>NC_136061.1:424233196-424728928 GCF_964261635.1 Lissotriton helveticus | reverse complement strand
CATGAATCACCAGGAATTGAAGTTGAAAAGCACTTCAACCAAGCAGAACACAATGTGCCATAATAGTCCTTGTCTCTCATCTATGCTCCTCTTTCTTGCCCCAGCAGAGCACAGATAAGACATGAGAGACTCTTAGTTAACTTATCCTATAGCCGTACTGTTCATATTTGTGCTTATCCATTTGCCTCTGCTTTATGTTAATGTTGTGCCTACAGGTTTTGGGGATTTTCACTGAGGGAACACACTCCAGCAGTCTAGTCAAGCTGAGGTGTATACTTTTAAGGTGTCGGTACAGCTTGCGCGCCCTATTGACATACGCCCACTAAAGGGTGCACCAGGGCCATAAATAACATTGTGAGCGCAAGAAGCACGTCTCACTGCTACGGGCATCCTAACTTGTGGGCCTGTTTCACTTGTGCATGGCATCCTATAACACACACACATATGAACATGCACAACTAATGTTGTGTTCAGGATTACAGATTCATCGTGAGCAGCAGAACTTCACATGACTGAGCTTCTAAGTGTGTATTCATGCCTCACAGGTACAGGCCAGCCACTGTAATTCACCAATCATGGTACATTGCCATCACCATTCTCCAGACATGAAACCAACGATAGGGACAGTACGCTTGGTTCAGGAACGGGTCCAGAACCTATTATTACCAAAAGATTGTTCCTCAAGCAATTTACACACATGGAATTAGTGTGTCATGACAAAAATCAGAAACCCAGGATCATAGGAATGCAGTTCGGGCATGCAGGGCTGACAAGGCACACAGGTATACATCATGCAAATGACATTTTTGCCCTAACCAAACAATTGTTTTAAACTTAATTAGTGTATTTAATTCATATATCTTTTTCACTGGGTTGAATTGTGTGTGCTTTAAAAGTTGTCCATTTATAATCAAAAACAGTAGCAAAATACCGTTAGGTTAACACATATTTATTTGCCCTGTGCGAAGCAGTTTAAAATCCTAAACTTTGCCACAAAGAATCATGAACATAGGAAGGTCAGAGGCACACAGCCTGCTTTAGCTGCACTGGAGCTAATGTAAGTGATGCAGCTGACTCTGTCTTTTCTGGAATTCTAAATGAAAACAGTGCCACATATAACAGTTGTTTTTGTCCCTGAATTTTAGGAAGTGAAAATGAGCAGGGAAAGAATGTAATAATTTCACTGCATCTTCTCACGGGGCAGGCCTCTCAAGCCCCTTGTTCTTGCATGATGGCGTTAAAGGCGTTTGCATTTCCTAAAGAATTCAATGGAAAGGGAGCCCGTGAAAAGGTGCTCCCTCCCTCGGTTTGCAAAGCTCAGCCTCTCCGGTGTGAAGTATAATCTCATGTCATCTGTATATTAATTTTTCTGTTTCTAACAAAGTAAAATATTTATACGGGCTTCCATGGAGCTCCAACCTTGTTCTTTGGTTTCTTATTGTTTCATTCACCTTTTTTAGTCTGCCTACTCTGTGCTCACGATCGACCAAAGGAATTCCATGGCAGCCTTGGAGCACCGTCCCTGCCTGCCTTCTCCCGTCTGGCGGGCACACAGTTATTGTGCTCGTCAAATATTGCTGCAAGGCCTGAACTTAATGCCAGGCTGCCCCGGGGCCCGAGCATTGCACAGAGTGCCCCGCCTTGCACAGTGTCATGATTGCTCGGGCCTGGGGCAGCAGGCCTCTGAATTGGTTTAGTGGAGTGTCACGGCATCACCAGGCGCAAGAAAAAGCAGTGTGCCATGAGTGTTGAGTTTTTTATTACTTACTGCGGTCCGGTCGTCGGTTACTGCTGGACTGGTGGCACTGCCTTTGTCTGTACTCCTACTGGGCTTTATTAAGAGGCCTGCTGCGCTGCTGCATAAAAGTGCCCGCCTCCACGTCTTGCTAACTGCTACTACTCGTGTACTGGAGTGCGTGCGTGTGTGCGGGGGAGGGGGGGGCCACCATCTGTGGAAGGAAAAAGTGTACGCACGGCACATGCTGCCTGACGTAGCCCCCTACGGTATCCCCAAAGAGCCAAATACAGCCCAATTCGTGGCCCACCCACCGGCAACAATGAAACTGAAAGCAACTTAACTTGCATAATTGAATGTATTTATCGGGCTCGCTGCGCTCTCTAATCAGCAGTAGACTGTAACAGAGTATGAACAACACTGCAGTAAGCTGGTAATTATATTTAATTTACTTTAACACATGATGTGCTGAATGCAGTGATATAAATTGGCAGTAGCAGTGTAGACCTGGCCCCGATAAAAAGGTGCCGGTGCTAAGCACCGGAAAGCACCGGCACAAATTAAGCACTGCTGGCACCCCTCTTATTCTTGCCAAAGACATGATGAGGCTATGATGAGGAATTTTTTCATCTTCAAAAACCAGTTCTTTCTTCAGACCCAAGGCGTAGCCATGGGGGCTACTTTTGCCCCAAACGTGGCTATTATATATATATGTCTGTCTTTGAAGAAAATGTCATTTTAAATGCCATCAACCCATTCAGAGACCAGATTGGTCTCTGGATGAGGTACATCGATGATATTTTACTCACCTGGCATGGCACCCAAAATGAACTTACAGACTTTTATACGTGGCTAAATCAACAATCACCTTACCTCAAGTTCACCATCCACTCAGACAACAAGAAAATAGACTTTCTGGATATCACCATTTTTGAGAACGAGGGAACCTTACAGACCACACTATATCGGAAAACAGCAGAAAGAAATTCGTTGCTACAATACAATAGCCACCACCCCAGATCCCTGCGGGATAATCTCCCATTCGGGCAGTTCCTACGCATTCGTAGGAACTGTTCCAATAAGGAAGACTACATGGATGAGAGCGAAAACCTTTCCTGCCGTTTACTACAGCGTGGCTATCCGAAAAGATTAATTAAAAGAGCAAGAAAACGGCCGTGGTTTAATCCACGGGAAAATCTTTTGACTCCCAAAGCGAAAAATGAACAACAGGAACAAAGACTTGTGTGTGTCACAACTTTCTCTACGAAAAGCAACAAAATCAAATGGGCAATCAATAAACATTGCAAATTGATCTCTGACGATATTGGACAGGATAACACACCATTGCATGCTTTCAAAAAAGCTAAAAGTGTGCGAGACTACGTTGTAAGATCCTTTTTACAATCCAATGATGAACCCTCTCTAACTACCCTGTGGAATCTACCACCCATTGTTGGCCATTACAAGTGTGGACATTGCAAGGCCTGCGCCAACACGGTCCAAACTAAAGAATTCCAATATAACCAACATAAAGTCCTGCTCAAATCACACACGAATTGTAACACCACCAATATCATCTACGCCATTATATGTCCCTGCAATCAGATTTATATTGGTCAGACGCAACAGAAGGCCAAAGCCAGGATCCTTCAACACATTAGCAGAATACGATGCGAAGTACCTAATGCACCGCTAGTAGAACATTTTAAATCTGCTCAACACCCCCCTGACAGCTTCAATTGGGTTATCCTTGAGAAAGCCTTACTGGGACCCCGTGGTGGTGACATTAGTAACATTCTCAATATACGGGAGTCGAAGTGGATGTTCTTTTTTGATTCTGTCAACACAGGCCTGAATGAGAATGATAGTACCTTCACTCAGTTGGCCACACTTACCTGAATGAGATCTGTATATGTCAGTACAATTGCTGTGTTTACTCAATATATTGACTTCATAAGTACATGTCTGGGTTTTACCTTATCTCTAATTGTTCCATGATAAGAAAACTATGAGATCAATAATAATGCCCCGACATCACCATGACCACACGGCCTCTTGTTTAGAGTATTTCATGTTTTCATAATTTTGACTGACACCTGCTTCCTATGATGTACATTAGGTTTTTATGTAAAACAAATGAGCTTGTATTAGAGGCTGAGCTATTGCTATGTATATCGTTTTAAATAGGCTCTTTGTCCATTATGTAATTTTCTACCTTTTTACAACTGCTATGATTATTGCTGCAATACATTATTTCACTTTATGTATACGATGCATCGTACTGCGTGTGTTACGTCCACCCAGTCCCTACGGTTTACGATGAAGCATTCCTAGTACGCTGAGTCTTTCCACTGTGCTTACTGTGAGATCGCGATCACGTGGTGCGATCTCTATGGTAACATAGATACCAGGAAGCAGCGGGTCTCCATAGCTGACCGCGAGCTGCACCACGAGAGGACTCATTTCTGTGTCTCCCCAGTAAGCGCAACGGGCTTATTTTGTAAGCGTAATATATCCAGCTTTATGTATATTCTCCGCTGACCAATCCGCCTACTTTCACAGAGGGTGGACGAAGTACGGATAATTCCTACAACAGCGACTTGCCTATGCTGCTTAGACCGACCTACGGGCGGATTTCTGAATGCTACGAAAATAAAGCAAGTAAGCCACATGTTCCATGCCACGATTGTCATTTAATATGTTTGTAATGAAGATCGATTTATCACTGAAACAACATATGAGTAACTACATGTTGTCTATACTCCTCTTTCAGGTCAAAGGATCTGAATATCTCCATTACATGTGAGTTTTTCACTCGCTCCCTATCTGTTTGTTGTGACTAACTTGATCATTGGTTGGCTCTGTAATCTGTAATTTACAGACTGTACCTTTCTCAACAGGAACTGAAGTTCCACACCTCGGCCCAAATATCGCCCTCACCATCCTCCCCGGCGACAAGCAACCAATCGGTATGTCTTGTGCCATCACTATAATGTGCCTATTGACTATATTAAATCTGATACATTAACTGTATGGTAATATCCCTTATTATTTAAATAGGTCCTTGCCCCGCCCATTTCGTCCTGATGAAGACCCCATCACGAGGAAACAATTGATACCTGTCGCTATCTAGGGGTCGAAACGTCGACAGCTCTATGTACCTTTCAGCTCTACTTGAAGATTTGAATATTTATGTATTTTGTGGAGCATGATGTGTTTTGAAATCGTTTACATCTAATGTTATATAGGTCTATGTCTGACTTACAATACACAGTACAGTAAGGCCGCTTGGCCTATTTTATATGTCACTATCCTCTACCCTCACTACCCTTCACTTTATCACCTTCCTCCTTTTTTTCAGGGGCACTGTAAATATTTTGAATCAGCCAAAAAAGTGTTTGCTTATTTATACATGACAACATTGTGATTAAATAACAATGTTTGCAAAGTCATTGAGGAAAAAATTATTTTGAATCGTTTATAATTGTTTCATAATTGCTAGGACCCCCACTCTCAGTACTCTAATCACATGCCGGGACCTAGTGGAACTCTCAAGCTCCCACATCTAAAAGATAGTACACAATTAGTAATGGCAGAGCAGGGTTGGATTAGGATTCAAAATAGGCCCGGGCATGCTAAAAATAAAAGTGGCCCACATTTGCATATTGCCTTTCTTCAAAACACTGCTTCTTTCAAATTTTATTTAAAAAAGTGGGGATGGAGGAGAAACAAAAAAATGCACGGATTCGTTTACACTGGTGACTTAAAAACAAGTGAGGCCACTTCTGCTCAGGCCCCCTGCCCTGCTAGGTATGCATACATTAAGAAAGTGACACCTCTGCCTGTTGCTAAACTTGAGGTAATGACGCCCATCTGCCTCCACAAAGGCCATTCAGACACCCACTGGGCCTTTGGCTATATCCGAAGAACAGCGACACTGCCCAAATCTGCCCCCCAGACTGCTCCATAAAGAAGCCCACAGTTGGAACTTGGCACCGGCCCCTCGGGCATTGCACCAGCCCCTTGGGCATTGCACCAGTGCCCGTGTTACCAATCCAACGCTGTGGCAGAGTATATACGAGTCTGTCCGCCTAAATCGCCCATCCACTCCCGTTGTCCAGATGTATCTGCCAGCCGCTGCGCACCAAGGCCTCACTGCTCACCTTTCATGGTCAGGGCATCCTCCAAATCATGCAGCTCCGTTCTGCAAGCTAACAGATCTCACATTTGGTACTGAGTCTTGATATTGCCATGGCAGAGGACATGCTAGTGCACCTATCATCATCGCAGGTTGTATGGCCGCTCAGTGCTTGTGGTGCTACTAACTCGGTGAGAAGTGAGGCCACGCATGTGGTGGTAGGCCTTCGCTATTGGGCTCAGGCCTACACTGCGGTGCAGCTGAGCACACAAAACATCAGGTGTCTGGACCACCGGGACGGGCCATCACAGTGGCGGTGTTGGTGTGCCGGCCGCAGTGTATGCGTTGCGAGCATTTCTAAAATGGCGTAAAGCGCGTGCACCCGGTCTTTTATATTAGCAGGGTCATGTGTTCTGTGATGCCTGTGCTGGATGGGTGTGGGGTCGGTGTATACCAGCCATGAGGGAGTGGCTGTGGCATCAGTGTTGCTAGATTGGGCTAGATCATGCAAAATTGTGCTATATTTTTTCCGGTTGTGTGGTAACATTTTGATTTGTGCTAGTTGCCAGATTATAAATATATTTACAGTGCTCCAGCAAAGTAGTATGTTAAAGCGCTTTACTAGACAAAGATTTACATCAATTCCAATGCATTGATTGCCTGCTTGACGCTGTCCCTGCTCCTTCCTTAAAGTATAATTTTGGGCTACTTTGGGCTACTTTTTGGTTGGCTTTGGGCTAGAGAATGGTTAAAATAATCTGGCAACACTGTGTGGCATACTAACAACTAGACCTGTGACCAGTAGATCACTACAATGAAAATCTCGGCCATGTAGCGTTGCTGTCCTTCTCGGTAAGCGTAAGTGGAGTGAGCTGGTCTGGAGTATGCCTGTCCAGCGTGAGGCTGTGGAGAATTACTGCGGTGCTATGGGCGTGGCTCCGTCGTGAGCTCTGAGGAATCAAGTGATGCATCCTGCAGGTGTCCTTGTTGGAGTGCTGCCGTCATTCGGGTTGCAAAAGCCAAAGTGTTAGTCCAACAACATGGCCAACATAGAAGGTACGGAGAATCACTGACCTTATATTCATCCATAGTTCCACACAAGAAAGATGGTGGACATGAGACATCTGTGTGGGGATGATTGTTTATTGCACATTCAGTGAAGTGTTGAAGCTGTAGCCATCGAAAAATTGAAGTTTCAGTTTTTGGCACATGGAGGGCAGCCAATTAGAGACAAGCTCGTTGTCGGAGATAGTCTGCGCCAACATATGTACTTATACATTCACTGTGACGATCCTCACACACTTATAAATTAACTATACACTCTGCTTGCAGCACTCTAATGATGCAGTCTCTATGTACGTACTTGTACAATGACCGAGACAAAGTTACATAACTAAAGTTTTCACCCACTGTCAAAGGTAACATGGTTGCATACATTGTCCAGAGCAGTATGTAATGTGGTAGGCCCCAGGGGCAGCATACTTAATGAAGACACGGACACAGATACATAGTGGAAGTGGGTACGGGCATGTACGCTCAACTCTTTTTTATTACCAGAGTCACATGTCCAGTGACGTCTATGGTGGATGCGTGTGGGACGATTGTAAGCCAACGCTCCGGTAATGGTTGGTGCTGGCAACAAGCACAACAGTAATCATTGGATCAGACACAGAGATTCAATCATAAAGGGTCAATGATTGGCGAAATCTTGGTATAGTCTAAAGCATGATATTCTGAAGCTGGAATCTGAACTGGTCGTTCATCATATTATCCACCTTTTCCAGTAGGGAACAGCTGTGGAAAACAACGAGCTTCCAAACTTTTTTCCCACACACTCATGGGAGTTCCTTTTGCTTTTTTCATCTGGAACAATTCAATAGTATCTCCTATCAGTTATTTTGAATGTAGAGGCTGTATAGTATAATGTTCATAAATGCCTTCTTTTCTTGAATTGTCCACTTGAAATATGTGTTTCATCTTCTAAAGTAATTTATTCTTCTTATACATTTACAATTTTATGGTAAGTATTGTTTTGCTCCAGATATAATGTAGCCTTTTGTACTTTCGTGACATGTACTAACTCTTGCAATATTTTCCGACTCTTTCTGGGTACACCGTTAACAAGAATGACTACAGGTTCAGTATCCTCTCTTTCTACACAAACAGTTGCAACATTTTTCTTAAAATCTAAAGGTATAGACACAACTCTTCCTTTTAAACCTCTTTATAGATCTATTGAAGGCAGAATACCTGTTTTAGGCTGCATACGAATTATAGTCTGAAAAGGGTGCACAGATTCAACTCGTTCACTTATCAAACTGTTATATTCTGTACACTTTTCTTCACTAGCAAAGAAACGTAATTCTATATCTTCACAAATTTGTTTTACATCCAATACTGAACCATGCAAAAGAGCGGTACTAATTTCATTTAGACATAATGCAGGAGTTTTCACGTAGTATATTCTTCTAACTAAGTTTTGCATTTCGGAATGATGTACTGCTAACATTGTTAAATGATGAAAACGACTTTGACACAGTTTCCTAGAAAGAGAAGCCAGAGAATGACCTTGAAACCCTGTATTTTTTCTCACTTTGGAAGGATCTAGTTCTTGTAATATCTTGATCTTCTGTTTCACAGGTTTTTTTCTATATTGTCTTAGGAAATTTAGTAAAATATCAATAGATTGTTGACGTACACTACAAATACTACTATAATCCCATGTAAACACTGGAGCCTGGGTACGTCTCCCTTGAAGTTCTTCAGCTATTACTTGTTCAACATTTCTAGGAACTATATTTTCTTTTTCAATTGGAGAGAAATTTTGCCTTTCATAAGAACGACCATAGGTATCAACTCCATACAGTAATCTATTTAAAAAAATATATATATATATTGTATCATAAAGGAACCATGAGGTGTGCTGCACTGAGTTAGTGGTCCTGAAGCACTCAGTGTGCGTGTATCCAGCGATGTGACTATAATTGATATCAAAAAAGTTCTTGAAGCAAGGATACTAAAAGGATATTGTGTAGGTTTGAGGGACATTATAGTTAGTTGTCTATTCCACAATTTTATTTGTGAGCCCTGATGACTGCAGTGTAGACAGGAGGCAGCGGTGAGCAAGGGTGCACAGCCACGTGGCATTGAGCAGAGCGGCTCCGGAATTGGCAATTCAGTGTGCGTGCAACCAGCGATGATAAGTGGTGTACTGAGTTAGTGGCACCTGAACCAACCAGCGTATGGGCACCCTGTGATGATACATGGTCCGGGCACGCTGCACTGGGAGCAATGTCTTTTGTCTATTGAATTCTGCCTTAATAAGTCCACGTGGTGATGACTTATGGTGCACTGAGTTAGTAGTACCTTTGGCACTGAGCGTGTACGTACCCTGCGATGATGGGTGGTGTGTGGGAGCTGCACTCGGATGTCTTTTGTCTATTGAATTCTGCGTCAATAAGGCCAAGTGATGATGACTTATGGTGCACTGAGTTAGTAGTACCTTTGGCACTGAACGTGTGCGTACCCTGCCTTGATGCTTGGTCCGGGGGGTCCGCACTCGGACCAATGTCTTTTCTCTATTGAATTCTGCCTTAATAAGGCCACCTGTTGATGACTTATCCTGCACTGAGTTAGGAGTCACTTTGGCACTAAGCATGTAAGTACCCTGCGATGATGCGTTGACAAGGGGGCTGCACTCGGAGCAATGTCTTTTGTTGATTGTATTTTGCCTCAATAAGGCCACGTGGCGATGACTTATGGTGCACTGAGTTAGTAGTACCTTTGGTGCTCAGCGTGTATGTACCCAGCGATGATGCGTGCTCCAAGGAGCCGCACTCGGACCAATGTCTTTTGTCTAATGAATTCTGCCTCAATAAGGACACATGGCGATGACTTGTGGTGCACTGAGTTAGTGGCACCTCAAACCCTCAGCATGTGTGCAACTTGCGATGATGCATGGCCCTGGTGGCTGCACTAGGAGCTATGTGTCTTGCGTACTGGACTGCATGATCTGCAATTGCTACTGCAATTGCTACTCCATCTGAATTGTGAGACCTGCTATCCACAGTGTAGATCGAAGGCAGTAGTCTGTACTGACATAAGTTTGCGGTGCTGCACCACTGGGTTCTCAGGGGGCCTTTGTCAAGGAGACTCACGGTTATGGGGGCAGCCACATGGCAGGGTGAGGCGTGTCGCTCTGGCAGACTCGTTGGTCTTCACAGTTCACAAGTGAACCACACCCAGAGCCCAGGCTTATTTATTCATACTCCTTCGCTGGAGTGGCTTATGTTGGACCAGCCCACTGCGCTTCCACTTCCAGGGGAGGACAACACAGCTACATATCCGAGATCTTCCCCACTGCCTGAGGTAACATGGTTGCATCTATTGTGCACAACACTACAAGCACCAGCAGTATATATGTACATATGGGGAGGTTTGTGTTCTGCATAGTGAGGTCTGTCCAGCACATCACCGCTACACTTGGTATTGTGTGCATTATTATTAATAATGGGGGACTTGCATCCTTCACACATACTTGCTTGCCATGTCTTCCAACATTCAAGTATTGTGTGGCTGAGGGACCATGCCGTTTTTGAAAGGTCCACTGTCCTGTTTTGCACTGCCTCGGTGGTAGTAGGGAGGGTGGGAGTCCGGGGGGAACATCCTGGGGCTGTTGGCAGTGAGTGTTGTGGCCTTCATAGGTGTTTGAACTGACTGATCAGTAACTCTATGACATGTGTTGCGATTCAGATGTGATTCTAGGCTGCGATCCCTTTCACATTGTAGGTAGTTGTCCTGGTTTACACCAGTAAAAGGCAGATTCCTACTGCAAATGTGGCTCATTGCCTGTTTTTGGATCTCATCCCAGATTTGGCTGCTCGATGAAAATATCGGGAACTGGTGCTTTTGTGTTATTTTTGCATGGGAACGTCTACTCTGCATATTATTACTGTTAGTTGTTCTCATCAAACTGGGGACATCGGCTGTTTTCCCTAGGTTGACTATGAAGTGATAATTTAAAATCACTGAAAAAAACTCTAGGTTTAAAGAAGAAAATAATTAGAAATTAGCATTTAAAAAACCTTAGAAATTCACTGGAAAAAACATAGGTTTCAGGAACGTTATAGTTAGAAATTAGCATTTAAAAACCTTCGAAATTCAATGAAAAAACCATAGGTTTCAGGGACGTTATAGTTAGTTGGACATTTCACTCATACAAAACATGGAAATTCCACCGTTATAGTTAGTTCAGCTAACTATAACTCGCGCCTCCGTAATGCACTGCTGATGACGTCACATATTACATCATTCATGACATGGTCAGTGACATCACTGATGACATCACTGATAACATCTCAAATGACATCACTGATGACATCATCCACGTGCAAATCTGATGCACCTCCTCACACACTAATATAACCTTTGATACACCCACTGTTAAATACAGACTACAATTTTCGAAACCATTGACACACCAATGCCAGTTACTACATATGCACTCACTGATTCCTAGGTCTACACACATATTCACTCATTCACCCACACAACCACTCATACATGCAGTCACTGATCAATACAACACTATCATATGCACTCATACACCTATACAGACACTCACACACCACCACTCATCTTAGTCAGTCATGCACTCATCCTAGTCAGTCATGCAAAGAATCAATCACAGTTCCATTTACTCACCTACACAGTTATACACACACCACTGCATTTATTCATACAGATACTAACACATACTTACTCTGTTATATAATCACTAATACAAGTACACACTCATCCATGCAGCCAATCTCACAATCACTGACTTTTACGTATAGTTATTTTTATACACAAACTCTCACATACGCTGCCTTTTACTTTTCTACTTCGCTGGACATGTACCACTGAGATATATATTTACTCACCAACACACCCATACACACACTAACTCACCCATACAACTGTTTCCACATGCACTCTTAAACTCATACACCTACTCAATCAACCCCTCACACATCTATGCACAGAATTACTCACACCCCACCCGAACACACACACACTTAGTCTCCCATACAAATATTCAGGCAACTAATCAATAACCCATAAAGACACCCATGTAGCTACTGACCAACTGATGCAGCAGGTTACACAACAAAAGACAGACTGATACAGACATTCACACAGATTAGTCACTAACCCATGTATTCAGCAAGACACTTTTAATCACTCACTTAAACAGTCAATCACACACCTACTAAATGCTCCATCCAAAAAATTATACATCCACTCATTCTTCAATACAGGTTGGTATATATATATATATATATATATAATACATATTTAAATTTTAAAGAAAACCACATTCACTGGATGATGTCATCAGTGATGTCATCAGTGATGTCATTTGAGATGTCATCAGTGATGTCACTGACCATGTCATGAATGATGTAATATGTGACGTCATCAGCAGTGCATTGCGGGAATGCGAGTTAAAGTTAACTGAACTAACTATAACGGTGGAATTTCGTGGTTTTGTATGAGTAAAATGTCCAACTAACTATAACATCCCTGAAACCTATGTTTTTTCAGTGAATGTCTAAGGTTGTTTAAATGCTAGTTTCTAACTATAATATCCCTGAAACCTATGGTTTTTTCAGTGAAAAAAAAAATATGTGTATATATTCACGACCAACAATGCTCCCGAGACCTCCTCTCGGAAAAAAGAGAGCAACGGACACCCGGATAGAATGGCAAGAGGTTATTTGTTTTTCACTCCTTCTCTGACGCCGCGTTTCGAGCAACCAATGTCCTTGATTACATACAAAGGGCAGTACGCCATATTCTTTATAAATGCTTTGTGTACACCCCCCTACAATCACATGATGATAGACATAAAGGAAATACCATACATTTTATATGAGCACTCATGATTATATTCAAGCCTGAGTCCCCTATATTATACATACAATGTAATATTACAGCACTGCTAACATATATATAGCAAAATTTCAGCAATGACCCAATAAATAGAAACGTATAATTACATTAACAAATACTTGTATAAATACATATATATAAAAACAAGGGGTACTCATAAATATGCATAAATAAATAAATATACACATAATATGACAATAGTACTATTTGGTAAAACCTCAAGAATATTACGGCATAAATGCCTGTTATATATTTCTCACTATGGTATAAAAATAATGATTGTGGTAGCTCATGGCTTAACTGCTTGTACCTATGGTTATTATTCAACAATATTGTAACCGCATTACCTAATGTACTTCTATATAACGTGGTCAGCAACTGCTTGTTGTACTTACATGATATTCATACCAGCTGTATATCAGATTTTCCTTTTGTTGAAGAAAGCCCTTCAGTGCGTGGCAGACCCTGTTAGTTGTGCAAAATAGCTATATCTAACTAAAGTGTCTAGTGCTATATAAAAATCTATCAACAATATGAAAGTGTCTGTACCTCTATTAAAACTATATTGTGCAAAAAACTTTTTAAATTTGGGGGTATATTAAAACTCATTATATTTACATTGAGATGGCAGCGAATATCCTTTTACTTCTATATCAGATGTTAACCTTATATATATATATGTATCAAATCATCAAGGTCTGCAGATGGGGAGTTACTTTTTCCAAATCCATACTTACCTGTATAGACTTACCTTCACAATATTTTAGTAGTCAAATAGTCAAATCAGGCAAACCAGTAAATATCAGTGCTCAGAAAGGGGTTGGGGTGCTGGTGGGGTGTACCTGCTTTCATCTCTTTAGTCTTCATAGTTATCCTTGTGTGCAGGGACGGTAGAACTGCTGATCCTACAACCAGCAGATCCACTGTGGGCTCAATGGGAAGACTTTATAAGCAGATAGAGTGTGCTGTTTAACTCTTCAGTCTCTCTCTATGAAAAGTATGTTACTGTGGCTCTCTATGAAAGATCTGTTACTGTGACTTTCTAAGAAAGATGCGTTACTGTTGCCCTCTAAAAAAGATGTGTTACTGTTGCTCTCTTTGAAAGATTTGTTACTGTAGCTCTCTAAAAGATATGTTATTGTGGTACTCTATGAATGATGTGTTACTGTGGCTCTCTATAAAAGATGTGTTACTGTAACTATCAAAGATGTGTTACTGTGGCTCTATAAAATAAAAGATGTGTCACTATGATTCTATGAAAGATGTGTTACTGTGCCTCTCTTTAAAAGATATCTTACTGTGACTCTATGAAAGATGTTACTGTGGCTCTCTATGAAAGATGTGTTACTGTGGCTCTCTATAAAATATGTGTGACAGTGGCTCTCTTTAAAAGATATGTTACTGTGATGCTATGAAAGATGTGCTACGGTGGCTCTCTATAAAAGATGTGTTACTGTGACTGTATGAAATGTGTGCTACTGTGGCTCTCTTTGAAAGATATGTTAGTGGGGTGCCTTATGAGGGATGTCTTACTGTGTCTATCTATACAGTATGTGTTACAGTGGCTCTCTATGAAGAGTGAGTTACTGTAAGTCTCTATAAAAGGTGTCTTACTGTGGCACTCTATGAAGAATGTGTTACTGTGGCTCTCTATTAAAGATGTGTTACTGTGGCTCTATGAAAGATATGTTAATGTGGCTCTATAAAAAAAGATGTTTTACTGTGGGTCTCTATGAAGAATGTTACTGTGACTCATTATTTAATTAAGGTATTCACTTAAGAAGGCGCATCAGTGTTTTCTTAAAACAACCCCATCCCTCTATCACGAGTTCAGGCAATAAAGAATTGATGTCAAATCCACTATAAATAATTTTATTTATAAATAATCAAAACTGAGATCAAAAATGCTCTAGCAGGGTAAAGGCAATGCTGTAAAGACTGGTTGCCAAGGTTAAGTCTGGGCATGCTTAGTGATAAGACATATTTCTGTAACAGGATTGCATCCTCATGCAATATTACACAGGAGAGCTTGAAACTTTTAAATAAGTTTCAATCTGCCCATTGTTATGACATTGGTACCTCTAAAGAAGTCCCGCTGAGAAACTCTGAATGTACATTAGATGTGTTTCTCTCTGAGATGCATCAGCTCTGCCATTTAATGGTGGGGCGCTTCTTCAGTGGGGTATGTCGGGTGGAACACCCCATATTTATTGTCAGTTGTGTAACATGTCCCAGGTGACTGACTGGTCAGGTCTGCTCAGGCGGCATGAAGTCCGATATGTGCAAGGTAGCTGCTCCCTAAGCAGGCATGAAGTCAAGTGTGCGTAGTGTGGCTATTCCATCAGCAGTCATGAATCCGGAATATACAAGGTGACTGTTCCCTCAGCAAGCATGAAGTCCTGTATTTGCAAGGTGACTGTTCGCTCGGCAGGCATGAAATCCGGTAGATGCAGGTGACTGTTCCCTCAGCAGGCATGGGTCCTGTATATGCAAGGTGACTGTTCCCTCAGCAGGCATGAATCCTGTATATGCAAGGTGACTGTTCCTTCAGCAGGCATGAGTCCTGTATATGCAAGGTGATTGTTCCCTCAGCAGGCATGAGTCCTGCATATGCAAGGTGGCTGTTCCCTCAGCAGGCATGAGTCCTGCCTATGCAAGGTGACTGTTCCCTCAGCAGGAATGAGTCCTATATATTGTAGGTGACTGTTCCCTCAGCAGGCATGAGTCCTATATATTCAAGGTGACTGTTCCCTCAGCAGGCATGAAGCCAAGTACATGCAAGGTGACTGTTCCCTCAACAGGCACAAGATCTAGACTGTGCAGGGTGGATGTTCCCTCAGCAACATGGGTTTCGGTATGTGTAGGGTTGCTGTCCCTCTGGCTACCGAGTAAAACCTTGTGACAGTTCTCAGGGCGCGAGTGTGATCTGAAATTGTTGTTGCACAGGGCAGGGCCTTGTCACAGTGACCCCAGTGACCCCATGCAATGCATATGATCAGGGACAGCAATGGTCTGTGGCGCAGACAAGAGTTCAGTGTGTGATCAGGTCTCCTCTCTCTGTCGCTGCCAGAGCTTTCGTCCACGATGAAGGCGGCGGGAGCCACAGAGTCCCGTCTGAGTCGCCATCGAGGAGTCCTTGGACGAGATGTCCATCATGCGCCCTGCTTCCTCCCGCCCCTTAGTCTAACATTCCTTCGGGTCCCTGCTTCTCCAGAGTACCCTGCTGGTTCCGAGGAGTGGGCTGCGGTGGCCTCCTGGCAAAGCCTGGGGACCAAAGATGGGGCCTGCTTGTCTTTTCCTACAGAAAAATAATAACTGCTACACGTAGCAAAATGCTATGTGCATGTGTGTGTGTGTCTACGTGTTCGAATGTGTGTGTGCAACACTGTGTTTGAATATGAGCACATTAGTATGTGCACGTGTGTGTGTGCACATAGGTGTGTGGATGTGCACTAGTTATGTGTGTGCACATTCGTCTGTGGGTTTGGGTATGTGTTAAAAATACAGAATTTATTTGCAAAATAATCTCCTTTAAGGTTGTACTGTACAACCCGCAGGTGATTGCATGGGTGGCACATGCCCGAAGAAGAACCAGCAGTAAATAGGGGAAAAGCTCACAGGCAGTGCTGTAAGGTATGACCCCCCACCCCAACCGCAGTACGTGTTGAGTGGCTCTTGAGTCTCCTATATCTAGGGCCACTGGAAATATGTAGCAGGGAGCACCTAATTACACATTAGGGTGGACTAAATTATGTGGCAAGAAAAAACAAATTATGCAGCATAATGCGACATATTTTTTAAAGTATTACTTTCTCATTTTGTAATTTTTATACATGGTGATACTGTGTGGGCAAAGACGTCACCTTACAGGCACCAGTTTAACAACCAAATTCATAAATAAGCAACTGAAAGATGACAGTTAACCTTTGCACATTTTTTGTAAGTTTTGATCCATTTGAGTTAGAAACATTAAAAAATAAAAAAAATTGGTAGGTTATGCAGCAGAAGATGAAATA
Source organism: Lissotriton helveticus (assembly GCF_964261635.1). NCBI lineage: Eukaryota > Metazoa > Chordata > Amphibia > Caudata > Salamandridae > Lissotriton > Lissotriton helveticus. Next base: position 424,712,103 of record NC_136061.1, on the reverse strand, counting down.
TATGGCAAATGCAGAAAATCCTTATTTATGCTAAAAAAAAAAAAAAGTAGTGACTGCAGAATTGCATAATTCAAGTGGCCCTACCTATTTCTTACAGATAATAATATTTCAACAAAGGAGACCCAAGCATCACTGGAGGCCTGGGGTAATAAAATAAAAAACACAGTAGTCTTAGTAATAATACTTTAAATATAAAAAACCAAAGAGCGAATACAATTTTTTCTAGTAGTTTATGAATACCAATTTTAAGACACATAGTGGGGCAGTGAATATTGGCGCATAATAAATGTGCTCTGTGCTTTCTTTAGAGGTGATACACTGAAGTGAAAAATCGAGATCAACAAGTGTATCAACAAACACATGAACAGATGGCCCATTGCAGCAAGTTCTTAACAATCATATAGGTTTTGCTATGCTGCTTGAAATTGTTTTTCATAAACTCCTTTGAATACATTTTATTAGCTATTTTGTTCTTTATTTCTATTGTTACTAGGGACCAGTGTGTTTTTTGTTTTATATTTCTCACAGATATTCATTGATCTTGGGCTCAATAGCGGGCCCGTGCAGGGTTAGAGCCCCCATGTAGGGCTACAGGGGCCTATGCTACGCCCCCTGCTCACAGGTTCTTGCGAAAGGCAAAAATGGTAGCAGTATAGGCATTTGTGGTGATCACAGCACGGATGCCGTGGCTTTGGGTTCCTGTGTTTTTACGCCTGCTGAGCAGGCTTTCGTCAATACTCCCTCTCGATCTTTCACTCCTTGCAGTTTTTCCCAGTGTTGGCTGTGTTTCAGAGAAAGGTTCACATGTTCCTTGTCAATCTAGGGGGATGAACGCCAACAAACTATAAGCTGTGTGACATGACGCCATTAATTCATGTGTGAGAAGCTCCCTTCTGTCACCTTTGTACTAAGGCCAAGAATAACTGATACGATATGCTCTAGGTTTTCATGTGGTGTCGCATTACATCACATGACTTGTTCTTTAACACGTCTCAGTATACTTGCTTTCGCAGAGAATAGAGTACTGATTTCTTTATTTGTGGTTGCAGGAGCACAACTAGACCCGAACTTCGGGGGGGGCTAACACTCCCAGCCAGGGCTGGACCAAGCACTGATCGCACATGGTGCAATAGTCTTTTTTGGTGCCCACCTCCCCCATTCCCACCTTCACTACCATTCAGCAACAATGCACCTCATGTCTCTATAGCACCTTTCTGACAAACATTTAATATATGTATAGCACTACTCATAGTTTACTCACACTCAGTTCTATGATCTGCATGGTGCACGGTCTTTGTAGCAGGCACATTAACCCTCTGCTCTGTGTACCCATGTGAGTGCACGGTGAGCAATGTGAATGTGTGAGAGTAGGGTAAGAGGAGTGACTGCAGGATGAGTGAGGTGACCATATAAATTTGGGTGCGGATGTAAGTGCTGAGTGGAACGAATGCATGTTTAGTGTTGGGCTTGTATAAGTAAGATTGCAGATTGAGCAGTGAGGGGGACAGGTGAGTGGTGACACATGAGTGCAGGGTGAGTAGTGTGCTCCTGTGACTGCAGGATGAGGTACAGGATGAACAGCGCAAGTGCATTGTGAGTGCAGAGTGATCACTGTGAGTGCAGGGTGAGCTGGTGAATGGTGTGAGTGCATTGTGATCAGTTATGTGCATTGTGATCGCTGTGAGTGTAGGGCAGTTAAGCTCCTCCGATATGGCGGAGGAGCGTCGCCTAACTGCTTTTAAACAGTGTGTGGCTTACATAGTAGAAACAAAAAATGATAATAACTTTACGTTATCATCATTTTATGCTTCCGGCTGGTTTGCAGGTGGGCGAGTGGGCGGGGTGCTCTGCTCTCGGAATAGGGCAGGGGAGGAGTGGTTTGCTCACTCCTAAGTGTGCAATGACTGTTTGGTCACCCTCTCATGATGCCCATACCAGTCATGCTCACTTTCCCCTTCTCCCTGCAGGCTTCATTATAGCCTGCATTGAGAACATGCCCACCTCTCCAAACCCTGGCTGAGCCCTGTGTCATGGCGCTCAGACCAATAACAACGCTGCATTGCAGCATTGTGATTGGGAGCAGAGAGAGGAGAGCAGGAGCAGAAACGCGGGACCCTGCGATAGGTACATTTCTTTTTTTTTTATCCCCCCGCATGACACCCGTGAGCCATGCCGGCCACCCCTGGTACAGGGTGAGCGTGAAAGTGAAGGGCAAGAATGAGGAGTGAGTTGTCTGAGTGCAGGGTGCATTGTCAGACACTTGAAGTAATTTAGCTTGTTATTGACAGGGCGTAGGGTTTCAGATATGTTAAACTATTGCTATTATGTCATTAATCAGGGATCAAGGGTGGAGGAAATAAATAATGAGCTCATCCTGCAACAAACTTCCAGTCTTATGATTAGAGTTGCCAGCTCAAAAATGTCCCAGACGGCAAAGCCGTATTTTCAGCACTTATCTGTGCATACTTCGAACAACAAATATAAATAGAAAGCACTTTTAATTGTGTTGTAGGGCTGCCTGAATGATCCATGACTGATAATTAGAGGGAGCAAAGACAGAAAAGTCACATTACAAATGAATATATACTTATTTATATATAACCCTATTTAGTGTCAAGATGAGGTCTTTGCGGGCTCTTTAAGCAACAAATGGCTGGCATTTTTCTTTTGCAGCCCTACTTTATATTCCTTTTTGGGTTTCGCCTGCCGAAGGCTGCGCTCTGCGCAGCTTTTCGGTGCAGGCGAAATCCTTTGTTTACAATAAGGACTTAGGGAACGTCCCCCGGCTCTCATTGGCTAGCTCCATAAATGGAGGCTAGCCATTGGGTGCCGGATCTGTCCGTTAAGGCCGGACCAGATTCGGGGGCGTTCCCGAGAATTTTTCTCTTTTGGCCACGTCATGCGGCGGTGGGCGGGCTTTTTTTTGGCTGGTTGAGGTTTGTTTGGGCCATTTGGCGGCCGACCGCCGGCCGAGGAAGTCCAGGTGAGTGGTTCCTTTCCTGTCCGTTCCTTTAGCTGTGTGGTCCTGCCTTCCTCCGTGTCACCCCTCCCCCCTCCCGCTCTCCGTGTGCCCTTCGCCCCCCCTCCCGCTATCCGTGCGCCGTTCCCGCCCCCCTCCCTCCCTGTGCTCGTGGTGCTTGTTTTCTCTACACTGGATTTCTGGATATACTTCAGGAAAAACATTATACACCAGGTCACCAGGATCATATGTGGGTAATCACGCACTTCATGGAGGTCACGGATTGCTGAGTGGGGCATAAACATGAAGTGCACAAAGTGGCGTAAAAACAGATGACGCCCTCTTTTTATGAGGCCTCAGACACCTGAACAAGGCTCTTCCTGCCCATTTTCCTTCCTTTCTGCGTGTGCCGGACTCGTCGTCAGGAGGAGCCCCAGATACTAATTGTGTTTTTTCGACGCCGCGTGAGCCCTGACAGAGGCAGATAAAACACAAAGGTGGCGGCCAGTCAGCAGAGCCGCAGCCCCGCTTTAATGGCACGGGCCCTCGCGGCGCGAACCATCTTTTAAGTGTCAGTGTCTTAGCTTGAGAGTGGCTTTATAATCATGCCTCACGCGGCTTTATTGTACTACACTGCGCAAACTTCCAAGGATGGCAAAAAAGGCCTGCCATAAATAGTTTACGCACCATTTACATTTCATTAATCTGCTAAAGCCTTCAAAGTGATACCTGCGCGCGCTCCCTTTCAAGCCGGGTCATTCCCTCCCTCCCGCTGGCGCCTCATTCTTTCAAGGGTACTCAGCTGGGGGAAAGCGTCTCTTGAGCAGTTTAAATCCAGCGCGTCTGCCAATTACCCGCGCCCCCAGGGCGTCCCCCTGCGGGCGGCAGGGGCCCGCGGCGAGGGGCGGCCCTCGGGCTGTCCGTGGGCCAGCCACGGCCGATACAGCAAGAGCGGTGCTGTGTGCAATCAAGGGTTTCCGCAGGGGACAGGATTGCAGTATTCTGTAACGAACAAACAGTCCTAGATTCTGATCTCACTGGGGCAAAGACAGCAAACAAGTGTGACTGGAAAACCGGCCCCGGATCACACATTCCGGAGATGAAATCCGCCATCGTACAACTAATTGTGTTCGTAAAGCATTTTAGGCTGAGATCACCAATAGGCTTAATCTCAATACTTTAATTAATCTGAGGTATATGCAATTTTACTGCTCACACTTGATTTTGTTTAGGTTTGAAGTGTATCGACCATGCGCTATTAATGACAAATTTTCTACTAAACGCACGTATTTTAAGGGGTTTTGAGTCTGCCTTTGTCAGCCATCTGCTTTTTTGCACCAGAACCATCAGCCATTGGCTTCAGACATGGTCCATCTTATCTTGGATCAGCCCGCAGGAATATTTTTAGTCTCACTGTTATTCTATTGCCTGGCTGGGTGTCCCCTTCCTCTGCCACTGGAATGCATGAGGTACTATTTTCCATCTAAAGTGAGTTGATAAGCAGCCAGGCAACAATGGGTATCGGGTGTTGGCAAAATCACCTTAAATATGGAAGCTACAGACAAAAATGATGACCTCTTTCGCTACAATCCATTTTTCTGATGCTCCGGTCTATGCTTCAGGCCAACAGAATTGATATTTGTATAATATGCACACAGCTGATACACATACAATATATGCGTCAAGCCTATTGATTTTGCAGATGCTTACATAGATTGTAGAACCCTTTACAGTCAATGACCCACCAAACGCAAACCAGTCCTGGGCCAATCCCAAACGAAACACCAGCCTGAACTGCTGGGCCATGTCTCATAAGTGAATACTTGGGTCCACAAATTGTTGCCCCATACGATTATAGGTGAAACTCAACGAGTCGGTCCTAAAAGGCTAAATGTCTAGGCTTGCGGTCTAGTTATTCATTTTGTTGTGGGAGTCATGACTGATTTGTGTCTGGTCGTTGCAGTGAATGAACAAAACACGCAAGACTGGTGAGCGGACCTGAATAGTTACCGGTGGCTAGCTGAGATTAATTCATACTTTCCATCCATCATTTGTTGTCCTCAGAGTGGAAAGCAAACTCCGGTATGAAGCTTCCACTTTTAAACTAGAAGCGAAAGCTCTTGGAAAGACTGGGGAAAGAAAAAGTATATACGCCAGAAAGTCCAAGGGCAGTGCTCATTCACAGTGGTTGTGGTTGAAGGTTTCGGTTTGAATAGTTTCTTCTCACCGTTTCCTAGAAAGACGAGTTGTCTCTGGGCTCCTTAATGCTGGATGAAGATCATTTTTGAGGTGGGGACCAAGTCACTTTATGGTTCTACCTCCATGCCTGTTTTGTTGAAGGTTTGATTAGGACAAAGAGACCTGATCTGGACAATCCAAGGCCCCTGGTGGAGTGGTAGAGTGTGCCCAGATGACGCAGATAAATGAGACCACCGACACAAAGGCTTTGGTATGAAGGTTATGAAAACAAGGGAGGTTTAGCTATTGGTTCTGAACCCGGAAGCCGCCAGTTCCTTCGGCACTTATTCAAACTGGTCAACCCTATGACAGTAAGTCGTGTCGACGATACATACAGTCACCATACATACATACCACGACCCCCTAAGCCCCTTTCACCCAGCCCTTCACTCTTGTGTCGGCTCTATACTTGCCAAACCTTCATTCCAAGACGCCTTCCAGTTACCCCAATCTCTCAGTCCACCTCCCCTTCATTTCCTCCTCCCTGCCTGTCTCTCCTGAGTCCGTCTTCTCCTCTGGTGCCCCTTCTTCCCACCATCAGTTCACGACCCTTCGCCTCACCTACCCCTCCATCACTCCACACAGACCCCCGCTGCATCCCGTCTGTTATTCAGCTCCAGCCCCTGCCGAGCCTCAGCCAGGCTCCCTTCCAACCCTCTCATCCTATCCTTCTCACATCTCCTTCACTTCGTCCCTCCTTCTCTCCACTACCCGCTTTCACTTAGCCATTCTTCCCTCTGCAGCCAGCTTGTCCGGCCCCCTTCCTTCAGCTCTCCTGACGTTTCTTCTCTTCATCTCCTCCCTCGTCTCCCCCCTTCCATTCCGGCCCCTTCCCTTCGTACCCACTTCCTACGACCCTCCCTATCCCTACACCCAATAACTCTATCCCTCCCTCGTCCTTGTATACCACGTCCACCATCCGTCCTTGGCGCCCCACCCCCCTCCCTACGACCCCCTCGTCCCTCCTTCACCCCATCTCTTTATGCCCGCCATTCCCCATCCACAGCATAATCTGAAAAAGTGTGGGCAGAAGGTGAGGTGGGGAGCAAGAAGGGGGAAGGAAGCGAGAGAATCGGGTGCTAGAAAAGTTTACACTATATAAAACTGCATTAAGTAAAATAAATACTTGCACCCATTCACAGCATTATCTGAAAAAGTGTGGGCAGAAGGTGAGGTGGGGAGCTAGAAGGGGGAAGGAAGGGAGAGAATCGGGTGCTAGAAAAACTCGAGGAAGATTACTTCATATCATTTTTTTACACCTCGGTTTATTTTATTTTAATTGTAACGGATCTTTGTGTAGAGTGCAGAGTAGTGAGTGTGCAGAGTAGTGAGTGTGCAGAGTAGTGAGTGTGCAGAGTAGTGAGTGCAGGAGAGTGCAGAGTAGGGAGTGCAAGAGAGTGCAGAGTAGGGAGTGCTAGAGAGTGCAGAGTGACTAGGGAGTGCAAGAGAGTGCAGAGTGACTAGGGAGTGCTAGGGAGTGCAGAGTGACTAGGGAGTGCTAGGGAGTGCAGAGTGACTAGGGAGTGCAGAGTGACTAGGGAGTGCTAGGGAGTGCAGAGTGACTAGGGAGTGCAGAGTGACTGCTAGGGAGTGCAGAGTGACTGCAGAATGCTAGGGAGTGCAGAGTGACTAGGGAGTGCAGAGTGACTAGGGAGTGCTAGGGAGTGCAGAGTGACTAGGGAGTGCTAGGGAGTACAGAGTGACTAGGGAGTGCTAGGGAGTGCAGAGTGACTAGGGAGTGCTAGGGACTGCAGAGAGACTAGGGAGTGCAGAGTGACTGCAGAGTGACTGCTAGGGAGTGCAGAGTGACTGCAGAATGCTAGGAGTGCAGAGTGACTGCCGAGATTAAGCTAATGGCAATGTAAATGACAATGCCATTTATTTATCTGTTTTCAAAACCAACACATAAATACAAATTTTGTCATTTACAATGCCAATAGCTCTAACTTTTCCAAAGGCGAAACCATTGCATTGTAAATGCTTGTTATGAAATGCATTCTCACATTAGGGCAACAAAAGTCAAATACAAATGTAAGGAATAGGCAGAGTGGGGGCCCAGGGGGTACTGGAACCAGGAAAAAAACTAAGTCTTGGTAACCAGTTAACAAAGGTATGTAAATATGCAAATGGTCTTTAAAGAACTGTGAAAAACTCGGGTGTGCCCGAGATAAGACTCCAGACACCGCCTGACCGAGCCCACAGAAGTGTGAGCTGCCGCAGCCCAGGCTGAGACACACGACTTTGGGGGGTGGGATCAAGCCCTTTTAGCTCTATGGGTGCGTTCCTGTGTGGTTGAATGACTTATTTAAGAAAAAAGGTTCCTTTATTTTTCTTGCTGTTTCGGGGCTTTGAAGAGCTCTAGACAACGCATAGCCCTTTAGAAAACTCCTAATAAATAAATGTGATCCCTTTCAACCTGTACATTTGTTCAAGCTTCTCTTGCTCCTGCAAAAGCTCTGACCACATCTTTTGTGCCACCTTAAAATGAGTGAAGGACTGTCCATCCATGACTGACCAGATGACGTGTTCCTCCAGGAGCCCAATGGAAGGTTGCTTCAGCTTGGATGAAGGTCTTGTGTGTACAGCTTACTTCATCTTTTATCCCATTCCACCGGATCGACTAAATAACGTACCCTTTCCTTAGGTGGTTACTTTGCGGCATATTACATCCAACTTTCCGCTACGTCAGGTTTGTAACTGAGACAATCCTTCACTGGCTCCTAAGCAGGGTGGATTCACAGTAAAATGAGGGCAGGTCATATTACCAGGTACACCCAGGCATTTGCCTGGGATCGTAGGAGAGACGTTTTGGCAAATTCCTTTGAAGGAATGAAACCACTTCATCCAAGCCTCATTGCTTTATCGCCACGGGGTCAGTTTCTCAAAGAACATGTGAAAGCGATCAGCACGCGAATGTGTAGTATTAACACTCATTTCTGGGCATCAATATCAGCCTTCACCGTAGTACCACTGAGTAATTAAAAGTGCTACTATTTTGTTACGGTAACAGTTTTGTGTGGCACCTTCACATTTAAAAAAACACTGCATATTTTAATAAAAAATACAATCAACGAGTTTTCTTTACTCAATTAATTTTAAATGTTTACATTCTAATCGTGATAATCCTGCTTCTTTTGCCATTTGTCTTAAAATATTTTCACTCCGAATGCCTTCTAGGCCCAGTTATTCACTGCGAAGGAAATACACATGGTTTAACAAAGGCGAACTGGTATTGGATCTGCTTGAGTGTGTTTTGTGTGTGCGTGAGTGAATGAGTCACGGTGGGGGAGGGGAGGTGTGATGGAAGATGCTTGGGCATTTACTCTGAGGGTAAAAAGGCTTTGTGATTACTCCTGGGTAAGTGGAAATATATCTTCCATAATTTCTGTATAGAAACCCACATATTTGTGTACCAGTTTAAACTCTCCACGTGAAGCCCTTTGGATGATTATACCATCTTCATCTAGCCGAGTAATTGAAGGAATATGTATTGTAAAGCTATGAAGTGATGGGTGAATCTAACCATATAGCACCCATTTCTACCTCATCATTGGTATATTTAGGTGATGCTCCCAGCTAGTTTGTGATGAATAGTTGATGTAGGGATATTTGAAGATTGAGGATGTATCTAGGAGGATTGGTTATTGGCCTTGTCTTCATTGGGGAGATTTCTCCAGAACATGATCTTTGTTTTGCTATATTGCTTTAATCAGATTTTTGTACTTTATCTTCTTTTCAATATGTGGTGCGCTTTTTGCTACAGAAGGCCAACTTGCCCAGTGGGTTTACCGTGAGCAACCAATAATTGAAATGTACAGTTCAACGCCCAGATATATATATAGCGAAAGGGTGGCTGTTATGCAGGAATAACTAGCATGTCCCTAAGAATGCCTATAATATGTCATATATGTGCTGCTGGTATGCAGGGATAGCCAGCATGTCTTCACTATTGCTCACAAATGCCATGTTACTGACACACCTTTACTATGCAAGAATAGTCAGCGTGTCACCACAGACATGTCACTGACCGGTCACTGTTATTAATGGACAGATAGCCAACATGTCGCCAGAAGTGTCCACAATATGTCACAGATGAGCCGCTGTTATGCAGAGATAGCCAACAAGTTGCCAAGAAATGCCAAAAATAATCGACTGATGAGTCACTTATATGGAGGGACAGCCAATTTGTCACAAAGAACACCCAAAGTATGTTACAGATGAGCTACTGTTATGTACAAATAGACAGTATGCCACCAAGAATGGCCACGATAATGGATTGTTGCTGATGGGCCAGTATGCCTCCATGAACGCCAACAGGATCCTATGTCTGAGCAAAGTGAATTCCCTGGTGTACTTCTACCTTCACCCCAAGCATTGCCCAAAACACACTGATTCACACTCATTCACTCTCACCTGTTTGCTTGCACATATGCTCACATACGTTCACTCAAACACACTCCCTTGACCTCATTAACGCAGGACCAGAAATTTGACTCTCTGCTTCTGTTCCCCCTTCCCACCACTAATCTTCCATGGGTCAGTGGTGATACAAGCTCTGCGGCACCACAAAAATATTTTCCTGGCTTATGTTAACCTCCATACAGGTGGCAGCTGGTGGTGGGAGGAGAAAAATGCAAGACCATGTGCTGTTAGGCCTTTCCGGGGCTCAGGAGACAAAGTTGCCTGCTTCAGCCCGTCTCCTCCTGGGCACTGAGGAACTTTATCATCAACCGTAAGCAAGCCACGGGCTACAGGAGTGAGGCCAGAGAGCTAAAAGTTTAGGATACAAGCCCAGGGTATAGATAGAGGCTGCTGTAGATGATAGGTAGAATCAGCAAGAGGTAGGGACACACACAGCTCTCTGTCCCTCCAGGATCCCACCACCGCCTCTCAGTGTGTGACTCTTATAAAGGTCAGAAGATCCCACCTCCTCCTGTAATTGGCTGAATCTTAGAAGAGTCAATCAATGAGAGGAGGAGGTATTTGCCTTAATGCTACCTCACACTCTCACTGGACATAAGAGATAAAGGTGTAATCGAACACCTTGACCCTCGCATGCCCAGGGTGTGTATATGTACATTCCTCTGTCACACTCTTATTGCCATGCTCAGTAGTGGAGTTGGCCAATCTACACCTACTCCTTCCGCCAGAATAAGGCCTCAACTGAGGAGCAGAACCTGAGACTGGACTACGCTAATGCCCTGTGCATCAGCATCCCATTGCTTTAACTCAGCAAGCTTTTGCACCCAGACTAATCCAAAACCTGAAAACTCTGGAACATTCCAAACCAGCCTATAGGAACCTTCCCTGGCTACAAAGGGTCGCAGTAATCAACTTTAAAGTGCTGGTAACTCACAAAGGACTCCAAAACTTTGAAGTGGCCTACTTACAGCATGGCATTACCAGACACACCTCAGGAAAGTATCTTACATATTGGAACGATGCCTTGTTGTTGGTAGAAAAATGCTAGACATCACATGGACAGGTGCACTGTCAGAGACAAATCAGCTGAACCTCAAGAAGCACCTTTTTCCTCACTCTTTGAGTTATTTCCCAGCAGTCCTTATAGTGTTGAGCCAAATTTCTAGTGGCTTTTTTTCTCACCCCTCACTTACTCCTGATACCGTGCACTGCAATTCCCACCTTTCTTCTCCACCAAACCGGCCTCCCTTGGTGGTTCTGCTCTCTAGGCATCACCTTGAGCTCAGTGTAGTCTGTAATTTATACTGTTCAATAAATAAATGCATTTTAGAGAGAATACAACAAGAACTTTATGTAAGAGCCTTCCTAAGGCCGATCACAGGTATTGCAAATCTAGAAACATTATTATTGATGAAAGCAAAGGAGTTCGGTTGCCTGGCATTTACGTCGGCCCATTTCTGCCTGGATGGATTTTTTTAGCATACAGCCATGGCCGGACTGGCCATAGCGGACACCGGGACACCGGGCGTTTCCCCGGTGGGCTGCTAGGGTGGGGGGCGATTTTGGAACCCAGGGGGGCATTTTTGTTACAGGGCCGTTTTTGCAGCAAAATCGGCCCCTGTAATAAAATCGGCCGAAACCAGCCCTGGAACTCATCCGCTCCCAGGGGGGGATGGCCGAGCTCTTTGCTAGGGCAAGTTTGTGTTCCCAGTCCGGCCCTGCATACAGCACACCAGGAGCGTGAAGCCAGAGACCTAGCTGCCAATCAGAGCCGCCAGATAAAAATACGTCACCAGTTTCTAATGCTTAGACGGCGTGTATTTTGCATATTGTCTGTGCTGTGCAGTCCTGTCTGTACTAATTTTGGCATTGACTGTCACTGGTAACTGGGCCGCACATGCAGAACAGAGCTGATTCCGAAGCTCAGGAGGAGACAGCCATGGTACCAGGATCTCCCCGCCATGATACCTTATAATGTTCACCATAGAAAGGGCGGTGAGCCTACCTCACCAATATTAATAATATAGGTTGCACATTGCAGTCCACTATGATCTGATGCCATCCCAGGGACAGTAGCCTACTGGGGTCAGCAGACCACCAGGTCTGTTATTGCTTATTAATAAAGCACCACATTTGCAGCCTGTTTTCTTTAAAGAAAACGGGATGTGTAAAAAAAAAAAAAACATTTAAGCAAAATGTTTTAAGACTAGGCAGTGGTCCCTGGGCCACTGTCAAGTATTAAAAATTTGTTTTTGTCAATATTCACAAAGGGGAAGAGCTCTTTTAGGCATCTAGTCCCATTTGCAAATGCTTTACCACTACCTTTCAGTAGCTGGTAAAATATTAAAGTTTTACAACCGGATTTCGGTTTCTAAACAATACAATCCATCCGAAATCATTATTTGGAAGAAACACCCTGGATACGCCCCTTTCGAATACCAATTCGTGTGTAGTCACAAGCCTAAATTGCGATTTGGTCACATGTTATTAAATCGCCATTTGTGTTTTGTAAATACACAAAGGTCATTTTGGGGTCACAGATGATCCGATAACGCATTTCTAACCCTTTGTGACTCCAAAAAGCCTTTGTACACTTTACCCTAAGGACCCAGTCTTGGAGTAATTATCATAAGTTATAATTATCGCAATGGCAAGTTAATTGCATTTACCAGGTGTTAGGGCTTTAAGTGGGCCGGGTCCTGCCGGTGCTGAGCTATAAAGCAGGTGCTGAGAGTCGGGTCCCTGTCGAGCTCTCCAGTGTTTACCTTCACCCTCAGGGTGAAAAAAATATCTTAACTTAGCAACAGTGCCATCCTACACTGCCTTTGATGTATCTTCATAGAGACTCGTTATATAGTTCTTTGAGTCTCACCATTTCAGAACTGAAGCAATTTTTATATTATATACAAGGAAGACGTAGCTGCTGCTTATTTATCTTAAGCAAATAACCATTAGCAAAGCCAACAGTCCTGGCTTGTAGGTGTAATGTTACTTGTAGTATATAACTGGATGCAATTACAGAAGCAGCAAATTACCATTCGGGCGAGACACTATGCTAAGCACAGATTTTAAAGTGTACGTGTTTTTAAGCCACACGGTCACCCTTAATTACTTTGGCCACGCCCCTTTGAGAGACCCCCTAGTTTTTTATCCCACCTAAAGCCCTGCCAGGTGTGGTAATTAATTTGCCACTCCCTTTCTGAAGAACTTGAAATGAGGGCTTCAGTCTTTCACCTTCCACAGGTCGATAAATGAGCTCCTTCAGGGATGGAGTATAATGGCATTGTTATTTCTGCTCATAGAAACAGGTGACATTCTGTTTGAAGCGCTTCACAAAAGGAGATAATAGAATCCGCATCACCCCCACCCTTCCCCCACACACCATCACTACTCCAAAATCCTCATTCACTCTGTGGCCCCTCTGAGTCATGTCTCTTCTCCTCCACGAAGAAACGTGAGGAGTAAGGGTCAAGTGCAAGTCAGCGGGGTTTTCGTTTAACTGCAAAACTGCTTTTCGTTAAAGACGGATAAAAGCAGGAGACATCTAATGCCATGGCAACGGCGCATCGCTCAGTCTTTGTGTGCAGAGGCACGGCGCGCGCAGGTAAAGAGAAACCCGTCCCTGTCGCGTGCAACCACATCCTGCACATCTGCAGGCTTGCCCTAGTTAGAAGACACCGGTGAAGTCCTGTCACCGGCAGCTTTCAGGCAAGAAACACATATTTCTCATCTGCTTAGATGTGTATCCGTCCACGTTTTACTTCGTATTGTAACCCTTTTAGCCTGAATTCCTCTGCAAATGCTTTCTGTGTCAACTAAGGAATTTTGTACGATAGTATGCATAGCGTTTGTGACATCTTATGCGAGAATATTTAGTGGCACTCACTATTGCCCTCCTCCTCCATGCCTTCCTTCACTAACACCTCCCCCCTCCCATGGCGGTCCCCATCTCCTTAGAACTTGTTTGACGTGTATTTAATTTCGTTGGTAGCATTACTCTACCCACTATAAGGCGTCAGAGAGCTTTACAACACACATTATACAGAGACAGACAATGAATCATGCAAGAGTGTAAATCAATGTATATGAAAGCTTGCGTTAGGCAATGACGGCTGCACAGTGTAAGAGTCACACATCATCCATATTGGTGTGCGTTATATTTTAATAGTGCTTTGTCGGGGAAACAAAAGGGCAGATTTACAGTATTCACGCAACGCGTCGCAGGAACCAAAGTTGCTACATTGTGTTGTGTGTTAGGGAGACAGCACTTCTAAGATATGGTGCTGCTGTTCCCTCCTCAAATGCTGGTGCATTATTGGCTGACTTGCGCCTAAGCACACATTCTCGCACAGTAGTGCACGTCTAGGCACATCTATTTGCGCTGTATTGCAAGCCTAAGGACACACCCTTGCACCGTAGTGCAAGGTTGTGTGCATGATGTCAAGCATAGATTACAATATATACTTAACATTAAAAGGTCGATATTTTGGACTTCAACATTTTTTTAAAAAGTTTTCTACTTTCCATCATATGTATGTAAAGTTGATATCTTTCAGATAGATATTTTGTCATGCAACTAAATATAAGGATATGAGCTCTCTTTGTGCGACGAACTGCTGCCGGACCCAGAGGTGCGGCGGATAAAACTTGACCCAGATTTTCCACTCATTATGAGAAGAAGGAAGGATTTCTTTTGGACAGTCTGATGGGGGTTTTTTGCAAAAAGATAATGGAGGAGATTTGACACTTTGCAAGGCAGCCTCAAACTATGTGTTCCAGGTTGCATTGCCATGTGTTTTTTAGAACATTGCTCAAACAACCCTGATGAAATGACAAGAGATGCAGGAGGTCAAAGAACTCTTTTGGAAAAGGAAGATTTGTTGCCAGTGTTATATTTACTGTAAGATCATATTAATGCATCAAAATGAGGAGGCCCTTAAAAATCTAGCCCAACAACTTATAAAGCTCACAGGCTTTGAGATACTGGGCGTACCACAGGCCCTCGCAGCCCCTGCATTGCGGGGGTCAGGGGGCAAGCTCCAGGGGGCCCCCTCAGCACAGCACTCTGGCTGCAGAGCTCCTGTCTGAGTCCAGATGGGGCCACTCCAATTGCCTTGCAGGGAGACTCCCTCAAGTTTCGTTACACCAGTTGTTGGTTTATAGAACTGAGGAACCTCACAAGTAATAAATGTAACAAGAAACAATATTGTCCAACAGAGCATGTAGAAACTCAACAAGACTTTGATATCACATGAATTAGTTGCCATCCCTTGAGCCATGATATCATTAATTGAATCTGAGCATAACTTTTGCTGCTTGTATGTGGCTAAAGGTGGGTCCAATTCGTTGCATGTTGCTGTTCTCCCTTCTGTCTGTACTCTCTATGATCTAGTGCAGTGGTCTCCAACAGGTCGCTCACGAGCTATTGCTCGCCGCATGTCTTGTTGTAGCTCATTGCCTCGCGGTTGAGTTTGGCCATCGTCAGGTGTCTCCCAGCTAATGCTGCATTTTTGAACTCCTGTCCTGTGAGGCAGAGAAAGGTGTCTGGAGGAGCATGCAGCCTGCCTTCTGAAAAAAACAATAGCGTGCTGCTGCCTGGAAAGAAGCCTGATCATAAACAATTGTCTCAGATCAGATCAGAGCACATTGTTTGTAAACGTTGACCCTGATGAATATTGCCTATATGAACCTTTATTTCATTTAACTCAATGTAAAATATTTGGAGGATTATTATGCTGTATTAAAGATGAATTGTCAGTGTTAGACCTGTCAGCCTTAGGGTGGTCTCCCCTACATTTTTGCCCTTTTTGCCTCCCATTTTTATGCTATATTTTGTTGCACTTAGGACTCTGGGCGCCTCACCACTGCTAAACAGTGCTGAGGTGCAGGTGCTCTCCCCTAAAACCTCATGAGGCTGGCATATCTGCCACAAGCCACTGCTACTGCAGTAAGGCTAATCCTCCATAGGCTAATATTGGGAACCTCTCCTTATGGAATAACTTCTGACAGGGACCTAATAAGTCTATCATGTTTGGTCTTGTTGGACTCGGGGCGGGGAACCCTTTCCAATGATATATAGGGTTTGGGCATTACTACGCTAGGGATCCCACTTTTATAAAGGGGACCTTTTCCTGCCTACACTTAGATTAGGCTGCAGACTCCCCCCTCCCCTCTGCATACTGATAGCCTGCCTGGGTTGGGAGGTGGGAGTGGTGATTCACACCTTATTCCCTGGGATGAGCTGTGATGGGCTGCCCACTGTAGCCTTAACGGCCTGTCCCTCGTCACTGTGACAGCTAGGTCAGGGAAGGCAGGGAACATACCAGAACTCCCTGGACTCTTCCAGAAGCCCCTGGCCCCCAGACCCTTCCAGAGACTTCCACCACTTTCTAGCCCCTAGACTAAAAAGATATATAAGGGAGGGTCCTGGCCTCACATTCTTGTTACACTGCTGGACCTGGAAGAATCCCTGCTGGAGTGAGGACTGCTGCACAAGAGGATTGCCACTGGGAAGGAGGCTGACTGCTCCAAGGAACTGCTGCCCCACAACCTGCTGAGCTGCCCTACTGTCTGCTGATCCTGCCCTGCATGGGAGACTGCAACATCACCACCAGAGTGTCTCCACAACATCCCAAAGGAACTACTTTTCTTTGACCAGCATTTTAAAGAGTCTTCAACCTTTTAAAGATTGCCTTTATGGGACTGCACCCTTTTGAAGCTAAAGGAAACTACCTGTCCTTGGACCACAGCGTTTTAAAGACTGCCCTTTGGAACAGCAACAACACTCTCAAGATTTGCCCTGCAACGCTGTGCCTGCCCTCAGCACTGCTTGCCCCGTGATCCTCCCAGGGCTCTGTGATTGCCTCTGCTTCTGGCGCAAGCCCACTGAAACTGGCCCTGAGGTCACCGCCACTGGGACCGGAGCGCGCTGTGTAGCGCTGAGAAGCGAAGCGCTGTGTGGCGGGAGGCTCCGTCGTTGCCCAGGACTTGGAGGCACTGTTAAGCGCTGTGCTAAAGGAGCGCTGTGTGGCTGTGACCCCCACCCGTGCAGCGCCTGCTGAGCCCAAGGCCCCAGGGGGAGAGGAGCCTCGCACCTGCGTCCGCAACCACCACCCCAGGTAACGCCTCAGTGCAACCAGGCTGCTGCGAAGGGGCGGGGTGCGGGTTGGCCGGGTACCTGGAGTGTGAGCTTTGTGCTTGGCTGGGAACCGTCCTTCACTGACCGGCCTACGGGGGCATAATTACTTGGTAATTGACACTGGGGCATTTTTTAGCATTACCAGCAGCGCCTGGGCAGCCGCACTTCCTACGCTGGGAGCATCATTTCTATGAGAGGCACACTTATTACGCTGCAAGGGAACTTTGGCCTAAGAACCTTCCCACAGTGAATTTTGACCATAAGAACCTACCTCAAGTGAATTTTTGCCATCCAAGGACACTGTGAGAAAGACATTACCAGCAGGAGCCCTTGGCACACATGAGCTTTTGGTGATTTGATCAGGCCGGGGAACTGGATTCATTCTTATTGATTATTGATCTTGCTTGGAAACTGGAATCCTTTTTATTATTGATCAGGCCTGGGAACTGGATTCATTCTTATTGATTATTGATCTTGCTTGGAAACTGGAATCCTTTTCATTATTGATCTTGCCTGGAGCTGGATTTACCTGCTTTTGGTTCTCGCATAATTTTTAGATAAAGAAATTCTTATTCTTATACAAAACTGGTGTGGTGTTCCTTTTGTGAGTGTTTTTACTGTGTCATCGCCGTTGTGTGTTGCACAAATACTTTACACATTGCCTCTGAAGTTACGCCTTTGCTGCTCTGCGCCAAGCTACCAGGTCGGAAGCGGTGGTCCCTACTTGGACTAGGGTGCATACCCCTGCCAATTAGAGACCCCGGTTCTAACATTGGTGATCGAGCGGTGGGATAGGACTTGTGCTTGTGTAACACCACGCAGCGACGCAGTGTACACCGCAACCCTACACCTGACTCTACTGAATTTTTGTCTACCCTCTCCAATTGGCATTTTTGAATTTTTCTTTAAATTCTCACTGACTGGCTGCTCTTTTTAAAAGTCCTTTTGCCTAAGTCCTATTTGGTTCTCTCTACAAACGTCTGAGGCCCTACCTAGCAATATGGAATTCGAGCTGGCCAATCTGGAAGTTTACACAGTGGCACAACTCAAGGAATTCTGCGAGGAGAAAGGGGTGCCCTTCAAGCGAAGCGCCAAGAAGGCAGAGCTTCAGAAAGCCTTGAGAGCATGGGTAACAGCCCACCCAGAAGGAGATGGGGATGGGCAAGGACCAGAGCACGACGCCACAGGAAACCTTGACCTACTGCACTTGGCGGGAAATGGTAATTTGTTACCAGGTACAAGGGTACCTTCCAGGGCAGGCAGTAGTGTGTCAGTGAAGAGCCTGTCCTCAGAGGACCTGGAGGACAGGAGGGAGGAGAGACAGCTCAAGTTGGAGCTTGCCAAGCTGGAGAGAGAGCGGGAAAGAGAACGGTGGGCCATGGAGCAGGATCGCGAGAACAAGCGACTGGCTATGCGGGAAAAAACCTATGGAAGCTTCACGTGAGTCCAGGGTCTTTATGCCTAAAGATGTGATGGCCAGTTTTAAGGTGGGGGATAATATTGATAAGTGGTTAGCCGCCTATGAGGTATATTTAAGAGCCCATGGGGTCCCAGAGAGTTATTGGGGGGGTGGTTTGTATAAGTACCTACCTCCAGATGTTAGGGACACCCTCCTTTACCTAGAGAAGGAAGACCAGACTAACTATTCTGTCATGAAAGCCGCATTGCTTAAGAGGTTCGGTCTTACCCCTGAGAGGTATAGGCAGAGGTTTAGGAATAGCCACAAACTTCCCACACAGAACTGGGTAGACTTCCTGGACTACGCTAGTAAAGCTTTAGATGGTTGGGTGCGGGTCAGCAATGTGCATGACTATGAAGGGTTGTATAACTTGTTTTTAAGAGAGCACCTTCTAGAGAAATGTTTTCCAGAGCTGCGCCAACACCTGGTTGACCGCAAGTTGACCAATCCTAGGAAGCTTGCGGAGGAGGCGGACACCTGGGTCAGTACCAGGGTGTCCAACAAGGGTTCTGGGGGGACTCCCAAAGGGGTGGTCAGGGTTCCTACCAGAAGAAAGAGGGGGGAGATAAAAAGAAAGAGTTTCCCAAAGGCCCCCAAAATAATTCACAAGGGAAAGGGTCTGGGTCCCAGCCCCAATCTGGCCACCAGAAGCCCACTTATCCTGACAAAGGTCAGCAGCCCAGAATTGTCCGGTGCTATGAGTGTGGTGAACTTGGACACTACAAGGGGGATCCCAAGTGTCGCAAGAGAGCACCACAGCCCACTGGAGGTAAAAACCCCGGGGTGGCTAGTGTAGCGCTTGGGGAGGTGCTGTCCCTAGATGGTGGGAGTGAGGGGGCAGGGCTTGTCCTAGTGTCTCTGGGAAACAGTGAGATGGTTCCCAAGGTCCATGTGCCCTCAAATACTACCAAGTATAGGCAGTGGGTCACCCTCAATGGTCGGGGGGTGGAGGCCCTGAGGGACACAGGTGCCAGCATGACTATGGTAAGGAGTCAGCTGGTGTCCCCAGAGCAAATAATTCCCGATGCAGTCCATCCAGTTGTGATGGCTGACAATAGGGGGGGTCACTATCCCATAGCACAGGTTCCATTTGAGTGGGGAGGGGTTTCAGGCCTTTTAAGAGTTGCTGTGAGCCCTGCCATGCCAGTGGACTGTCTGTTAGGGAATGACCTAGAGCATACTGCCTGGAAGGAGGTAGAGCTCAAAGCGCATGTGGAGATGCTGGGGTTACCGGAGTGCATTTGTGCTACCACACGGTCTATGGCTGCCCGGAAAGGGAGTCAGCCAGGGCTGGAGCCTGGAAAAATGGCCCAGCCAGCTGCTAAGAAGGGAGGAGCCCGAGGACGTGGGAAGCCCGCCCCGGGGCAGTCACCCTGTGAGATGGATGGGGCACCTGAGGAGGTTGCACCGGAGTCCACGGAGGGGCACGTTGCTCCCTTGGGGGACCTACCTACCCCTGCAGGGTGGCAGGTGGAAGGAGGGCCCACCAGGGAGGAGTTTTGCCGGGCACAGAAGGAGTGTCCTACCCTTGAGGGCATGAGGCGACAGGCCGAAGCCCAAGCAGCAGGCAATGCCTCCGCGAAGTATCATATTTACTGGGAGGATGGGCTCCTTTACAGTGAGCCCAAGGCTCCTGTGCATGGGTCATCAAGGGCCTTAGTGGTCCCCCAGTGCTACAGGGCCTTTCTTTTGGAACTGGTTCATGAGATCCCATTGGCAGGACACTTGGGCCAAGACAAGACCTTTGCTAGACTTGCCCCACATTTTTATTGGCCGCAGATGAGGATCTCCTCAGATACATTCTGCAGGACCTGTCTGACCTGCCAAGCTAGTGGGAAAACAGGGACTAAGCTGAAGGCTCCCCTGGAACCGCTGCCTGTCATTAGCACCCCCTTTGAGAGGGTGGGCATTGACATTGTTGGGGCCATGGATCCACCGACTTCTTTTGGTCACAGGTTTATCCTGGTTCTGGTGGACCACGCCACCCGGTACCCAGAGGCTATTCCTCTGAGAACCATCATTGCACCTGCAGTGGCACGGGCCCTGATGGGGATTTTTACCAGAGTGGGTTTTCCCAAAGAGGTGGTGTCCGACAGGGGTACCAACTTTATGTCTGCCTACATGCAAGCCATGTGGAAGGAGTGTGGGGTTACTTATAAGTTCTCCACCCCTTACCACCCACAAAACAATGGTCTCGTGGAGAGATTTAACAAGACCCTAAAAGGCATGATCAGGAGTCTGCCTGAGGGCCTGAGGAAAAAGTGGGACATCCTCTTGCCCTGTTTGCTGTTTTCCTACAGGGAGGTCCCGCAGAAGGGGGTGGGTTTCAGCCCCTTCGAGCTTTTGTACGGTCACCCTGTTAGGGGGCCTCTCAGTTTAGTGAAGGATGGGTGGGAGAAGACTCCAAGGAGGCTTCCCCAGGATGTAGTGAGCTTGATGCTGGCCTTCCGTAGCCAAATGGCTAAGTTGTGGAAACAAGCTTCTGACAACTTAGAGGCCAGCCAGGCGGTAATGAAGGAATGGTACGACCAGAATTCTCACCCTGTGGAGCTAAAACCTGGACAGAAGGTGTGGGTCATGGAGCCTGGAGAGCTTAGTGCCCTCCAGGATCGCTGGACAGGCCCTTATGAGATATTGGAGAAGAAGGGCAAGGCCACTTACCTAGTGGACCTTAAAACCCCCAGGCAGCCCCACAGGGTGCTACACGCCAACCGCCTCAAACCCCACCATGAGAGGTCTGAGCTTACCTTACTGATGGTAACTGATGGGGCCGAGGAAGAGGAAAGTGAACCTCTCCCGGGCCTCTTTGCTTCCAAAGAGAAGGATGGATCGGTGGAGGGAGTGGTCCTCTCCCCATCCTTGACTCTTGAGCAACAGAGGGACTGCCGCCAGGTCCTGGGGCAGTTCTCCTCAGTGTTCTCCCTTATCCCTGGGATTACCCACCTGTGTACCCATGATATGGACACAGGAGACAGCCCCCCTGTCAAGTCCAAGTCTTACAGGTTGTCATATAAGGTGAAGGCCAGCATCCAGAGTGAGGTCACTCAGATGCTGGAGTTGGGGGTGATAGAGCCCTCCAACAGCCCTTGTTCCAGTCCGGTGGTTCTGGTACCAAAAGCTGCCCCACCGGGCACCACACCAGAACTTAGGTTCTGTGTGGATTACAGGGGACTGAACTCTGTGACCAAGACTGACGCTCAACCTATCCCGAGGGCGGATGAGCTCATTGACAGGCTGGGGGCTGCCCGATACCTGAGTACCTTTGATCTCACGTGAGGGTACTGGCAGATCGCCCTAACAGATGGAGCTAAAGAGAGGTCCGCCTTTTCCAACCCAGAGGGCCACTACCAGTTTAGGGTGATGCCCTTTGGACTGAAAAATGCTCCTGCCACCTTCCAGCGGCTGGTGAACCGGGTCCTCTCCGGTATAGAGGCCTTCTCTGCTGCCTACCTGGACGACATAGCTGTCTTCAGTAGCAGCTGGGAGGACCATTTGGGTCACCACCAGGAAGTGCTTCAGGCTCTGCAGCAGGCAGGCCTGACTATCAAAGCTAGCAAATGCCAGATAGGGCAGGGGTCGGTAGTCTACCTAGGACACTTGGTAGGAGAGGGCAAGGTGCAGCCCCAACAGGCCAAGATAGAAACCATCCTGGCTTGGGAGCCTCCCAAAACACAGACTGAGGTCATGGCGTTCCTGGGCCTCACAGGTTACTACCGCAGATTTGTCAAGGGCTATGGCACCATTGTGGCCCCCTTGACTGAGCTAACCTCTAAGAAATACCCTAGGAAAGTGATCTGGACAGAGGCTTGCCAAAAAGCTTTTGACTCTCTAAAGCAGGCCATGTGCACCGCTCCTGTGCTCAGGGCCCCTGACTTCTCCAAAGAGTTCATTGTCCAAACGGACGCCTCAGAGCATGGCATAGGGGCGGTACTTTCGCAACTCAATGAGGAGGGAAGGGACCAACCAGTAGCCTTCATCTCCAGGAGGCTGCTCCCCCGAGAACAGCGGTGGAGTGCGATAGAGAGAGAAGCCTTCGCGGTGGTCTGGGCTGTGAAGAAGCTGAGGCCATACTTGTTTGGCTCCCACTTCCTGATTCAGACTGACCACCGGCCCCTCAGGTGGCTCATGCAAATGAGGGGCGGGAATCCCAAATTGTTGAGGTCGTCAATTTCTCTACAGGGGATGGACTTCAGGGTAGAACACAGACCCGGAGTAGACCACGCCAATGCTGACGGTCTCTCTCGATTTTTCCGCCTTAGTGATGAGAACTCCCTGGAGGTTGGGTAGTTCTCCCCACTTTCAGCTGGGGGGGACACGTGTTAGACCTGTCAGCCTTAGGGTGGTCTCCCCTACATTTTTGCCCTTTTTGCCTCCCATTTGTATGCTATATTTTGTTGGACTTAGGACTCTGGGCGCCTCACCACTGCTAAACAGTGCTAAGGTGCAGGTGCTCTCCCCTAAAACCTCGTGAGGCTGGCATATCTGCCACAAGCCACTGCTACTGCAGTAAGGCTAATCCTCCATAGGCTAATATTGGGAACCTCTCCTTATGGAATAACTTCTGACAGGGACCTAATAAGTCTATCATGTTTGGTCTTGTTGGACTCGGGGCGGGGAACCCTTTCCAATGATATATAGGGTTTGGGCATTACTACGCTAGGGATCCCACTTTTATAAAGGGGATCTTTTCCTGCCTACACTTAGATTAGGCTGCAGACTCCCCCCTCCCCTCTGCATACTGATAGCCTGCCTGGGTTGGGAGGTGGGAGTGGTGATTCACACCTTATTCCCTGGGATGAGCTGTGATGGGCTGCCCACTGTAGCCTTAACAGCCTGTCTCTCGTCACTGTGACAGCTAGGTCAGGGAAGGCAGGGAACATACCAGAACTCCCTAGACTCTTCCAGAAGCCCCTGGCCCCCAGACCCTTCCAGAGACTTCCACCACTTTCTAGCCCCTAGACTAAAAAGATATATAAGGGAGGGTCCTGGCCTCACATTCTTGTTACACTGCTGGACCTGGAAGAATCCCTGCTGGAGTGAGGACTGCTGCGCAAGAGGATTGCCACTGGGAAGGAGGCTGACTGCTCCAAGGAACTGCTGCCCCACAACCTGCTGAGCTGCCCTACTGTCTGCTGATCCTGCCCTGCATGGGAGACTGCAACATCCCCACCAGAGTGTCTCCACAACATCCCAAAGGAACTACTTTTCTTTGACCAGCATTTTAAAGAGTCTTCAACCTTTTAAAGATTGCCTTTTTGGGACTGCACCCTTTTGAAGCTAAAGGAAACTACCTGTCCTTGGACCACAGCGTTTTAAAGACTGCCCTTTGGAACAGCAACAACACTCTCAAGATTTGCCCTGCAACGCTGTGCCTGCCCTCAGCACTGCTTGCCCCGTGATCCTCCCAGGGCTCTGTGATTGCCTCTGCTTCTGGCGCAAGCCCACTGAAACTGGCCCTGAGGTCACCGCCACTGGGACCGGAGTGCGCTGTGTAGCGCTGAGAAGCGAAGCGCTGTGTGGCAGGAGGCTCCGTCGTTGCCCAGGACTTGGAGGCACTGTTAAGCACTGGGCTAAAGGAGCGCTGTGTGGCTGTGACCCCCACCCGTGCAGCGCCTGCTGAGTCCAAGGCCCCAGGGGGAGAGGAGCCTCGCACCTGCGTCCGCAACCACCACCCCAGGTAACGCCTCAGTGCAACCAGGCTGCTGCGAAGGGGCGGGGTGCGGGTTGGCCGGGTACCTGGAGTGTGAGCTTTGTGCTTGGCTGGGAACCGTCCTTCACTGACCGGCCTACGGGGGCATAATTACTTGGTAATTGACACTGGGGCATTTTTTAGCATTACCAGCAGCGCCTGGGCAGCCGCACTTCCTGTGCTAGGAGCATCATTTCTATGAGAGGCACACTTATTACGCTGCAAGGGAACTTTGGCCTAGAACCTTCCCACAGTGAATTTTGACCATAAGAACCTACCTCAAGTGAACTTTTGCCATCCAAGGACACTGTGAGAAAGACATTACCAGCAGGAGCCCTTGGCACACATGAGCTTTTGGTGATTTGATCAGGCCGGGGAACTGGATTCATTCATATTGATTATTGATCTTGCTTGGAAACTGGAATCCTTTTTATTATTGATCAGGCCTGGGAACTGGATTCATTCTTATTGATTATTGATCTTGCTTGGAAACTGGAATCCTTTTCATTATTGATCTTGCCTGGAGCTGGATTTACCTGCTTTTGGTTCTCGCATAATTTTTAGATAAAGAAATTCTTATTCTTATACAAAACTGGTGTGGTGTTCCTTTTGTGAGTGTTTTTACTGTGTCATCGCTGTTGTGTGTTGCACAAATACTTTACACATTGCCTCTGAAGTTATGCCTTTGCTGCTCTGCGCCAAGCTACCAGGTCGGAAGCGGTGGTCCCTACTTGGACTAGGGTGCATACTCCTGCCAACTAGAGCCCCAGTCAGAGTTCTACTACAAAGACTATTTTTATTTACACCTTTTAATTGGGAAGTATACAGTTGCAGCCGCGGCCGGTAGTGGGAGTACTGGCAGGGCGGTGATGTGGGGAGGGGGAGGGGCAGGGTGGGGGCTAGTAATGTATGGAATCCGGACCTTAACAGGTAAGGAAACATAAAAATAAATAAAACGAATTTCGTTGCGCGCACTGCATCGCATTTGGTGATGCAGTGCGTGCAACGAAATTCGTTTTATTTATTTTTATGTTTACTTACCTGTTAAGGTCCGGATTCCATACATTACTAGGCACCACCCTGCCCCTCCCCCTCCCCACATCACCGCCCGGCCGGTACTCCCACTACCGGCCGCGGCTGCACAGTTGCCAAGAAGGGTACACTCTATCTGGCATTTATGGACCTTTCCTCGCCGATCTGCATAGGGATTTAACTGCCACTGTGAGATATGATCAAAGAGGCTTGCACCGGGGAATACTTATTGCCAACGGTGTTAGGCAGGGGTGCATCTTGGCCCCTTTACTCTTCACCCTTCATATTAATAACCTGGACCAAGCTTTAGATGAAGTATGCAAAGACATTCCGCGTGTAGGGGAACGCCTGTTCCCGGCACTCCTCTATGCGGACGATGCCGCCCTTCTAGCACGAACAGCGGTAGGGTTACAACTTCTTTTAAATTCCTTCGCTGCTTTCATGAAAGCCTTAGACCTCAATGTCAATTTTTCTAAATCCCATATTATGATAACTGGTTGCAAACCGAAAAGGGTTAAAACTTTCCACTGCGAGGGCAATGTGCTTACCAGGGTCTCTACCTTTCCTTATTTAGGAATTATTTTTGACGATCAAGGTACATGGACCCCGCAAATACATGCCAAAAGAAATGTTCTGGCCAGATCTACATCAGCTGTCCTGGGCTTTGCACGTAGACTAGGGGCCAGACCAATGCAAGCCCTTTAAAAAATATATGGAGTGAAATGCATCTCCCTCGCGATGTATGGCGCAGATATCTGGGTATTAGGAACGCCAATGAAATTCAAGTTGTCGAGAACAAGTTTTTAAAAAACCTTCTATCCACGTCTGGCTACATTGTCCATCAGGAGTTTGGAGTTGGCTTTCTGGAGGTTTTAATTGCTATTGCACCTCTCCTGAAGTGGATCTCTACTTGGTTAAATCCTGCATTAGAGCTGAACCGTGAAGTATTAAGAGACTGCCTGACTCTTGATCAAGTGAATCGTATCCCCTGGCTGAGTTATGTCCATAGGTTGACAGGGAAATTGGGTCGACCAGAGATATTTAACTCTCTTGATAAGTTGGTGAAAGGAGATATGAAATGGGCAAAGGATTCATATTTGTTAATGGCTGCCATGGATAGAGAAGAAAGGGAGTTGGTAAAACCAACCGTAATAGCTCACCAATTGTTAATAACATCTTGTGCAATTGAACCATACCTGAATACTGTTACAAACCCCAACCACCATTTTCTTCTGGTCAGTTTCAGGTTAAATCAACTTCATTTCCTCCTCTCTGATCCTCTGGGATGGAAAGGGGTGGAGGATTTGGGAGTATGTTCCTGTGACGACTTTCCCATCCAGGACATAATGCACTTTATCTTCTTTTGTGAGCATTTTTTGCACATTCGGAAGCGTTTTATTCTCCCAATTTTAAAAGATAAAGATTTCTTGCAAGTCAAGCCAGCACTTCTCTATTTGAAGCTGCTATCTAATGTGTGGGAGACCTTTAGTATAGCTAGCTTTCTTACTGCAGCAGTTAGATTGAGGAGGAAAATCAAGGGAAAGGCAACTGATTCTCATGATCTAGTTTGAATTAATTAAATCTAATCATGTCTTTAATTGGACCAGTGGTTTTTAAGAAAATATCCAAAAAATAATTAATTATCTGTTTAATATGCATCCAATGTCTGAAACTTTTTATTGTGATTCATGGTTTTATAACTTAATTTTATGAATTGTATAGTATGCTTTTATGGTTTTAAATTAACCGAATAAAGTATTTTTGACTGACTGGCTGACTGACTATTTTTATCTTTTTGCTTCCTTTTTGAATTTGTTCTTTCTTTCTCTCTGCTTTCATTCACTCCTTTTTTCTCCCTTTATTGCTTTCTTTCTCTCCCCCTTTTTCTTTTCTCATTTCTCTCTTTCCCTCTCATTTGTTTTTCTTGTTTCTTTCTCCCCTTCTTGCTGTTTATTTATTTCCTTTTCTTTCATTCTTTCCTTTCTTCTCTATCCTCTTTTATCACTCAACTTTGTGCCTCTGTCTTTGTTGCTTCTCATTTCCATATTAGTTTCTTTCTTTTGCTCTTCCATACCTTCTATTCTCTGTTCTTTTCTTGCTTTCTCACTTTTTTCTTCCCTTTTATGTTCATTGTTTGCTTTCTTTCTGTCATTCTCCCCTTCCTTTTAATTCTTTCTGTCTCACAATTGTTTCTTCATTTTTTCAGTCTTTCTTTCTCTTTCTCTGCTTCATTTTTTCTTTCCTTTCCATCTGTTTTCCTCTTTCTTTCAATCCTTCTCTTTGATTCATTTGTCTATTTTTTCATGTTTTCCCCATCCTTCTTTTCTTTGTTACCTTCATTTGTATCCCTGCATCATTTCTTCCTTTGCATTTTTCCTTCCTCACCTTCCATCCTTACTTGTTCTCCGTCCTTCCCTGTTTCCTTCTTTCCTTCTTCCCTCCTTCCCTCTTTCCTCTATTCCTTCCACCATGCTCCATTTTTTCTCCCTTATACTCCTTTATTTTGTCATTCCTTTATCACATTCTCATTTTCTTTCTTTCCTTCTTTCTCTCATATCTTTTCCTCCCACTTTTCTTTTTTTCTCTTCCTTTTTTCTTTATTATCATTCTCTCCTTCCTTTCTTCAAAAGAAAAGTTCGTAGTTAAATGTTTATAGAACTTAGCAAAGCTTATGAATCTTTATTTATCTTTCACCTTGGTTGCTTTTTGGCCATTCAAGTACTGCTGTTAGATCCACGTGATTCCTTGATACAAAATCACAAGAAGGTGATGCTAATGACTTCAAATTCACATTTCTGCGCTTTTAGTAAATAATTGATGTTGAGCAGCCATGATAATACTTCTCAAATGTGTTTCAGATGAAGCTCCAGAGTGTCGTAGAAGACAAGAATGTCATCTAAATAAATAACGATGTAATAATCCAGAATAACTCTGAAGACATTAATGATAAATTGTTGGAAAATACCAGGGCCATTGAACAATCTGAACGGCACAGCAGGATATTCGAAAAAGTCCATAGTGAATGTTAAAGGTTGTCTTCCACTCATCTCCCTCCTCGATGCATATAAAATTGTATGTTCCTCATAGATCAGGCATCAAAAAATATGGATGGTCTAAAAGGATGAAAATAAGAGGCAATGGCTTTTGGTTTTGGATGGTAGTGGCATTTGGCTCTTGGTAGTCGATCCCGGGTGGTACTCCCCATTATTTATCACACTAAAAAAGATGGGATCCCCTGTGGATGACTAGGAATACTAAATAAATTAATTCAGAACTTCATCCTCCTTAACTGTAAATTAGTAAATGCATCCAAGGGTTCTTAGCTCCAGAACTAAGGGCCAGATGTACAGAAATTAGGAATATCAATTTTCTAATTGTGATTATCTCTGAATCACAATTTGGAAATTAGTATTCCAAATGTATTCATTTTTTTCTCTCAAATAGCAATTCCTAGTAGGTTGCAAATCGACCTACCTCATGAACAATAATGAGGTAGGTCGCAATATGCAATCCACTAGGAATCACAGCCATCACAAGGACCACCATGTCTGTGATTGCTTTTTAGGGTTGAGCCTTCAAATGCATGCGTCAGTGCATGGGACTCACTTGTGAGACACTGAAAAGGGCTTGGAGTCCACTCACTGCTTACCATTTGTTGGCTTCCCATCAGTCTTCTTTATAATCTCCTTAATTAGCCACTGCAGATGTGATGTAATTTCTTGTCGCTTCTGTGGAGCAGGGGCCAAGCACAGAATAATTCAAGTTAATTCTGTCCCCATCCACTGCTCCCGACGTGATTAAGGTACTATTTCTCGCCTACACCACTCCCTGCTGCTAATTTTGTTCTTGTATTACATAGTCACGATCATGATTGGACACAAAGGCAGTGAAACACGTTACTTGAGCGCCAGTTACATTACAAAAGTTCACATGAATTTAACTATTTCTACTGTAAGTGATTTGCCAGGATCAGAAGACATTGTGCCGGCACCGAGACACTAACCTGGTTCTCCAGTTCTGCAGCTCGGTCATTGTGCTGTATACTTCTTTCCCTTTTCACCTACTCCTCCATTTGGCTTCTTTGTCCCTTTCTGACACTCCAGTGCCCACTTAGATGGCATGCAAAATGCATGGGGTGTTCTGCTGTTCACTTGCTACCTTCCTTGATAAGGGCTGCTGCTTTGTTTTGCTTGTTGGAAAAAGACAACTGGTCAAACTGGAACAGATGATTGAGGTGTTCCATGCGTGTAAACAAACGTTTTGGGACACAATATGTGACGGTTGCTTTCAAATCCAAACAGTTAGTTAAGAGGTTGAGTCACAATCCGTGAGACGGAGCAGATTCTGTTCTTCAACATTATACAGTGATACGTTTTCACAAGTCTAATTCTTACTCTGAGTGCATTTCACTAGAAATTATTGTTTACTGAGTTTTTTTTCTCTTACTTACAGAGGACTTCTCAAACGCCAAAACCAATTTCCCCAACGCCATGACTAACATAGCCAACTGCCTCAAACTCAACCCTGACAACACGGAAGTACTGATCTTCGGAAAGAACACCTCCATTTGGGTAAAGATTACCTATTTTTTAAACTGGTGTGGTGTCCATTTGTAGTGTTTTCACTGTGTTACTGTATGTGTGCACAAATGCTTTATACACTGCCTCTGAGAAAAGCCTGTCTAGTCGTGCCAAGCTACCAAGGGGTACTTTAGAAGTGTATCCCCCTTACTCTGACTAGGAAGAAGGGACCCTACTTGGACAATGGTGCAAACCATTGTCAACTAGAGACCCCCATTTCTAAAAATACCATATACTTCTAATATCTCCCTCAGCTTGCTAGTCTTGCACTGCAAGCAGCTGATTTAAAACATTTCCCATTCTTATGTCATTTTGGTCAAAACTTCTGAAAGAAAGTTTGGAATCAAATTAATTCTATTTTTCATACTAGTGCCCCCTTTAACTTTGTAGATATTTTTTAGGGAGTCTCTCAGATAATTAGAAAGAGGTTTCTTAAAATAATTGATCTTTTGTTAGTGTTTGCCTTTCAGCATATTGCAAAAAATTGGAAAGGCTCCAGTCAATTGCCTTTTTAAACATTGTGGTAGGCTGTGTGTTATAATCACTGATTAGATAGAGCATATGAATATCCTATGTCTTGTTGTGGAGATAAAAGCTCTCTGGTCTCTGGTACATACAAACGCATAATCTGCTACAATCATTCATTGAAGAAGTTGCTAGCTCTCTGACTTGTATTTGGATTAATGAATTATATTATTTATCCTTTTATCAGCATTAATATATTCTATTTATGTATTATACTGGCATGCATTAACCCATTAGAATTAGGCTTTAGGTATTTTATCATTATTTACTGCTGTTAGCTATTGTTTTTAAGTGCCCACAATAAATCCTCATTTCTTCTCTGTCCCACCCAAAGCAATAGCTGAATTATAAGATTTTTTGGGTTGTAATACTTTTAATTGCAAGTGTTCAATATATTACTTGTTAATGTTGTTCTGCAATAAGACTTATACAATACAACAGCAAATATCTTTTAAAAACTTAAAGGCTGAAATGGTGAAACGGCCAGAAGGAGACAAGGTGGACCCATTTTGAACCTCTGGCCAGAATCTCCTGACACCATTCGCTCAGCATACTCTGCTGCCTTGCGGCCGACATGTAGCGTGCCTGTGCAAGACAGGCAATTGTTGGGCACCACAGAGGCCTGCTCTCATGGAGTGAGGGCGTAAATTGATTGACATGCATGGAGCTTATTGAAGCTCGTGGTTCTCCTGATCTGGCGCTGCAGGCACCACCCAGCCCCTGTGAGAGCAGAAGCAGATAGCGATGGAAGGGGCTGTGCTATGAAAAAAAGTCGGGAACTGTATTGAGGTGCTCAGCTTGTACCTAGTGGGCTCAGGCGACCATTCTCCGCAGGTTTGCGTAGGGCACAGTAAAGAATCCCATTGGCATAGGTCTTTGTGGAAAACAAGCCCAAGAACAAGAATCAGAGACTACTTTGTAGTGGACATTGCGACAAGCCAACAATTTCTTTGCAATGACTAAAAGAAAAAAAAAGGCCTCAGGCGGGCCATCCGCATCAGTGTATAAGCATTGCACCATCCATGAAAATGTCTACAAGATGACATTCTTGCTTTTTAAATGAACACAGAGAGCAGAGGAAGCAGTATGGAGGACAAGGGGGAGAAAGGGGCATGGAGAGCAGGCAGAGTTTTGGAAGGAGCACGGAGGTCACAAGGGAGAACCAGCATGACAAGGATAAACAAAAAGAAAAAGTTGTACTTGAAAGGTAAGCAGTGGAAGGACACAAGTAATTGGGCTATGCTCCAGCAGAGAAAAAACACGGGAAGATGATGGAATGTCCACACAAGCTAACAAATAAAAGTAAGCAAATTAGAGTGATGATAAAGCCAACCAAATGTAAGCAGTGGGCGGGCTCGAAGCCTGTGTAAGCTCACAATACCAGACATAAACCAATACTTCTCGGTAGCACAGTTTGCATTTATTTTGCATATTATTGTTATAAGCTGATCCCCCAGGTCCCCATCTAGCAATCAAGGCTGAGCTAGTCTCCTCATGCCTCCATCAATCAATCAATATATTTGCAGAGTGCAACTTATCGCCCCTGGGAGTATTCAGGCGTTGGCAGGGTCCAGAGTCTCAGTCGAATAGCCAGGTCTCCAATGTCCTTCAGAATTCCTGTAGAGTGGGGGAAGTCCTGAGGTGAAGGAGGAGGCCGTTCCAGGTCCTAGCTGCAAGGTAGAAGAAGGAGCATCCCCCTGTCCTGCTCCAGTGTATGCAGGGGTAGTGGGCCAGCGAGATGTGACTTTATAGTCACAGGTCACCAGGGAGGGAAAAGGCCAGATGTCTCGAAAGCACAGCGGAGTCAAAGGAAGTAACACCACACCCGTCAATGCCCACTGACAGTATGACCCATGTCCCAGCGTCATCAACCAGTACAGTCGTCTATACCCAGCACTGCACTTTTGTGCTTTGTATGTTCAAGGAGGCCTTTATTTTGACCACGTATCCCTTATCTCTCAGGGTACCGCTCCAAGGTGTGTGTGCATAATTACTCAGAGTAATGTGCTATTTATCATCCCACTAATAAGTGTGGGGAAATGCCGGGACTCCCACAGGCAAAGCCTTGACTAGGTCACAAATTGGTTCACTTATTTTTCCCCTATAGTGTGATGATAAAGCATGCCCTAGACCAAGTAGATCTGTATGTATAGATGAAGGCATGATGATTTTTAATCCTCGCTTAGGGGGTCATTAGGATAGCGTGCGGAAAACCACCCCGACCGCCATGGAGGCGGAAACCAACCGCCCGCCTGCACCGCGAATACACCGGCGGCCACATTAGGATCAACCACCACTAAAGACCGACCGCGGCGTTAGCGGGCCAAGCAAAGCCGTCCGACGCAGGCGGTGATGGCCAAAAATCAATCGCGGCGGTCTGAAAAGCTGCGGAAAAGCAACAACCCGCCGCAAGGACAGCGGACACACCGCACGGGAAATTAAGATAACCCCGAGGGTGTCGCGGTCGGAACCGCTGGTACCGACCGCCGCGGTCGCACACAGGAGTGAATGGGAAAAATAGCGGAAGAGCTGCAGCATAGACACCGCAGCGGACGGTACATGAAAAACATGGCGGACGATGCCAAAACACCGCAGTGATGCCAAACAGTGCACAAATAAAATCAGCCATATCCCCCAAATACATAACACACATACAAATATAACAAATAAAGAAAAAATAAAAAAAATACCCAGGACAACTCCCCAACACATCTAACACCCAAAATCCACTTGGACACACCCACACAGCTGAGTATAAAGCCACCCCCTTCACTAACCACAATCCTTTGCAACACTCCAGATTAGAAGGCTATACCCCACAACTAACAGGAGAGGCAAAAGAGCACAGCACACACACACATCCACCACCACCACCATCACCACCACCTTTACACCAGCACAAATAATCCCCAGCACACAACACATCTCACACCTCAACACCATACCCCTGCACCCACACCCCTGCACCCACAAACACCTCAACCACCACACACAATGACAACACAAAAAATGCCCAAATTCACCGAGAGTGAGTTGACAGTCATGGTCAATGAGATTGTGAGAGTAGAGCCACAACTGTTTGGTAGCCTGGTCCAACAGACACCATTAGCCAAATGTGGGAAAGGATAGTCCAAAGGGTGAATGCAGTAGGGACCACCCCAAGATCCAGGAAGGAGATCATGAAGCGGTGGCATGATCTCAAGAAGGTTGTCAAGGAGAGGAGGAGTAAGAACTGGACGCTGGCGAACGTGACTGGCAGTGGCCCTCCCGTCCCACAGAAAACATTCACACAATGGGAGGAGAAGGTGCTTGCCATACTGCTGCCTGAGAGTCTCACAGGAGTAGCCGGGGGAGCGCAGGCTGGTAAGTACAAACAAAAGCCAAACAACTCACTGAGAAGTACTTCCTTGCAATACCTAAACACCATTACACTGTCCACCCTCACCCAACAGGTAGCTAGCCATCTTGCTCAGGAGGTCTGTATGGGGGAGGGTGGGAGGCCTGCACTACCACTCCCACCATGCCCCCTGGCCCACAGCTGAGCAGGATACAGGCCTCCCCCACCCAGGAGCAAGTGTCAGCCATTGCACAGTTCAACAAACAGACTTACAGGTAGGTAGCCATCTTGTAATGGAGTACTGTTTGGGGGCGGGAGGCCCTGTATCACTACTCCCAGCATGTCCCCTGGCCCACACTCCAGCAGCATGGCGGCCTCCCGCACCCAGGAGCATGTGTCAGCCATTGCACTCTTCCCCCCCACCTAACAGGTAGGTAGCTATCTTGCTTGTGATGTCTGTCTGTTGGAGGGAGGCCTGCACTACCACTCCCACCATGCTCCCTGGCCCACAGCTCAGCAGGATACAGGCCTCCCCACCCACGAGCAAGTGTCAGCCATTGCACTGTTCAACAAACAAACTTACTGGTAGTTAGCCATCTTCACTTAGAGGGTGTTTGGGGGAGGGAGGCCTGTATCACTACTCCCAGCATGCCCCCTGGCCTACACTCCAGCAGCATGGAGGCCTCCCCCACCCAGGAGCTTGTGTCAGCCATTGCACTCTTCACCCCCACCTAACAGGTAGGTAGCTATCTTGCTTGTGATGTCTGTCTGTTGGAGGGAGGCCTGCACTACCACTCCCACCATGTCCCCTGGCCCACAGCTGAGCAGGAAACAGCCCCCCCCCACCCAGGAACAAGTGTCAGCCTTTGCACTGTTCAACAAACAAACTTACAGGTAGGTAGCCATCTTCACTTGGAGGGTGTTTGGGGGAGGGAGGCCTGTATCACTACTCCCAGCATGCCCCCTGGCCCATACTCCAGCAGCATGGAGGCCTCCCCCACCCAGGAGCATGTGTCAGCCATTGCACTCTTCACCCCCACCTAACAGGTAGGTAGCTATCTTGCTTGTGATGTCTGTCTGTTGGAGGGAGGCCTGCACTACCACTCCCACCATGCCCCCTGCCCACAGCTGAGCAGGATACAGGCTTCCCCCACCTTGGAGCAAGTGTCATCCATTGCACTGTTCAACAAACAAACTTACAGGTAGGTAGCCATCTTCACTCGGAGGGTGTTTGGGGGAGGGAGGCCTGTATCACTACTCCCAGCATGCCCCCAGTAGCATGGAGGCCTCCCTCACCCAGGAACATGTGTCAGCCATTGCACTCTTCACCCTCACTTAGCAGGTAGGTAGCTATCTCAACTCTTCCTGATGTGTGTGTGGGAGACCTGCATTCCGAAATGCACCAACAATTGCATGCAATGCATTGACATCCAACATGTATGAGTAAATGATGTTCCTCTGCACTATGAAATTACACACAGTGTTGTCAGGAATTGTACTACTGCTGACTTCATATTTGTGTAGTGTACAGACAGTCCACTACACGCAGCTGAGACAATACTTGCACAGTGCCCAACACTGACCATTCCCCATCTACTCCACAAGTGATGAAGAACTCACTGCTGAGGACCACACCAACGACCAGCAGAGCCAGTTTCCACCCCCGGCACATGGACTCTCAGATGCGGAGACCCAGGACAGTTTGGACGATGAGCTCTAGCCCGGCCCATCTGGTGTGCCACAGACCTAGAGGTCCCAGGCCCCCATCCTCCCCACCACCACGTCTGCTGCAACAACAGCACAGCAGACCCCTGCTGTCACGGCCTATGCCTCTACCGCAGCCACCACCGTTACCACTGCCACTACCACTAGTACCACCAGTATCACCTGCAGCACCCTCCCTGTCCCAGGGGATGACCAGCCCACAGCAACAACTGTGGAGGGCAGGGAGAGAGTGCGTGGAACTACAGTGGCGAGGCAAGAGGTCCGTGGCAGCAGAGCAGGTGGGAGGGCCTGGGTCACCACCAGACCTCAGGAGGAGTAGACACCATCCCTCGACCACTTCACCAGAGTAGTGGAGGCATACCAAGAGGTCCAGGGACAAAGTAGCTGGTCGGATGAAGGTTAAAGGGAGCTCATCCTGCTGATGAGGTCCATTGACAACCGCCTTGGACAGATGGTGGACCTCATGGGCCAGCAAGTGGCGTTGCAGAGGGACAGGCCTGTGTCCCAACCACCACCTCCGTCCCCTCCTGATGTGCCGCAGGATGACAGTGCACCATCCTCCCCTGCGCCAACAGAGAGGGACGAGTCCCCTCACACCGCTGGCCATTCAGCAGGACCCCCACCGCCAAAAAGATCTAGGGGGCGTCCAAAGAAGAGCCTGGGAGTCTCCGGAGGCAAAGCACCTGCCACACACCAGTCACGGAGCCAGCCATGATGACAACCCTCTTCCCTACGGCATTGACTGTTTGGACTGTCTTTACCCACATTTCCTTGGCAATGGCACCTGTCTGTTGGACTGGGTCACCACATCCATGTGGACTCTACTCTTGCATTTCATTGAACAGGACTGTCAACTCACTGCTCATTCCCCACTGTCATGTAAATATTCCCGCACAAATCACATGTCCACTGTCAAAATAAAATACCTGATGCACCAGTTTTTGTGCTGTATTGTTTTTATTGCAATATTTACAATGTTGACAATGTCCATGATGTGTCCAAATGATCTACAGTATGTAGTGCAGGATTCGTCTGTAGCACCTGGGGAGACACAACAGAACAACAGTCACTGGTCTCATTGTGGCATCACAAGCAGAACACTACACAAAACATACACAAGACACTACAGGCATACTAGACAATGGGCTGGAGGTGTGAACAAATAGGGTCCAGCATACGTTCACATATGGAACGTCAATGTCACTTTTACCATACACAGGTGACAGAACGTGTGCCTGCCTGTTACATCCGCGCATAGCCCTTCACAACAACAGCAACCACACAATGTACCTCGTCACCCACCTTCAAGTGAAGTAGCAGTCGATGAGCTGCTGGCACAGGTCTACTCCTTCATCCTCTCCACTGTCCTCATCACTGGACTCAGGTCCATGAGCAGGTGGTGGCCTTGGTTCCTCACCATCGTCCAGGAGCAGGGGGACCCTCTTGTGGATGGCCAGGTTGTGCAGCATACAGAATGCTACAACGATCTTGCACACCTTCCCAGGTGAGTATGCCAGTGCACCTCCAGTCCTGTCAAGGCAGAAAAACCTTGACTTCAGCAGGCCAAAGTCTGTTTGATTACCCGTCGGGTCCTGCCATGGGTGTCATTGTAGCGGATGTCAGCCGGGGTCCTGGGATTTCTGAGGGGGCTCAACAGCCATGGCCGACTGGGATATGCAGAGTCACCTGTGAATGACAAACACCCATTGCAATGTTGCACAGCCAGAGTGCAGCAGGTAACACAAAGCACACCATATCAGTAGGCATACTAACCCACAATCCAAGCACGCTTGGGATGCAGATTTTCAATCATCCGGGGCACCATGCTGTTCCTCATGATGTACGAATCATGTGCCGAGCCAGGATACTTTGCACACACATGAGAAATAGTTATGTCCGCAAGACACACCACCTGCACATTGATGGAACGATAATGTTTGCGGTTCCTATATATGTGCTCCGTCACCTGTGGTGCCACCAGACCCACATGAGTGCAATCGATGGCACCAACAACATGTGGGATGCGCCCAAGGGGATAGAAGTCACCCTTCACGGCAGCCAATTCTCCTCCCCTAGGGAAATGGATGTAGCGATTCCGATAGAGCATCATGGCTGCAAGAACATCCGTCAGCACCATGCTGAACATGGGCTGTGACATCCCTCCAGCATTAGCCACCGTCTCCTGGAAGGAACCTGTCGCAAAAAAGTGGAGTGCAGCCATCACCTTGTATGTGGGTGTGAATGCCGTTGGATAGTGACGGCGAGGCTGCAGGTGGGGCTCCAATAGATCACACAGGATCTTCAGTGTTGGTCTATCCAGGCGGAATTTCCTTATTATTACCTCATTCTCCATGTCCTCCAGCACTGTCAGGTGACGTAGGAGATTTGGCCTCCTCCTAGTAGAGAAGTAAAATTGAAAATGTCAGAGACAACCATCATGAGATGGCCACAGCACATACCATCAATGATGTCATGGAAAAAAATCGAGTGCCTGAGAGATGCATGGCACACCAGGTGACATGGTTGGCCTTTTGATACACATAGAGGGCACACCTCTCCACTGTCAATACACAAGTGCCACAAACACATCGGAGAATGAGAATGCTCACATACTGGAGAACACAATTCACATGTGCAGGCAAGGTGCAGCAACATCCGCCAATGTTTTGGAAATTACCATGTCTGTAGCATACCCATCTGCTGTACCTGTCACACCTCAATGCATCATGTAAACTCTGCACACATCCATCAACACAATGATCACAGTATCAGGAAAACGTTCAGTTGTGTACATGAGTTGTTGTCAATGCACCAGTCTGATACGATACAATGCAGTGACACAAGCCTTGTCAAGGTCATCACTGACCCACAACAAATGGATGTGTACCACATAAGTAACATGGCAGGGAGCACAGACCAAAGTGTGTCACACATAACGTGCGTACACCTGTGGATGACATGGAAGTATGGCATTGAGTGTACAATGATGTGCCCTTCACCATGTTGCTTCTGTGTACTGATACAGTGTTCAGGATTGACATAGACATTAATGGTTATGAAAATAGCGGAACCAAACGCCTGTCCCCGGCAGAGTGACACCAGCACCAACCCCTTCACAAGTCCGGAAGCCATTGGCATATGTACAGGTGTACATGGCGGTGGGCATGCTCCGCCGCATGAATGGCGGTACCTACCACCTGTCCCCGGCAGAGTGACACCAGCACCACCCCCTTCACAAGTGCGGAAGCCATTGACATATGGACAGGTGTACATGGCGGTGGGCATGCTCCGTTGCATGAATGGCGGTACCTACCTCCTGTCCCCGGCGGAGTGACACCAACACTAGCACCACCCCCTTCACAAGTGTTATGGTGTGTGTGTTTAGTTCCTGAGTGATGTTGTGTACTCCTGTTGTGTCTGTGCTCCCATTGATTTTCCCCAGTTTGGATGACAGGGTATGTGTGTTTGTGTTGGAGTTCAGTATGTGTTCATGTATTGTTTGTGTGTTGTTCTTGTGCAGGCATTGGTTGAGGCATCCCTGTGTGTGTGTTGTGTTTGTGGCTACACCCAGGGTGTGTGTTTGTGTGTGTGTGTGTGTGCTGGCAAGGATTGTGAGTGGCACTGGTGTTGTGTGTTCCTTGTCAGCCACTCCTGCAGTGGCTGTCTCCCTGGTTGTGTGTTGTGTGGTGCAGGGTGTGTATTGTGCTTGTTGTTGCAGTGCTTGTTGGTGTGCATGGGGGTGCACGGGGGGTGCACGGGATGGGCACCTGGCCTGTGGGTTGGTGGGGTGTGTTGCTGTGTGTTTGGGGGCTGTGTGTCCCTGTGGTGTTTGTGCCCTGCCCATGCCTTGGAGTGGCCCTGCCTTCTGCATAGTGTGCATGTGTTGACCGCGGCGGTGATGTGACCAGGACCAGGACGTTGCTGCTGGTTGGCGGTCGCTATGTGTCCAGGATGCTGAGGGGTGCCTTGTTGTGAGGTGGGTGATGTGTGGTTGCCCGTGTGGATGTGTTGTGTCCCCCAGCAGGGTGTCTGTGTGGTGATTGGACCCTGTGTCGGCCTGTGTGTTGTGTGTTGCATATGTGTATGTGCGTACCTGCGGTGGCATCCGCAGCGGCCCATCTGACGATAGTGTTGTAGGAGGAACATCACCGGATGCATATGGAGGGCTGGATACATGGCGGTCAGGACCGGGTATCGGCTATCTTGCTCCGCTGTCGAGTTTCCGCTTGCTCAGGCTGGGCGGCGTATCCGCTGCAGTGCATCAGCTTGTTTGGGCCATCCTAATTTGTCGAGCGGGGCGGACGTCATTCGGCACAGCGAAGAGTCTCGATTAGCTCCCGCCGCCGCGGTGACAGGCGCACTTTGATGGCGGTGCGCGTTGCTCCGCGGCGGACGGGAAATGACCTATGTTTGCCTATCCTAATGTGGCAGACGTGAGTTTCGCTGCTCGCGGGTGGAAAAAGCTGTTTTTCCGCCCCGCCACCACCACGGTGGTGCCACCGCCCGACATCCTAATGGAACCCTTAGTCTCTTCGAGACATATTGTGTTCTAACAGTGGGTTTGGAGATCACCTCTACTTACCATTGGTTGGCTTCAATGCCAGTTTATATTTTATTATGATTTGGAACTCAAAGAGGTCCACATAAAAAAAGACACAAAGGTCTACAAGACCAAATCTCACAATTAATAATATACAAAAGTAAATGCATATAAAAAACGGACAGTGTGCAAATCACATAAATTTTTATATAGAAGGAAAAACACATAAGAAACAATCCATATGCAAACACACTCTGTAAATATAAAATTATTTTGGACTAATAAAGTGGCAATGTGCTATTAGATTGTGGAAAATACAGAACCTGGCCAATCTCATAAATAATTATATACAAAGTGAAACAATTGGCAATAAAATCAGTGTACAAACATCCTCCACATATCTAAAAGGACCCTGGACAAATAAGGTGCAAAATGCGCTATTGGATTGTGGGTAGATGCAGAACCTGACCAACATAAAGAATGTAGCAGGGACAACAGTGCAATTGGAATACAGTACTTCAGTATAAATCAGTGCAATTAACTTTAGGCACAGTAAATGCAGTCAAACGGTATAAATCTTATTACCCTGGAGGACCATATTTAGTAAGTGCAAACACAATACTATAAGAATATAATACTGCCTAACAAAATGTTAAGAATTGTTTAAAAAGATAAAAAGTTTTGAGCACACTATTTCCGAGGATGGGGCCAAAAGACAGTTCCATGCCTCAGCTGCTGAGGAAATATTGTACTTTAGGAACACTGGCCTTAACGGTCAACATCATAATGAATGAAGTAGAGGTCAAACAAATAACACATGGTTTAGATCTTGAACATGCGTCCTGTAAAAGTCACAAAGCCTCTCTTCCCTAGACAAACCCTCCAATGCTCCTGTTATAATTCGTAAAGGGAGCAGGTTCAGCCTTATGAGCAAAAGGGTTCTACTCACACCATGGGAAATAATCCATAGGACATACAGTTGTGTTTTTTTATATGTGCTACTTTTCACTATTATATCATTCCTAATGTGCAGATAACACGGAGTAAGATATCTTTTACGGCTAACTTCATAAATTGTTCTTTTAATCAGGTTTCTCAAAATCAGCTTTGGGAGGGAGCTTGCTTTGTTTTGCCCAATTCCAAATAAATCTAATGCTTTTGTGAAATTTCTAAAAACAGCGCATTTCTCCTTCAAACAGAATTTTTTTTTAACGTTTTAATGCAGCCTGTATAGAGCCGAATCACTTTTCAATAAGCAATTACCCCACCTTAACCTTGCTGCCACGCGAACACATAGGTGGAAAGAAGCCCAAATTCAAGCCAGAGTGCCAATGGAGCAGCTGCACAGTTCAAGTTACATCTTTGCACCAAAGGCGCCCTTCCACCTTCTCTGAAAAGGCCCAGTACCGCTCATCCATAGATTCACAGGCATAACTCAAAGAAGGTGGAATTTAAATTTTATAAAGTGCCAAAACGTGGGCAAAATGTCTTTGCCCACAACGTTTATATAGTCTACTGATTGCGGAAGCTTGGGATATTGCCTTACTTCTGCACTGACTAATGAGATCGCTATTACAGCAGTTACTGGAAAAAAAATCTACCTCTAAACGGGCACAATTTCACCATTTCTAGCTTGTCTAACCCCACATCCCTTAGAACTGAAAACCATGACTTTACTCTTGGAAATGTTTATTTTTAGGGAAGGTTTGTCAGCATAGTTTCCTAACACAGAAAGGGGCCTCTGTAAACTGATTGGGGTCAAATCTAGCAAAATGGTGTCATCAGCCTAGAGTAGACATCCAAGTTTCATTGTTCCTTAATTTGGTGAGCCCCCCTTATACTGTCTCACTCTACTAGGCAAGTTGTTGATATAAAGGGAGAAGAGGAGCTGCGCTAATAAGCACCCTTGGTTCAACCCATTATGGGTTTCCACTTTGCTTGACAAGCCCTGGTTCCCTCCCATCAGGACCTATATCCAAGTAGAAGAGTGCAAAGCAATAACTAGCCTAAGCTGTGGTGGTGGGATCCCTGATGCAACCAATTTCCTCTACAGCATCCACGATCAAACCTATGGAACACTGTGGGGAAATCTTTAAAAGCAGCATATAAGGCCATAACATTACCTACTGCATACTTTTCAACCAAAGTTTTGTAGGACTGTGATGTTGTATAAAGTATCACAATGCTTATGGATACCAGCCTGCTCTGCAGGGACAAGATTATTTCCAAATGCCCAGTCCTAAAGGTGCAATAGAATACTCTTGGCGAACAGTTTCCTAATCACATCCAGTAATGCAATCAGCCTAAAGCTGGCAGGACCCTTTTTACATAAAGGCACCACTATGCTTCCTTTCCAAGAGGGCGGTATAGTTCTATGTAGTAACAGTATTAGAACACATGCTGGAGAAGAAGGACCCATTCAGAAATATCTTGTTTAAAAAGCGATATTGGCAGATCACCCGGACCCATCACCCAAAATACCTTATACCCTTGAAACACTTTCTATCTCCTCACAGGAGGAGGACATATACATTCAGTAAGGGATGCTCATGAATCGACTCCAACTGAAACCTGTTACTAGAATTTGTTGCATATAACTGTGAAATGTATGGAATCCATTCCGGATCGGATATTAAGATAGCTTCAGCCTTAACTCTACAATCCCAGTATTCAGCTATTACAGCCCAGTGTTTACGCGAGTTGCCAGAAAGTGCAACCTCTCTCAGCTTTATCCACTTCTGATCCTCCACTCTTATATGTTCAGACGCCTTCAGTCTCGTTCTCACCAGCTTCAATCGATTGATTTCCCTTTGCATCAGTAGAGATGAATGCTTAAATTGTTCCCGTACTAGAAAGTGTATCTCTAGATTTTGCTTTTTTACCTCCCAAGAGATAACCACCAAGGGTTTTACACTGGTGACTCGTTTCTTACTCCACATGATCTAAATAAAATCAACTGCTTCTCAAATCAGGCAATGGGACTTTCTTGTGTGGGCAGAGCCTGCTTTTTGAACAAGTCCTACCAAGTTAATTCAAATTTTTATTTAGTCAAAAGGTACGTCCATTTGTTTTATTATAGACAATCTTATAATTTCTAGTATTACAGAGCTCAAGCACCTTGAGTTCTAAATCGATGACCACCAAAAGTTGATCATCAGTACCCTAAAACAGAGGAATGAAAAGTAAAGGAGGCTGGGGAATCCTCTGTAAACCTCCCATTTAAAGTAACAAGGTCATTGGGTCTTGGACCATCCGGAAAACGTAAATCTCGCCTGTCTGATTTAATATAACCGGGCAAAATTGCCTTTGGGATATTCCATACAGCATCCAGCTCCGAATGACCAAAGGTCAAAGTGTAACAATTAGAGATTTTACAGTTGAAATCGTACACCACAATTATCAATGTGCTTTCTCCAAAGGTACTAATATTGTACACAAAAGAGAACATAGACTAAACTAGAGAGTGAGAGGACCTCTCAGGGGGAATGTAAACATTTCTCAGAAGAAAGGATGATTACAGTCCTCTAATAACTTTACCCAAAGTCAGCTTTACGTATATGCAGACATTTGAGGGATGGACAAAAACCTTGGGACTCCAGTTTATAATATTTCTCATATTTAAAATCAGAACAAATCCAGGCTTCCTGCAAGCAAGTTATCATGTGGTGAAATTGCATTAAAAAATGTAACTTGTAATTAGGCTTTTCTAAACCTGCCATATTCCAGGAGAGAATTTTGAGCGGGGGCTACCCCTGCAGCATAGGGAAGCCATTCAGTGCACCTGCTACCCAACTCCAGGGGGCCAACTCATCTCCAATTCTGACTTTCCTGACCCCCTGGTCCTCATATCCTGAAATATTTATCACTCTTCTCCCTGTGATACTACCTATAGAGATTATAATATCCTTCAGGTTTACAGCCCCCTGCATTTAGGTACTACCCTAGCAGGCCCTGCATGTCCAACCTCCGGTTATCTATCAAAACATCTAGGATCTCCTCAAACGGGAATACATCAATCTCCTTTTTTCAAAAGTAGTCAACATCAGCCAGGGTTAGCATTACAATAATCCTGGAACTAAATGTTACTCGGAAGTATGCTTCGAAGATTCAGGAACACCCGATTAATGTCTCTACTTGTTACCAGACTCAAATCTTCAATATCTAATAGCCTCAGGATAGAGCTTCTATTCAATGGGACCAGGTCCCTGTCAGACAGGGAAACAAAGTTCAGGGTATTAGATATGTATCCTAACCCTGGTCCTTCATCTAACTTCTTACTTTGCTTTTGCCCAGCCCCCGATTTAAAGATTTGAGCTTGTGAGAGCAAAGGGGCAGCCTCCCCATTAAGAATCCCCTATGATTTTGATCAATCCGTACTGTGAGAGAATCCGCACAAGAGAGGTTTGTGGAAGATCTGTCAAAGAGTCACCCTGCTGCTAGGGAGGCTCCCTTAACTTTCACTTCTGTACTCACTGATTCTAAAAAGCCAATCTTCGCCACATTCTTCCTTGTTCTAGTGCCCAACCCACCACAGTTATTATAATTTGTTTCCCTCGTGTCCATGGCAGATTATTACTTCCAGGGACTCAGTTTTCTGACCAAAAAGAGATCCATCCTTCATTAACTCATTATTTGTTGAGGCTGGGAACACTTCAGGAGCACTTGAAAATCTTAGTCTTTTTAGGCTTGTGCTTC
This sequence comes from Lissotriton helveticus, assembly GCF_964261635.1. Classification (NCBI taxonomy): domain Eukaryota; kingdom Metazoa; phylum Chordata; class Amphibia; order Caudata; family Salamandridae; genus Lissotriton; species Lissotriton helveticus. The sequence continues at coordinate 424,667,764 of NC_136061.1, read as the reverse complement.
ACAATGCGCTGGATCCTTTTCTTTTTCTCCTTCCGGGATTTAATCCCATTACAACTCAAGGGAGAGGGACCCTTCATGGGAGAATCATCATCTTGTTGTTTAACCCTTGACAGTGTAGCACAAGGAGGATCACTTTGTAAAACTATGGGGAGTGAGGGTGACCGCTTTTTAAAATTTGAGAAAATGGGTGGGAAATTCTTGAGTACAGATGCATTTGCATTCTCCCCTTGGGTGGCATACGTTGTTCCCTGGGTACCTGGTTTTGGAAGGAGGAACAGGGAGCATTAGTGGCCTCGAGGATATCTTTGGATTGTCTAATCGGGGTGGCCCCTGGACCCACATAGTTTCCCACCTGAAGTCCCTTTTCTACCACCCCATTTATTTCCACTATGTTAGTCTGGGAAGCCTGAGATCATATTTCAATAACTCTTTCTTCCTTCCCTGGACGTAAACCAACAGAGTTGAGGTTCTGCTGCACCCCCCTTAAAATGGGGGACAACACATCCAACACATGATCAGAGTTAGTGATAGATTTATAAAACAAAGCCAATATTGTGGGAAGAATCTGTTCCAAAGAATGCAGGATCTCAGAATGTGCCCTCCCCCCACCATTTCCCATTGACGTCCACATTCAAAAACCCTATCGGGGCTTGTGTCCCTGTGCATGTAGGGACGCCAGATTTCAGGGATTCCAGTGAGCATAAAAAGAAACACTTGAGGAAGGCGTACTGCAGTATAAAACTGGTAAATGAAGTATGGCTGAAAGAATGGTGCGAAGACGGGGTAAAGGCCATGTCTGAGGCAACTGGGGGTATTAGATAAGCCTCCATAACTCGATTTTTCTCTATAAGTATAGCAATGTCCAGCAAAGAAAATTCCTCCAATACATCAGGATCACCGCTACCTACATTGCCACAAGATTCACTGTGAGTCACCCAAAAGGCCTCTTTTATTGAAGACATTCTTAGCAAAGGCTCAACATTTACAATGCAAGATAAGACCATAGGACTCCTTGGCCAAGTCGTAAGCACGGGCTCTGAGTCCAACGTAATACGGTATTTATCTCTTAAGCAACCTCTATATCCATTTCATCATTACTTCCTTGTGGTGAGTTTGGGTAATGGGCTGCAATGAGTAATGCCTAAGGAGACTGAGTTAGCGAACGACTGAACCCTGAGAGAGGACCGTAACTATGCCCAGCCCTTCTTCGATTGTACGTGTGGACAACCCGTGATCCTTGTTTCCTACCCCTTTGCCCCTCGACCCCCTTGGAAAACAGAGATAATATGGATGGATGGGACTTCCATTTGGGACAGATGGGCTTAAGGCTTCTTTCGTCAAATAGTTTTTAATAATTTAGGAGAGCTGTTGTGATTAGCTATAAGATCAGCTGTACCTGCAGGAGCAATTGGTCGACCAGAACGCAAGCATTTAGAAGGCATCTTCTAAACCACCCTTTAAGGATCTTCAAGTGGTTGTCCACCGATGACCATGGGTATCTACTTGACCACAGATGCCACAGGCTCACGATACATGCTTTCCTTCTTTCCTCCACACTACAATTTTTCACTGCAAATCCACAAAAAAAGGCTGCCCTGTTCCTGAAGAGTGGAGCAGAGGCTCACAAGGGGCACACGGGGGCAGAAAAGGGCTTGCGGGTAGAGAATAAGTGTGGGTACTGGGTGCACACTCTCACCTTGAGGCGCAAACCACACCAGCCTAATACTGGCTGCTTCTGCCTCACCGGTGGGGGCTGCGACCTAGGCCTCCCCAACACACAATGGTCCATGCCAGCATCGGGCCCCCCTGTTATTGCTGGCTGCAGATTGGTTGCTGATTGCTGTTACCAGGTTACTTTACTACTTATGTGATGTTTATAAGGTCCTTATATACTGCATATATAGTGCTTGGTAGTTACTCATATACCACTGCTCCTTCTACGCAGCCCCCTCAGTCTCTCTTGCTCTCTTTTTCTTTATTGCACCAGCCCCTCCCCCAGTGCTACCAACTCTCCAGAGCAATTAGACCCGAGGGATAACCAAGGAGAGTGGTGCTGCGTGGAAAATCAATGAATGATGGAGCGCCGGAGTAAAGAACTTTAAAAGAAATATCCTTTTCCAGCACAATAAGCGGATTGAAGTTGAAATTTTGACCAGTGGTAACGGTTCCCCAAATCTACATAAATCCAAATAGGTTATCTAAAACTTTTAAAGCCAAAGGTAAAAAAGAGGAGCCCGAACAGCTTCTAAAGTTAAAGTTGAATTGTGGGTATGTTGAGAGAACCCCCACAAAAATCTTTCGTTTAAAAGGCTCAAATCAAGGCTGCCAGACTATTAGGGAAATGAGGCACCGAGGGGCCCAAGCCAGAGCACACCAAGCCAACCGCAAGTGGGCCTAGTCTCACACTCTGCAAGCGGTGTCTACCACTGATCTTGAGCACCTTACCTCGCCGCCCTCTAAAGTTCCAAGCTGAGGGATTCTTGCCGGCTGGAGTCACCACCTGCTGAGGGCCGCTATACCTCGCGGCTCCACTCGCCCCACATAGGGATCTCTCGCCAGGCCAAATCACCGTCACCCACTGAGGGTCGACATGGCAGACGGGCAGGCAGCACCTCGGCTCCTTGGCAGTGCAGACATACTTCCAGCGGCACAGAGGATCTGACATCAGCGATTGCTAGTTAGGTCACTCCTGTTTCATAGTCACTCTCATTTCCTTATTCGTCACTTTGGCTTCCTTCCTGTTGGTGTGTTTGTTCCTCCCATGGAACATGAATGCATTACTTGTGTCTTTCAACTGCTCATTATTTTAGGCACTACTTTTTTATTTGTGTTTAAATACTCTACCAGAGTGTGTCTTTTTGGTCTTTCTCCCTTATGTACTTCACCTACTGTGTTCCTCCCTCCCACCGACCCTCTGCTGTCCATCAGCTTGCCTCCAGTCCCATCACTGCTGTCTGCCTGCTTGCCCCCAGCCACGCCCTCCCACCCCCCAGTGTGATCAGCTTGCTCCAGCACCTCACTTTCCACCTCCGTTGTCATCAGCTTCCTCCATCCCTTCCCTCCCATACTCTGTTATCCTTAGCTTGCCCCTAGCAACTCTATCCATCCCTACACTGTCCGTGTTGCCCTCCGAATTGCTCCTCTCCATTTGTGGTGCCTCCTGCCTCCCATCCCACAATACAAAAAAATGTACTATTGCTTGCCAAGCACTGGTCCCTTCATACCACTTTTCCCCATGCCAAACGTCTGTGTTGCCTCACTACATGCACCTCCCTCTGTGTCACAACCTGCCCCTTCCTGCTCTGCCAGCAGTAAAAATTTAAAAAAAGGTGCTATAACACGGATAATACTGACAGCATTATAGCACTTATTTGTTTACTTCAGCCATGCTGCACAGCCACTGTGCTGCTGTACAACATGCCCAAAAAACATTGACAAAGGCAATAGATCTCATAGGCGAGACCTACTGGCTTTGCCAATGCTTGTTATCAAAGCAATCTTTTTTAAATGCAGCCCCTTTTCCTTAAAGGAGAACAGAATGCATTTAAATGGAAAAAATTAAACTTTGACGTTTCATTTTGTAAGAGTCTGTGGTATGTGGAACCATTACCAGCTCTTGAAAATATTTTTTCAACATTTTCAAATACAAGTGGGTTACCACCATTTTTAAAATGGTGGTAAAGTATTATTGTTTTGCGACCAGAGTTTGGTCCCAAAACAGTAATACATACCATACTGATACAGTATTTGGAAGGGACGCCCAAAACACGCCCCTTCCAAATACTGAATCGCCAACGCAAATTGTGAGTCAGTAATTTTCTTTTTTTTAAATTATTATTTATTTATGGTATTTTGTATACATACAATAGGATTGTATGTAGGAGTTGTTATGTGGGCTACCCGCCTCTGAGAATACTAGTTATGGGGTTAATATCGAAACATCTCGACCGTTATCCCCTTTGTTGGTTATATGTTGGTGGTAGGGTAAGGATAGAGAGAGGAGGAGAAGAAAGTATGAATAAGTGTAGAAGGATAGTACAGAAGTAAATCAGACATTACCTAACAATCATGTTGAAGGTTGCACCTAGTCTATTGGTACACAGTTTCCCCAAACATTACAGTTCCGTTTAACTGTGCAGATTTGATTCCTCTCCCCTGTGTTCTTCGGGATATACCCCCGTTCTGCTGCCCGTTATCCTATGGTGGCTCATATGGAATCAGGTTCTTGTCCAGGGTTTCCCACGGGCTCCTAGAGGAGACTTTCCAGGACGAGTATCTCAGTGCCAGGGTGTCCGCTCCTCTTAGGTAGGTGATCCAGTTGAGCCACCCTTTGTATGACGTTTTAGAGGTATCCTTCCAGTTCGTACGCACTAGCTTGACTGCCGCGGTAAGTAGCAGGTCCATTAACTCTCTTTCCCCCTCTGTGGGGAGATCAGTTCGGACGAATATCTGAAAAAGCATTTTTTCAGTCACAAACGGCCCGATTCCAACAGAATTTGGCTTTTTAGGACCGGAAAAATGCTTTGCACATCTGGCCTTAACCCCTTCGCAGCTGGGGGGATTCCCCCGCTGTGCTGGGGGGCGGGGGGGCGCATACAGCACCCCCATGCTCATGACGAGGTCAGCTTGTCACGAGCCACGGCGCTCCGGTGCTCATGACGAGCTGAGCTCGTCATGACCGCGCCCGTTCCCATGGAACGTTCAGCACAGCAGGGGAATCAGCCCAGCGTGCGAGCGTTCCACGGAACGGGTGCGGTCATGACGAGCTCAGCTCGTCATGAGCACCGGAGCGCCATCGCTCATGACGAACTGAGCTCGTCATGAGCATCCAAGAGGTTAAATCAGTTGCCTGAGAGTTGATTAGCTCCCTTAACAATGAAAATATCACTGAACTCTTGATACTATTTGAAATCATGCTACCTTCTGATAGTTCCAAAGCAAAGCAGGGTACTGCTTTAGTCTTTGTGCTGTTGATGGAGCAGATTCCATCTGCAGTCAGGCATTGTTTTATTTTTGTGCTACAGACAGACTGCATTTAAATTGCCACGCACATTTTGGTGCAGGTTAAAAACATGGCACATGAAAAACATGAAAGTGAGGCCTTATCAGTCTGAAGTGCTTTTGCTGAATTAACATGTGTGTTTTTTTTCCAATGTAGAGAAAGTGGCCTTTTTAGCTTTGAAGATTAATAGAATGTGTTTTTCTCTTCCCAGCTCATCCCTTGCAATCTAAATTCACTATTTCTTTCTTGAAAAACTTTGACTTGTTGCATATTTTGATAAATATTTTCAGTTAATAACACCTCTTTTTATAATGTGTGTGAATTAATAATGCACCAAACACTACACAGGGGACTAAAGGCTTTTTTACATGAAAAGCTATCTAAAACACTAAAGCATGTTGCTGTGTGTGCTGTATTAACTGTGTGCGCTATATTAACTGTGTGTGCTTTTAAAATTTACACTAAAGCATGAAAATGCTATGTTGCACATTGCACATTTATTTTGCATCTTGTCATAAATAATAGAAAAGCTGCTTGAAACTAATAGCTTGGCTAGGTAAACATTTATAAGGGGTATTAGTATGGAGTTGGGAAACATAATGGGCTGATTTACATGAAAATAATATTTTCTTTGTGTCTGTTTTATTTTTGGGGCCTACACAAAACATGGCTGCCTGTGAATCCATCAAGGCTATGGCATTTTTCCTCATGACAAGAAGTCAAGGACATCTTGAACTATACATTCTTGTGACTGTGCCAATGTACCAGTTAGTTAAAAGTATCCATCTGACTGCACTGTGGAAGGAAGGAAGGATGAATTAGAATGAAACATTTTTCCTAGTAAATGTTGCAAACGTTTATAAATGTATTAAATAATTTGCGCTTCTTTTGTTAAAACTGGTAAAGTCAGGTTTTTAGAATGAGTCAGGGTAGTGAGAACTCATGCCATCATGACTGACCAATCACGTACAGGTTTTCCTGAAAGATGCTACATCTTTGTGTAGTCTGCCAATAATAAGAGTATAAATAATGCCCTTTCCGGAGGAGGGGCTGGCTTTCTCAGTTCAGCTGGCTTCTAGGCTCATTAGGGGGGTGTGTGAGCTCTTGAGAGAAGGAACAGATTAGAACAGACACTCTATGGGTTAGGTACGAGAAACACCCCGGGAGATTGCTGAAGGACGGAGTTGCGTCCGAGGAGAGTCAGGGGGAGGTTTCTTGCTTCCACGTCATATTTTGGCACTGCAGACCACATTCCTTTGAGGCCTGTGAAGGGCGGGCTGTTTTCCTCTTTAGACACAGACAGACAGAGAGTGCAGTGGATCAGGATAGAATTAGATGCTAAACTTTAAGTTTATGCTTTGACTAAATAATTAGGTCTGAAAAGATTTATTTGTCTTATGTATTTATTTCTCTTTATGGGAGATTTTTGCCAACTATTTAATTATTGATTAGCCTTACAAGACTATTTTTCTTAGAAACTCTTTAAGAATTGTGACTGCTATTTTGCGCCACATTTTCTTTCCTACATGTAATGCATATATGCAGACTGTAATGTGTTCTTTATTAATGCTATTTTTCCTGTTCTCCAAATTCTGTAACCTGATTGATATTTTACTAATGAATAAAGGGTCAGAGAAAAAACTTAACTTTTGACTAGAAAATAAAACCCTTTAAATACTCAACAACTCTCTTTATTGGCTTGAATAATAAATTGCATTTTTTGACTGTTCAGGTTTATTTAAAGTCTCCTGAAGGTAATACATGGTGTGAAGGGCCCAACACCTTTTGAACGGTAAATTAGAGGTAGCATGAAGGTTTTACATTGAGAAACTACCAGAAGAAATTACCGCTCCATCAGTTTTTGGTAATCAGAGGATGGTCATTATTGATTAGTTTGGTGATTAGTGATTATTGATTTCACCATCAACCACTCAACTAATGGATCATTGACCTTAAGAGGGAAGTAAAATAATTGCCCAAGTTAGATAAATGTCCAAGTCCTGATTCCTGACTCCAATGCTCAGAACCTGAAGACTGGCAAAGCAGTACAGGAAGGTGATGCAAGAAGTGGTGTGAGTATCAATAGGGTTGTGAGATGTTGATAATATGCTAGCATGTATTTTTGAAGTGTTGAAAATATTAAGTTTTTTTTTGCTATTGGTGAAATTTTGCTCATTTTGAATTGATGGTGTTATTGATTATATTGGTAATTTCATAGGACATACTTTTTTGGTTATTGATTACATGTTTTAATTCTTCATGTTAAGTTAGTGTCTTGGTCTATGTTGTCTGGAACACGCAGGTATGCACACCTGTGGAATCCCGGGAAGGAATAGCGGGTGGTAAATGGAAGCCACACTGCACTGAGGTTACTCGTCTGTTGGAATAACACTGAGAAGCTAGGTAGGGCTGGCAGTGTTAAATTAGGGACTATTTTCTGTGTGAGTGATTGATAGCAAAGAGTTCGCTGGTGAAACTTTGGTCTGATATCACCTAGAAAGGGTCACACTAAAGGAGTAGCAGGTTCTTCTGAGCTTGATTGACAGCAAAAGGGTTCGCTGGTGAAACTTTGGACTAAGATATATCCTGAAGGATAAGTCCAAAGGAGTAGCAGGTTCTTCTGAGCTTGAGTGAAAGGTAAGCGGAAGGGATTTACCTGTAGTGTTTGAAGAATAAACGGAAAGTCTTACTTTGTGAAGGCTAAGCTGAATGTGTTACTCGCAGTGAATATAAATCTATCCTTTATTTAGCACAACAGACAGAGTAGCGAATGTATTTATGTTGTAACTAACAGAGTTATTGATTAAGAGAATTATTGCAGTAAGATTTTGTGGAGGGTCAGTGGTAGGAGTAAAACTGACTAAAATTGAGACTGACAGCTTTGGAGAAAAGAAATTGCATTGAACTATTGCAAAAATGAAAATGTTTGAAGGTTTAAAGAAGCTGTTAGGAGGTAAAGTAAAAAATGCGTTTTTATTGGTGATGTTCCTGAAGGAACACCTGTGCATTTTATGTCTACCAGTTTGGGACAAAATACTTGTATGTGGGTTCACCAATGGTGCAAGATTACTGAAAAAGAAGGTGCTTTGAGGTTTCCAAAAGATGGTACTTTTGAATTGCAAATTATTGACAAATTAAGGGAAGTGTTATGTGAAATAAAGACACAATCTAAAGCTGCACAATTCGAGGTCTGAAGTCTGTGGGAAAAGACAGCAATAGAGAAAGCAAGTGAGAATAAAAAGGTAAAGCACCAGATACAGGAGAAGGGAATATGTGATGTGAAAGAGCTTCAAATAAATAATAATTCAGGGGATGAAATAATGGATGCATTGTTAACTGAGTGTCCATCACTTTATGTGGTTCCCATGAAAAATACTGAAAATAGTGCACCAGTAAGTAGTACAGTGGCTACTGCTTCTGTTGAACAGAGAGACATATATTGACCCATTACCTGTTGATTCAGTACTGACAGTGATACCTCCAGATGTTACTGCTTCAAATGTGCCTGATTCAGTCCAAGAACTGCAAACTGCAGATGCACAGATAATGCCTAGAAAAATTATGACTGTCCCAATTAATATGGTCCCTACTGAAAAAGTTCAAAGAGCTGCAGAATCAATGATTTTGCCAGGGTTTATTTCAGAAACTCAGAATACACAGATTATTGAACAGAAATTACCCCAAGCACTGAAAGGTGAGGGAAAAATGGTATTTACAACATCTACAGCTCAGGATAAAATAAATGTATTTGAAAATGGGATTTTTCAAACCTGCTTTGAGGGAGCAGCAGTGATTAAAAAGATAGAAAACATGGGAGAACATATTAACACAGGCCCTGAAAAAGAGAAACAGCTTAATGTTTTAAATTCAACATTTGAACATGGAGAAATTAACAGTCTCTGCTGTTTAAATCATGAAAATGTGACCCAGTGTCAGGAAAAAGAATTAATTTCCCTGAGTAAGGAAACAGCTGCATGTGCATTAACTACACATAATGGACTGACAGATTTGGCTCAAAAATATGAAACTGATGTTTCAGGAAGTTTTCTATTTCAGAAAGGTTTCAGGGTACACATGGATGATGAAGCAAATGAGAAAATGTGTTCTTCAGGAATGCATTTGCACATTGCAGAAATAAAATATATTTTCAAATGCAATGGGTTGGAGAAACTAGGAGACAAGTGGGCAAGAAAACATGAGAAGAAAAAGAAACCACCAAACCTAGCAAGGAAACTGGATAAGGAAAAGAAGCCACCAGATTTAGTTGAGAAAAATAATAAACAGAATGAGGGAGAGGCTTTTGCTTACTCACTGAGAGAAAAGGTGGGAGAAGTGCATGTTCCTATGCCACAGAATAAAAGTGAACTTGCAGCATTTCTGAAAACAATTCCACAATTGAGAGACAGAATTATGCTGTGGTACCCACAAGTTGATGGATTTATTGAAATTTTAAAGGAGTTGTGCATTAATTTGGAAATGTTCTTTTACATTGCCATGCAGACTAAATTATGGTTTGAATCTAAAGTTGTTGTTCAAGGGCCAGGTGAAGAGACAATGAAAAGGGTTTGCATGAATGCACCATCATTTTCTGTTGGTATGGAGGAAAATATAGCAGTGATTTATTTCCTAAAGGGCAGAGTGCTAGCAAAGGATGTTGATTGGGTACAGATTAAAAGAACACAGGATGGAAGTAAAGGTGTTTTGGTTTGTGCAAATTTAGGTATGGGTGTTGTACTGCTGGAAAATGTGTCCTTTTGCCATCTTTATAACAGATTTGAGCATTGGAAGAAGAAAAATAAATTTAAACATGATGCACAAAAACATGGAGAAATGCAGGTGCAAAATATGCCAGTTAGGCAAATGCAAATGTCAGTTCAGAAACAGGCACCTATGGCAGGAATTTTTCAAGCACAGATGGTCCCACAAAATATGGAAAATGATAACATTAATTTAAATAAGTTTTCCAGAGCAAATGTGAATTATTTCCAGAGACAAAAACAGAACCCAGTTCAACAGGTTGCTCTGTTTGCAAATGAGAGTTTTTACCCTCACAATTCCGAATTTGCCAAGTCCACTGTGAAGGCAGTGGAAAGTCCTGATTTAATTGCAGGAGTTTTAAACAAAGAAATTCAAACCCAGTTTTAGAAGAATGTGGACCAAATTTAGGCCCATTTGAGGAAAATTGCAAAACTGTTGTCTGTGACTCAGGCCTAGCAGGAAAACAATTATTTTGCAAATTAAGCAGCACAGATTACTGTACACCAGATAATGTTATTTTTCAGATTCCTGATGAGGATGTACATTTTAAAATGGCCCAACAAGAGACAGATGTAGCATTATTTTCAGAAAAGACAGTTGAAAAATTACCTTCTTCTTTGGAAAAAATAATAAACACAGAAATAAGAGAGTTCACAGAGAAGGATGCCAGATTAATAAAATGTGCAAAACATGTCTTATTAAAATTTGAACCAGATGACATGTATTCAGGAACACAATCAGTTGCAGGAATTTTACCAATAAAAGGATTTTTGGTGCAATTGTTTGGAAGTTTGTGTAACTTTCTGATCACAGGTTCACAGAAAATAAATGAAAAGAACAGAATAGTGCAGGAGATTAAAAGCATATTTTTTCCATGTTGTCCTGTGGTACCGAATCCAGCCAATATATTTTTTCACATTCCATGTGCTGAAGAATGGCTTATTTTGTTGATTTTTGCCAAATTCATGTCACAGTGCCATTGGATGAGAATAGTCAGGAGTACTGTCAAAAAGAAGATGAATACCTGGGACACAAAATTGGAAAGGGAGGTAGAAAGGTGTCACCAGAGAAGGTGGAAATAATTTCCAAGACGAATCCATCTCAAATTCAGAAAGAAGTCAGGACATTTTTGGGAATGGTTAGCTGCTGTAGAGAGTGGTTACTAAACCTTTCCCTAGTGGCTAAGCCTTTACTGAGGCTGACACACTCAGGTGTGTCTGATCCGCTTCCATTGGACAACAACTGCACAAAAGAATTCCTAGAGTTGAAAGAGAAAGAATGTCGCGCCCCAGCACTAGGAATGAAAGTTTATTTGAAAGAAAATACACTAATTTGCAGTGAGAGGGATGGCTGCGCTCCCTCATTGCCTATTGAAAAAGATGACTGTGTTCAAAGGTCTGTGATGTATTGCCCAATGACCTTTGACCCTAACTTCACAGAAATGTCAGCAAATGAATTGGATTATGATGAAACTGACAATGAGTGTCTAAATATCATGAAAATATGCATAAAGCCAAATTCAGACTTTGAGGATGAACGTCTGAGTCAGCCCAACAATGTCCATTTTGTAGATGGCCCATGTTTGAAAGGTGACACATTAAAAGCAGCACATGCTGTGCTCCTTATACATTATGTTGTCAAAGCTTCATGGCTTTCAGTAGTTACCCCAGCCCAAAATTCGAAATTGATTGCCCTTACCATAACATGCAGTATATCTGCTAAATTGGGAGTCACTGTTGTCATGGGAGAGAGAAATGCTAATTCAGTTGCACAAATTTGTGTTCTGTTAGCACATACATTCAATGGAGTCTTAACAGTTGAATTAAAAGAGGCTCAAGAAAATGTTTTTGAAGCAGCACAACAGGGTTGTATCAGAACTGTTTTTGAGAAAAATGACGACTGCAAAGTGGCAAATGTGTTATTGCAAAGACTGATGCCCAGGTATAGATTGCCAGTTTCTCTGAAATCAGATCATAATGGGGTCTCAAAGATAATGAGTGCAGAACAACAGATTGGACAAGGAATGGATTGTAGCTATCTGCCTGAAGTGTCAAGCATAATAAAGCAACACAATGGCAGCACTGAGTTACCTTTTGTAAAAGACTGTTTTTCAGCATCACCAAAGTGGCTTGAAATGACATATGCAAATGCACTTGTGGAAAACACTGATGAGAACACTAGCCATTGCTGTGTATGTCTGGTTGATGTACAGTTTGCAGTTTCTCACCAGATTGCAGCTGCTACACAAGATCTGCATAATGGATGGTGCAACAGCTTTGGTCTGAGAGATGCTGTGGTGAAACATCTGAATCTGATCAAAGTGAAAATAAGAGTGAAAGGCCTTGGTTGAAAAAGTGCAAAGGATTGATGGTGCTGTCTGTCTGTCAGAGTTTCACAGCACCTAAGTAGTCTATTTGCATAGAAAAAGTACAGAATGCCACACTGTATGAGCCATTCTGATGGCAAGCTGATGACAATGAGTAAAGAAATGCTGAAACTGTCCTGTTGAATTCTCTTTTTATTATTTTAGTTACTTATTTTAAAGAAGACTAACAGCTCCAAGAAGCTACTTACAGAACTCTGCACTAAAACATTTGAGCTTGGCTATATATGATCTGATTACAGACCAGACTTGTGTTTGCCTTAGAAATAGAAGTAACATTGTTATATGCTCAGGTTTTGCAATTTAAAAAAAAAATAATTAAAAAAAAATTGTCACTTGTGAAATGAAATATGTGTGATGAATTATAAATCATTTTATTATGATTTGAATCATCAGAAGGGTTGATTGATGGAGCAGATTCCATCTGCAGTCAGGCATTGTTTTATTTTTGTGCTACAGACAGACTGCATTTAAATTGCCACGCACATTTTGGTGCAGGTTAAAAACATCGCACATGGAAAACATGAAAGTGAGGCCTATTCAGTCTGAAGTGCTTTTGCTGAATTAACATGTGTTTTTTTTTTGCAATGTAGAGAAAGTGGCCTTTTTAGCTTTGAAGAATAATAGAATGTGTTTTTCTCTTCCCAGCTCATCCCTTGCAATCTAAATTCACTATTTCTGTCTTAAAAGACCTAGGGCCAGATGTAGGTCGCCAATTACCGGTCGGACCGGTAATTGGTTTTCGCGATGTAGGGGCAAATATTTTACAGATTCGGTAAATTTACCGAAACGGTAAATTTACCGAATCTGTAAAATACCGAATCGGTAATTTTACTGATTCGGTAAAACCCAGATGTAGGTAGCACTGTTGACAGTGCTGCAGGCCTTCAGAATTCGGTATTTTACCACCCAATCCAATTGGGTGGTAAAATACCGAATACAGGTGTGCATGCACATGCCTGTATTTGGGGTGCTAGAGGGTGTCAAAGTGACACCCCCTGCACCCTTGCTGTAATCGGTATTTACCGAATCTGTAAATACTGTTTCGGTAATGCCCATTGATTCCTATGGGCTTCAATGCCCATAGGAATCAATGGGCATTACCGATTCGGTATTTACAGAATCGGTAAATACCGAATCTTAACGATTCGGTATTTACCGATTCAGAAATACCTACATCTCCCCCCCTCTATTTTACCACTTCTTAAATACCGAATCGATATGATTCGGTATTTAAGAAGTGGTAAAATAAAATTACCTACACCTGGCCCTTTGACTTGTTGCATATTTTGATAAATATTTTCAGTTAATAACACCTCTTTTTATAATGTGTGTGAATTAATAATGCACCAAACACTACACAGGGGACTAAATGCTTTTTTGCATGAAAAGCTATCTAAAACACTAAAGCATGTTGCTGTGTGTGCTGTATTAACTATGTGCGCTATATTAACTGTGTGTGCTTTTAAAATTTACACTAAAGCATGAAAATGCTATGTTGCACATTGCACATTTATTTTGCATCTTGTCATAAACAATAAAAAAGCTGCTTGAAACTAATAGCTTGGCTAGGTAAACATTTATAAGGGGTATTAGTATGGAGTTGGGAAACATAATGGGCTGATTTACATGAAAATAATATTTTCTTTGTGTCTGTTTTATTTTTGGGGCCTACACAAAACATGGCTGCCTGTGAATCCATCAAGGCTATGGCTTGCAATTTAATGAGAAGGGAGCATGCGCAGACTGTGGCATTTTTCCTCATGACAAGAAGTCAAGGACATCTTGAACTATACATTCTTGTGACTGTGCCAATGTACCAGTTAGTTAAAAGTATCCATCTGACTGCACTGTGGAAGGAAGGAAGGATGAATTAGAATGAAACATTTTTCCTAGTAAATGTTGCAAACGTTTATAAATGTATTAAATAATTTGCGCTTCTTTTGTTAAAACTGGTAAAGTCAGGTTTTTAGAATGAGTCAGGGTAGTGAGAACTCATGCCATCATGACTGACCAATCACGTACAGGTTTTCCTGAAAGATGCTACATCTTTGTGTAGTCTGCCAATAATAAGAGTATAAATAATGCCCTTTCCAGAGGAGGGGCTGGCTTTCTCAGCTCAGCTGGCTTCTAGGCTCATTAGGGGGGTGTGTGAGCTCTTGAGAGAAGGAACAGATTAGAACAGACACTACGAGAAACGTCCCGGGAGATTGCTGAAGGGCGGAGTTGCGTCCGAGGAGAGTCGGGGGGGGGGTTTCTTGCTTCCACGTCATATTTTGGCACTGCAGGCCACATTCCTTTGAGGCCAGTGAAGGGCGGGCTGTTTTCCTCTTTAGACACAGACAGACAGAGAGTGCAGTGGATCAGGATAGAATTAGATGCTAAACTTTAAGTTTATGCTTTGACTAAATAATTAGGTCTGAAAAGATTTATTTGTCTTATGCATTTATTTCTCTTTATGGGAGATTTTTGCCAACTATTTAATTATTGATTAGCCTTACAAGACTATTTTTCTTAGAAACTCTTTAAGAATTTTGACTGATATTTTGCGCCACATTTGCTTTCCTACATGTAATGCTTATATGCAGACTGTAATGTGTTCTTTATTAATGCTATTTTTCCTGTTCTTCAAATTCTGTAACCTGATTGATATTTTACTAATGAATAAAGGGTCAGAGAAAAAACTTAACTTTTGACTAAAAAATAAAACCCTTTAAATACTCAACAACTCTCTTTATTGGATTGAATAATAAATTGCATTTTTTGACTGTTCAGGTTTATTTAAAGTCTCCTGAAGGTAATACATGGTGTGAAGGGCCCAACACCTTTTGAGCAGTAAATTAGAGGTAGCATGAAGGTTTTACATTGAGAAACTACCAGAAGAAATTACCGCTCCATCACTGTATGGAAATCATAACAGTGTTCATGATTAAAGTTCGAGGAAAGAGTGTTTGACTGGTCATTCTGCATAACCCAAAATTATGTTTGCATAGCCAAGTGGTTCCCAAGTGGAGATGTTACTCTGTAAATTAGAGATGTTGCTGTGCCCCAATTTGTAATTACAAAAAAGGGGGTGGTGATGGACAGAGTATCTGAGTTAATCAGAACACTCCTACCCAGTCAACAGATCAGGGCTTGATCCATCACCGTTTTTTAGCTCACTGCACCATCCCAGTTCAGAACCTGGCTATATGCAAATTAGTCTGTCCCTGGCCCAGTGCATCATGGGAACAGGGCAGACCAAACTACCAAGCCAATTCTTCACTGGAAAGGAAACAAGCTTCCGGGGACCGGTTTCTGGCATTACAGCCGTCTTCGGCCCGGCTTGCTTGAATCCTGATGGTGCAATGAGCAAGGGACTCATGTCTGAGCATACCCTTCCACACTCATGGTGGCCAAAATAATTACAAAAAGGGGGTGGTGATGGACAGAGTATCTGAGTTAATCAGAACACTCCTACCCAGTCAACAGATCAGGGCTTGATCCATCACCGTTTTTTAGCTCACTGCACCATCCCAGTTCAGAACCTGGCTATATGCAAATTAGTCTGTCCCTGGCCCAGTGCATCATGGGAACAGGGCAGACCAAACTACCAAGCCAATTCTTCACTGGAAAGGAAACAAGCTTCCGGGGACCGGTTTCTGGCATTACAGCCGTCTTCGGCCCGGCTTGCTTGAATCCTGATGGTGCAATGAGCAAGGGACTCATGTCTGAGCATACCCTTCCACACTCATGGTGGCCAAAATAATTACAAAAAGGGGGTGGTGATGGACAGAGTATCTGAGTTAATCAGAACACTCCTACCCAGTCAACAGATCAGGGCTTGATCCATCACCGTTTTTTAGCTCACTGCACCATCCCAGTTCAGAACCTGGCTATATGCAAATTAGTCTGTCCCTGGCCCAGTGCATCATGGGAACAGGGCAGACCAAACTACCAAGCCAATTCTTCACTGGAAAGGAAACAAGCTTCCGGGGACCGGTTTCTGGCAATTCTGAGCTAAAAAACGGTGTTGGATCTAGCCCTGATCTCTTGACTGGGTGAGAGTACTCTGCTTAATTCAGAGACTCTGTCCATCACCACCCCTTGTTGTAAATAATTTTGTCCACCCTAAGCGTGGAAGGGTATACTCAGATGTGAGTCCCTTGCTCATTGCACCATCAGGATTCAAGCAAGCCGGGCCGAAGACGCCTGAAATGGCAGAAACCGTTCCCCGGAAGCTTGTTTCCTTCCCAGTGTAAGAATTGGCTTTTGTAGTCTGGTCTGCCCTGTTCCCATGATGCACTGGGCCAGGGACAGACTAATTTGCATACAGCCAGGTTCTCAAACTGGGATGGTGCTATGAGCTAAAAAACGGTGTTGGATCTAGCCCTGATCTCTTGACTGGGTGAGAGTACTCTGCTTAATTCAGAGACTCTGTCCATCACCACCCCTTGTTGTAAATAATTTTGTCCACCCTAAGCGTGGAAGGGTATACTCAGATGTGAGTCCCTTGCTCATTGCACCATCAGGATTCAAGCAAGCCGGGCCGAAGATGCCTGAAATGGCAGAAACCGGTCCCCGGAAGCTTGTTTCCTTCCCAGTGTAAGAATTGGCTTTTGTAGTCTGGTCTGCCCTGTTCCCATGATGCACTGGGCCAGGGACAGACTAATGTGCATACAGCCAGGTTCTGAAACTGGGATGGTGCTATGAGCTAAAAAACGGTGTTGGATCTAGCCCTGATCTCTTGACTGGGTGAGAGTACTCTGCTTAATTCAGAGACTCTGTCCATCACCACCCCTTGTTGTAAATAATTTTGTCCACCCTAAGCGTGGAAGGGTATACTCAGATGTGAGTCCCTTGCTCATTGCACCATCAGGATTCAAGCAAGCCGGGCCGAAGACGCCTGAAATGGCAGAAACCGGTCCCCAGAAGCTTGTTTCCTTCCCAGTGTAAGAATTGGCTTTTGTAGTCTGGTCTGCCCTGTTCCCATGATGCACTGGGCCAGGGACAGACTAATTTGCATACAGCCAGGTTCTGAAACTGGGATGGTGCAATGAGCTAAAAAACGGTGTTGGATCTAGCCCTGATCTCTTGACTGGGTGAGAGTACTCTGCTTAATTCAGAGACTCTGTCCATCACCACCCCTTGTTGTAAATAATTTTGTCCACCCTAAGCGTGGAAGGGTATACTCAGATGTGAGTCCCTTGCTCATTGCACCATCAGGATTCAAGCAAGCCGGGCCGAAGACGCCTGAAATGGCAGAAACCGGTCCCCGGAAGCTTGTTTCCTTCCCAGTGTAAGAATTGGCTTTTGTAGTCTGGTCTGCCCTGTTCCCATGATGCACGGGCCAGCGACAGACTAATTTGCATACAGCCAGGTTCTGAAACTGGGATGGTGCAATGAGCTAAAAAACGGTGTTGGATCTAGCCCTGATCTCTTGACTGGGTGAGAGTACTCTGCTTAATTCAGAGACTCTGTCCATCACCACCCCTTGTTGTAAATAATTGTGCCCCAATTTGTAACATGAGATCTGAGTGATGTCAAAATGGTAGGGTGATTCACCAGCATGGATAAAGCATTTTTTAGTTCTTTCCTTAATCCCTAATAACATTCAGCAGCAGAAATCTCATCCGTCCATACAGCATCCAATACTAGCAGCTGATAGTGGTTAATTGTCCGGAGGCATTCTGGGAGGCATAGCTCAACAGGAGCGAGGGTGCAAAACCCTAACCTCATCCGCACTGGGTTAATTTCAAGGAAAGTGTGAAGAACACACTAAGCGATGTCACCCGACCACGAACTACATTTTCTAGTAGTTTGTGAACCCTCATATTTTTTGGAGACCATGGTGGCATATATTTCCTCTTATTTCATGGAACCAATGATAGGCAATAATGCTACAATGTAAATAGGACTTTGCTACTTGGATTCCTTATTTGTTTTTAGAACTAATAATTTTTTTACAGTTTACTAGAAAATAGTTTGTGAATATAGAGAAGTATTCTGAAAACCGATTAGTGTTGAACTCGTTTTTGAACATTTGATTTAAAATAGTTAAAGACTTTATAATTTGCTTGCATTGGGCTTGGGAGTTTTCAACGAAGGAACTGAAAGAATTCTAGCGACAAGTAAGTGATTGCTTGTGATATGTGTGTATCATTATGCCTTTAGTAAGTGGTACTTAGCTAGTGAGACATATATTGTTAATTGTAGGAATCAAAGTATACTGATGGCTGCTAAGTTTTTTTCCAGTTGTGCAAAAGAAAAGTTAGAAACCAAGCATATTAGCATCAGAGAAAGCACGTTTTCAAAGCTTGAGGTCCTTATCTTGTAAATAGAGAGGGGGCTGCTGAGCATATATGTAGTTGCTCAATTCTTGTTATGCTTCAGTTTCAGACATATCAGCTTCATATCAGAGCACATAGAGTTGGTTACATAGGGATATGTTTAAGGTATATCCTTTTCACAGTTCGAGTTGAATGCAATGCTTTTATGGCAGAGTACCAAAATATCTCCTATCCATTTCGATCAGCAGATGTTAGTGCCCAGCAGGGAAAGCAGTCAGAGCGGTGATATCCAGTGTCTCTGGCAAGGGCAATTCAGAAGGGTATTGCAGGACTCTTATACAGATAATACTCAAGTATTATGTTTTGAAATGATTGACTCTCCTGATTAGGGCTTACTATTTGGAATTTCGTGGATATATAGGCATAATTCATGTATTAAGTGGTCAACAAGAACAAAAATGTATAATTATTACGTTTTTGGAAGTTATCGATTACCTAATGATATATAGGGTTGCACATCAAATTTAACTGTGGCTCATCTGTCTTCAGTGCCACTAGAATGCTGTACCTTTGCCAGTCTTTGCAAAGACCTAAATGTAGTCACTTCCCCCTCAGAGGGAATATGATTATTCAGTAGCCACTGAACATGGTGCCCATGCTTCTTAAAGCAACATTTACACCTCAAAGAGAGATACTGAGGGCAAACTCACATCAGAATTTGCAAAATTAGTTAATCGTATCATTGTTTTCACTTACTGGAGCACTTTAGTCCTTCTACCAAAGAAAGATCATGTTTTTCAATTCAGTATTGATTATGAAGGTTTAAATTAGTTTACGATTATGAGAAAGGGCCCTGACGTACTACAAAAATAACATCAGGAGCTATACCTACCAATAGCCCCAATATCGTTTTACCAAAATAATCAGTCAGTTGGCAGTGAAGAAAAATCAATTGTTTATTAACACAAATATACACTCCATAGAGGAGCCTCTCCGTCGTCACCCAGCCGGTGGGCAGAAAAGACTGCCGGTTCATAGTCAATACATGGCATATATACCTTTATCATGATGCATGAGATCACCGTAGATGGAAAGATACTAATTGGCACTGAAGCTAGAAGGAAAGAACATATATGGCATACAAGGCTAGTTTGAAAGTCTGCTTCTACTATTATTGGGGAGGGTCAGGAGGGGTGACTCCCTTTCGTCTCGGTGCCTGGGAGCACATGCACGGCGCCTTCAGGAATGCGCTTATCACCTCTGAAGCCAGATGCGACCTTGGGTCTCAAGACGAGAAAGAATAGTGTGCATTCCGCTGCTTCTTATAACTCAACTAACGGGGGCCTACTGACTAATTGGAGGACAGCACGTGACCGCTGCCGAATCTAATGTGTGTACAAACAAAATGGTGTCTGTCTGGTTTTCGGTTCGTGTTTAAGGAATACAGAAAAACAGCGGGTAAAAGAATTCCCTATCAACTTAACTAGGTAGATAAAAGCTACAGCGAATAATGGAGATTACACATTCAGATAGATACATCATGCTAACAAAAGATTATTGTGATTACAGGAAAATCGATTCTATCCCTCAGCCCATTTTGTGAGATCACCACCATTACTTGGACTTATGCTTCTGTTTTTTTTGCACTGGGCCACTGCCAATTTAATGCATGGCACTGACCGCTAAATTCCGATAAAGTTGTATAACTCTTAATTGGCATATTTAACTTTCCATGCCATGGGTGAACTTCTGCACCCTATACGATGGCTTTATTTTAATTCCCCACCTCTATTATTTTCTATGGGAGAGTGTTGTAGTGCCAGTGGTTAGCCATGTGTGGTGAAGAACTAACTAATGGGTTTTTTGTTTTGAATAGTAACTTACACTCAGACTTTGTAAATAAGCAAAAAGTAGTAAACTTGCTCAAAAGTGCAAATTACTGAAACGTGTAAGTCACCTTTGTGAATCAGTCCCATAGAAAATAATGATTTATATTTCACACAAATAGAACAGATAATAAGATATTCTTGTACATCGGAATTCACAATTGGCCATCAAAAAGATCATGGAATTAAATCTAGGGTAGTCTTCTTTCCTCTGTGACCAGAAATGGCAGGGTCATGATGCAATCATATACCTTTAAGCTGTAGTTCATTATATGGAACACAAATAGCATGTTGGCTAAAATATAGCTTATTTTGTCAAACAAAAGGAGCTCTAAGATGAAGATCTTCTAATTCCTTTGGATCTATTTGTTCTTGAGCCAACATAACTCTGTCTGAAGAAGACAAAACAATTGCAACTAAACAATGAAAATAAATAATCTGTTGATCATAGTGAGTAAATGAGTCAAGGTAGAACATCAGTCAACAAATTCTATGTACTAGGAATATAGGTGATAGTGAAATTGTACTGTGCAAGAAAAATGCTCAAATTGCTTGACGACTATTCCTGCATTGAAGGATTAATAAAAACTGCAGGTCAAATTTCAAACATGTGTCTAGTGCCCATCAAAAGATTTCTCCATTCAGTACAAGCTATGTTCATGGTTTAAAGTTCTCTGTAACAAACGGAGTTATTCCCAGAAAAAACCATGAGACTGATCAAATGGAGGTCGCTGTTTTCTATCTACTTCTTGTTTTGCAACAAAAAGTCCCTACAATTATTTCAGACCAATTTGTTTCAACAAGAAACTTCAGCTACGTATCAGATTGACATAACAGTGATGCTATAAACAGCCTTTCAGTTTTATCATCCCAACAGAAGCCTCTTTTGATGTTTTACTTTAAAACAAAAGTGAAGTCACTGACTATCTTTGCAAAATTCTTAATAAATGCATGATAACAATATGAAATCCAAGAACCCTTTAAGTCCCTCCTTCCACTTTAGTAAGTGAAGACCATTCCAAAATAGCTGAGAGCTTCTTTGGATCTATGGAAAGCCCAGAAGTCCTCAATCTAAATACAAGATACTCATCTCTTCCTTCTCATATTTATGAGACTAATAATGTTGCTGAAGTCTTGATAACATCAAACTCACATTTGCTTGGTGTTCTACTCTAGTCTAAGAAAATACCAAAATATCATCCAGGGAAAGCAGTACTAACTGATTTCAAATATTAGAAAATATTAAATCCAAAACGTGTTGACAAATGGCAGTGGCATTGCACAATATTCAAAATGTCCAATTAGGATGCAGAAAGATGTTTTCCATGAAACGCTCTCTTTTACACATAAAAACAATCAGCATCCTACAGATCAAGTTTTATGAGGATTCATGCTCTTTGAACAGGATCCATGTCCTTTGTGAGAGGTAAGTGCAATTTAATTTAAGCCTCTGTAATGAATAAAAGGTCAAACGTTCAAAGATTTTGAGCTTTATTTGGTACAAAAACAAAGGCAGCCCTGAAGATGAGGAAGAGGATGAGGAAGATGTTATAATTGACCCATATGTAAATTAGCCTGCACATAACACTTCAATATTTTCTTTTTGCAGCAAGGTGGCAATATTTGGTGGTATAGCTGGGAGGCCTTTACATGTAACATTAACACGATACCCAAAAGTGGACTTCTGATTCACAACAGTAATCCTTCTCTCAGTCTTGGTAGAATGGCAAAGAGCAGCCAGGCTTACTTGGAGGAACAAGTGTGAAGCATTTTACAGTAACAACATTGGCGATAAGTAATTGACACGACTCTAAATAAATCCCACACCTATTTAAAGAAATAGAGCTTATTTTTTTATAAAATTAAACACCAAAACAAAATCAATACAAGGCGGATAACGGGAGTTAACGCTTTTAAAGTGTTTAAGAAATCAATACTTTGTAGAGCTGTCAAACTTGACCGCTGCGGTCAATGGGGAAAATCTCAGGTGACACTTGGTCACTAGCTGGGTGAGTTCAATGGAACCCACTTGGGGTTAAGGTCTTGCGGGTCCACAGATCAAGCTTCGACAGTCAAAACAATTTCACCTTTGCCAGGGAGTCCACGTGCAGAGATGACTTGGCTGTCCTTCGTGCTGACTGGAGCTGCGGGAGCTGTCAAAAACAGTACTTGACAAAAAAATACTTGCAGGTTGAGTTCAGAGGAGCCCCTTGGAGGAAAAGCTTGAAGGGGCCCCTGGACAGGAATCACCCGGTAGAACAGTTTTACCTAGCTCGGGTATAGAAGTATGCCTGGCTATCCATGATGCTGAATGGGACTGCGGGAGCTGGCTTTACCAGGTGTGCCAACAAATCCGTCTTTGGGATGCAAGAACTTGACAACTGTATGACAGGAGTGGAAGGGGGACAATGCAAAAGGTTTCCCCCGCATGGGGCGTCAAGTGAAGCAGTTCCTCGCTTTTGGTGGGCGGGGCGTTATTGATCTCAGGCAAACCAAGAACAAGCCTTGGTCCCGGAAAAGGTCACAACTTGATCAATCTTCTTCCAGAGGTCCTGGGAATGCTGTAGAGGACTGAGATTCGCTGAGGTTCAGCACTACACTTCCCAGAAGGCACCTGGCTGGTTACCTTTGGGCTGGTCCACGACAGAGCCCTGGAATGAGTCCTTCTTTGGATCATGGAAGAGCGGTTTGTTTCTGCTGACTTCAGGGGACTATTACCTCTAGTCCTAGGGAGTTCTGGTGAAGTCTTTGGGTCACAGAGGGGTTCGTCTTCCTTTTGGAACCAGTCTCTGGTCTGGGGGGAGTCATTGTCTAGTGGGTGCAGGGGGGCTGCCATAGGTGCAGTACATTGCGCCTCTACTTTGTGGAGTCCTCCTTTGTGCTGACACAGGTCACTTCTTTGATCTTTTCTTCTTCAGAGCAGATCTGGAGTTCTGGTTTCAGGGGTGCCCCTTAAATCCTGGATTTAGGAGGTGTTTAGGGGTGTAAGGACTAGTAACCCTGAGATGACCACATCCGGGGGCTGTATGTCACCAAACAACCCAGAACCCACTATTCTTGGGACTTTTCAAAATGGCACGAGCCATCCTCAGCTGTTCAGGCAAGCTGGCCCACCCTAGAGATATGGCTAGTCTTTGAAGGATGTACACCTCTTGCATACCTAATTTCTCACCTTCTCACAGACGCGAGTGCCTGGGGGCAGGGGAGTGTCTTGCCTCCACCGGGAGACAAGTCATTTACATATCAGAGGCGGTGCACCCTTAAAGGCTCACCGCCCTGATGGGTCTTTCACTAGGTGTGACCTCCTTCCTGCCCAGGCCTTTTGTCTTATATCCTCTGGGAGTGATTGTACTTACCAACAGGAGGTCAGACTTCTGTCTTGGTGGCAAATGGCTTGGAAGCCGCCAAAGCACAGGTAGACTGAAGCAACTTGGGGGCAACCTCTAAGAATGCCACCCAGGTACATGTCAGCTCACACCCGACACGAGAATCATGTCAGGAATGAAAATACACAGTGTTTGACACCAAAAACGACAACATTCGGTGGTACCATAGTGGAGCTGGCTAGCTCAGTTTTGTCTGTCCACGTTAACCTATGGACAGCAGGTCACTTACAGTAAACCTGAATGGCGGGGTTATTGTAGAGGTATATGTGTTTTTACATATATGCCTTCGCCATTAAAATAATGCACCTTGCCTCCTGTGCTTTGGGAGGCCTACCTTAGGGATGATGTACATACCTTAAAGCAGTGAGGTGAATTTGTCACACATGGTGTGTGCAGAGTCATACTTTAGCAGAGAAACTGCTTGTGCAGGCTGCAGTAGCAGCCCTGCAGACTTTACTTTTACTCGGTACACTCAGGGTGGCACCAAAAGTGCTGCAGCCCTGGTGATCCTTTTAACACCCTTGCCCTGGGTACCACTGGTACCTTATACTAAGCACTTATCAGGGGGGGTTAAATTATCTTGCCAATTGGTTGTACCAATTCACATTACCTTTTGAGGGTTAGAACACTGGCATTGGAGCCCGGTTAGCAGGGCCCTGTGCACTTTCATTTCTAAAGCGAAAGCATCTAGAGCAATAAGTGGGGGGGGGTGACAATCCAAAAAAGGGAACTTTCCAACACTTTTTTCAATAGGGCCCAAATATGTTCAAAAGGGATAATAGCACAAGGTTTATTTGGTGTGGCACAGTCATATTGCCTGTTAGAGGGAAGTGAGCTGACCTTGGAAAATGTAAATACTGGAGAGAAAGCATGATACAGAAATGGCAATAAGGAAAGATTACCCACAATTAAATTGGAGGTGGAATCCTCTACACCATCATTGGGAGAGTAGTATTTTTCTAAAGCATATTAATTATAATGACAAACCTGTGAAGACAGAGATTACATCTTAGTAGACCAGATGACATATGGATTATGCCTTTCTAACCAAGGAATTTCATCTGTTACACCATACTTGGCAGAGGCAGTAATGTCAAAGGAAACACTTTAGCATGTTCTCCAAAAGAGACTTACAATAGCATGATGGCCTCCTGTATTGAGCCTGAAGTTCACGGTAAGTCATCAACAGTTTGATTCACTTAAATATTCTTCCTAATCCTTTTAGGAATGCTCTTCTTAGTGGCCCAGTCCTAATGAATGACCATTTCACATGTGCCATTATCCAACAACACAAATGCATTAATAACTTTCCCTTCATCTGTTCTCAAGATACTCTGTAGAAAAACACATTTTTGTCAGTGTTAGTCATAGAAGACCCAGTATAATGGGATCACTACATACCCCAATTGTCTCCTCATTTTAAGGAGATGATTAGAAGTGTTCTTTATTTTTCTGAGGCTGTTAAGGACACCTCTGAACGATTTGTCCAGCATCACCATAACAGAGACACACCCATATATCTGCATTCTCTTTCATTCTCGGCCATAGGCCCTTAAATGACTCTTCTTGCTTAGGAACTTCTTGATGTCTTTCTTTCTCTTTGTCTTTTGGTAATCTATTTCCAGTTACCAGTGCTAAACCAATGAGTTAAGCAAATTAATTAGAATGTTTTCAATAAACCAATAAACCATCCTTCATCTTTTTTTTCAACCCTCAGCAATAAGAGTCACTTGAGTTCTATCAATGCACATAGTTACAACTTCTAATGGTTTTAACTGAGTGAGATAAACCAACACAGCCATTCTCACTTGCTGAATATCATACAATACTTTCTCAGCAGAAGACAAGAAAAATTCTTAAAGCAAATCACAATGCATCATATGTCTTTAAATACTGAACAGAAATCATTATTAGAGGAGATGGCCTAGCCACGGCTGGACCAGTAAAACGACCAATCAAGTAATCCAACTTAACATAATCTTGCAAAGACACAAAAACGGCTCTGCACTCAAAGGTTGCAATGAGTTACTAAATAATTGGTGTCCACAGTCATACCATAGTTTTTTTTAAATATACAGTATTGGGTCGCGAAAAACAGCAATAGAAACGAAAAATGTTAACAGTGCGTCTCCCAAATAAATCACGTTGTAAGTCGTGTTACTGGAAACATTTTCTCCTTTTATTCTTTATTCTTATATTCAGGTTTTCAATCATAAAATCACTGCACAGAAATTGATAGCCGACGTGGCGTTTTTCATCCCTCACAGGACTTCTTCAAGGACAAAAAATACATACAGACAAATTTTAATATACAAACTATACATTTTAAAAACAATTAGTATTTACAATATATTACAAAAATCATTGAACCAGACTTTCTAGATCATCATAAGTATAGATTCTATACTTCCTACACTTCATTCTACGGGAGACATTCTACGAGAGACATCTCGATATGAGAGCATATATCTGATATGCATTGGTAAACTGTTCTGTGAGAAAAAGTCAATGATGTATAACAATATTCAGGTACAATACATGTACACGATCCAAATCTTAAAGGAAGAGAGGTACTCATGTAATTCAATTCAATAACAGTATTCATGGGAGAAATCATGTTCCAAATTGGTGAATCACATCTTAAAACAGTAGTAACTAATAACTTATTACAACAAGCATTTACAATGCAACGGTTTCGCCTTTGCAAAAGTTAGAGCTATTGGCATTGTAAATGACAACATTTTTATTTATGTGTTAGTTTTGAAAACAGATAAATAAATGGCATTGTCATTTACAATGCCAATAGCTTAATCTCTCCCAAATGCCACACACACACCCCCATAGAGAGTCCCCCCCACACAGAGCCCCCCACATGCACACATAGCCCCCCCGCACACACACACACACACACACAGAGCCCCCCACACACAACAACACAGAGCCCCCCACACACCCACACGGAGCCCCCCACACACCCACACAGAGCCCCCCCACACAGAGCCCCCCACACACCCACACAGAGGCCCCCCCACACACCCACACAGAGCCCCCCACACACTGCGAGCCCCCCTCACACTGCAAGCCCCCCACACACCCACACAGAGCCCCCCACACACACTGCGAGCCCCCCACACACTGCGAGCCCCACAAAACACATATTACTGTAACCATTTGAGGAGATAATAGGTGCAGTAACAGCAATATGCACAGCATGATCACAAATGTGCTTCCCTCATGAGTTTGTAGGCATAGGCCCATGGAAATGAGAACCCTCGGGCACTGGACCCATGCCATATTAATTCCGTGGGTACAGTAGCCCCCCCACACACCCACACAGAGCCCTCCCACACCCACTGCGAGCCCCCCCCACACACTGCGAGCCCCACAAAGCACATATTACTGTAACCATTTGCAGAGATAATAGGTGCAGTAACAGCAATATGCACAGCATGATCACAAATGTGCTTCCCTCATGAGTTTGTAGGCATGGGCCCATGGAAATGAGAACCCTCGGGCACTGGACCCGTGCCATATTAATTCCGTGGGTACAGTAGCAAAAACAAATGTCAGGCGGTGCAAGGATTGTGAGCCAAAGAGAGCTGGCCAGTGCACTCTCGAGGGCTTTGAAGGATGCAAGGAGTTCCCAAGGACCCTCAGTCGTGTGCACGCACTGACTCACTGACAATACCTGCTTGCCGTGGGAATCACTGCACCCTCTTTCAAACTCAGGATGGCAGTGAAAGGCTGACCAGAGCCACCAAGGGGCTAGTATCCCAGTCACTAATACGCTGGTCAGTCGTGCAGGAAGAGAGGTAGGGGTAAGGATGTGCCTGGACTGTAGAAGGGAGTACTGTCCCAGTGGCACCTAGCACACCCTGTTCAGGGAGACTGCAGTGTGGGACAGGGCATCTAATGCATTATACAGGCGCAAGTATGTAACACGAGAGCAGCGGTGTTGAATCCGCTTTCCACTATAAACATGGAAAGTAGCATAATATGTATAGTAAAATGTCGCACATTTATATGCATAATTAATCTTATGCTTGTATAGCCTTGTAATATGCTTAATATCATTACCCAACTCAATGCTCTAAGAAATGAACTTTGATTTACCTTGCAAGGATTTAAACTTTAGTTAAAAGTTAACAGGCAGCTAATTGGAGGTAATAAGCATGCTCTGTCTACACATCCATTTTAAGCAGCTCGTGAAAACACCAACAATTATTAATGAATGACTGTCCAAGCCGAGTCACCCACAGGGTAAAAAGAAGACTGAGCACTTCCTTCTTGACTTTGATGTGTAGAATATTTCAACTATGTTCACAACAACGTTGCGACTAATGCTCCATTTGGAAAGGACATAAACAGTAATCACCACTCTGGCAGGAAGAGATGGCCAGGCGACGAGCAAGCATGTTCCACGACGGCAACCGCACTGAGAAAAAACACCCACGCAGTCTGGTCGAACACTCGACCTAAATGTATTAGAGCTGACTCGGGGGCCGTGTGGGTTTCTTAGAGAACACGAGAAAAGGACGAGATGTGCAGCAGATACTGGAAAGGGGGCGCAGATTGTGAAACTCAGCTAAGAGTATCAAACAAGCATTTACAATGCCGGAGACACGGACAGCGGGAAGGGGGAATTGGGAACGGGCACACGGACAGCGGGAGGGGGGGGGCGGGAACGGGCACACATGGACAGCGGGACATAAACAGTAATCACCACTCTACCAGGAAGAGATGGCCAGGCGACGAGCCTGCATGTTCCACGACGGCAACCGCACTGAGAAAAAACACCCACGCAGTCTGGTCGAACACTCGACCTAAATGTATTAGAGCTGACTCGGGGGCCATGTGGGTTTCTTAGAGAACACGAGGAAAGGACGAGATGTGCAGCAGATACTGGAAAGGGGCGCAGATTGTGAAACTCAGCTAAGAGTATCAAACAAGCATTACACAATGCCGGAGACACGGGTGGGAACGGGCACACGGACAGCGGGAGGGGGGCGGGAACGGGCACACATGGACAGCGGGAGGGGGGTCGGTAACGGGCACACGGACAGCGGGAGACTCACCAAGGACGCACTCACCTGGACATCTTCCGGCGGCAAATGATCAAAACATGGCGTCCAAAAAAAAAAAGTAGGAACCGCCCACCACCGCAATGACGTTGTCAAAGGGGAAGGAGAGAAAAAATTGCCGGAACGCCCGCCAATCGCCTCGCACAATGACGGACGCCTCTCTCTTCCAATGGCTAGCCTGCATTTATGGAGCTAGCCAATGGAAGACAGAGGCGTAACAAAGCCCACATACTATTCTCATAAGATTTCACCTGCGCGAAATGCTGCTTGCACAGCTTTCGACAGGCGAAACCTAAAAAGCGAAAATAAGTTATCATTGTTATTAAGAAGACACTCAAATACATCAATATTGTGATTTTTCACTCGCACTGATCAGCTGGGTGACTTTACTGAACCCCACATCCTCGCCAGCGGAATCTCTGATCACTCCCTAGTCAGCGTCACTCTTAGGGGCCCGGTGATCAATAGGGCGTCTTTCCCGAGGATAGATCTGATACGCCTCCGCAATGAGACCATAGGGGATAAACTCCGGAGGGTTCTCAGCTTTACTTTGAAAACAAACGGGGCTCGGTCGAGTCCCATATAACGCTATGGGAAGCTTATAAGATGTTCTGAGAGGGCAGGCTCAGGCTCTGATTGGTACCCAAAAGAAAGAGGAATCCCAGCAGATCAGCCAACTAGAAAGTGCCATAGAGATGCTTGAACATGATGTCAACATCACTTCTTCTGTTGACCTCCGTCACACCTTGCTCTCAAACAGAGGGAGAGGCGCGTGCCTACTCCCTCACCACGCAACACCGAATCTACGATGTGGGAGATAAGGCCTTGAAGCTACTAGCGTGGCTCGAGCTGCGGTATAGGGAGCGCTCCTGGGTGGCTGAGTTGCGCGACGGGACGGGGTCCCTAGTATCCACCAGCACGGACATAGCAGAAGTGTTCACATCTACTTCGTAGGGGTGTACTCCCCGGTCTGCACCAGGACTGAACACGATTGTGCGGAGTTCTTGCGGGACTTTGCATTACCCACGTTGTCCCATGATCAAAGAGACCGCCTCGAGGCTGATTTCACCGAGAAAGAAATTGGGAATGTCCTTAACTCCCTTCAGTCCGGGAAGGCGCCTGGACCCAACGGGCTCCCAGTAGAGTTATATAAACGGCAGGTGAACGTCATTATTAACCCCCTTCTTCAGATCTCGGAGGCCTGGGAGCTGGGTAGGCTCCCCCCGACCAACGGGAAGCCACAATTGTAGTTATTCACAAAGCAGGGAAGCCGGAAGACCAATGTTCTTCATACCGTCCCATTTCACTCATCAATGTAGAGGCCAAGGTCCTGGCTAAGGCTTTGGCGGATAGATTGGTGTCGGTTCTACCAGACCTAGTGCATGTTGACCAATCAGGGTTTATGCCACACAGGAGCACCCGCAATAACTTGCATCGTCTTTATGGTGTACTTTACATGACAGAGGATGTGGGGAACACACAGACAGCATTGATGGCGCTGGACGCCTCAATGGCATTCGATAGTGTTGAATGGCCGTACCTGTTTATGGTGCTCCAGAAGCTGGGCTGCGGCCTGACTTTCTGTAGTTGAGTGCATCTCCTATATGAGCAGCCTACAGCAAGGGTGAGCGTTAACGGAGCTGTGTCCAGGGTTTTCCCTCTGCAGAGGGGCACCAGACAGGGGTGCCCCTTGTCCCCCTCCTATTTGCCTTGGCCCTGGAGCCAAGGCTCATTGGATCAGGAGAGACGGTCATATTGGGGCCTAGCCCTGACCGACGAGTGAAAAGAGCATATCTCTTTATACGACGACGATATTGTGTGATATATGGCTAGACTATACCACTCGATAGCGCAGGCGCTACACCTCTTTGAATTATTCAGCAGCTACTCTGGCTACACAATCAATTGGGTGAAGTCAGTGATCTTTCCGCTTTTGGGTCCTCCCCCTGCGGATTTCGATTTCGATTAGGTGTCCCACCTCAGTGGCGACTGACGGGTTCAAGTGTTTGGGGATATAAGTCATGAGAGACAGGGGGGAGTTCTTTGCCAGGAACCTGGAGCCCCAACTAGTACGCCTTGGGTTGGACATGAGCCACTGGCGATCGCTGCCTCTCTCCCTCATGGGCCGTGCTGCAATGTTCAAGATGCTTGCATTGCTGAGGCTCTTCTACATCCTACAAAACACACCATATCATGTTCCTCCGGGGGTATTTACACGAATAACACAGGCGATACGGATGTTGCTTTGGGATGGTGGGAACCCAAGGATAGCACTTCACAAGCTGACAAGAGGGGTATATGATGGGGGATTGGTGCTTCCTGACGTCAAATTGTATTATTGGGCCTCGCAGCTCCAGGTAGTTAATGACTGGGTATATGCGGATGGGTCAGAACCGGCCTATTGGGTCGAACAGATGGTCATGCCGGGGGAAACTGTGAGCCGCTGCTCTATGCCCGGAGGCTGCGGAAGGAATGGCCTTCACAAACAGGGGTGGTTGTTCAATGCTGGATGGAGGCGAACAAGTTCCTGGGGTGGACGGGCTCCCTGACGGGTTGTACCCCTTTATGGCTTGGGGATCAGTAAACAGAGGTGACTCGACTCCCCGGTTTCAGGGGATGAAAACTCATTGGCATTGAGTACTTGGGGTACGTGTGGAGAGGGAACACCCCCGATCCTTTGCTTACCTCAGGAAGGAATATGACCTTCACAAGACTATAACTACATACGCCTCATTCACGCCATGCAAACACACATAAGAAGTGACACGTCAATCCCAGAGTATTCCCCCATGGAGGATGGACTGCTCCTGGATCCCATATTAGAAAAGCCCAAATCCATCATATACCGCAAACTCATAAACAATGTGCCGGACCCCCTGGTGGTACTTCGGGGGGGGCGTGGGTCAGGGACATCAATGCCCTGGAAATTGATGACTGGCAGGACACCATACAGAGCCCGCGTGAAATAGCAATTCGCTCAATGTTCAGGTTGGTGCAGCTCAGAATTCTACATCACATACTATCCTTGTACACACCTATATGCCTGGGGAAGGAGTCAGTCTGCCCTTTGTGCATGGGGT
Organism: Lissotriton helveticus; assembly: GCF_964261635.1. Classification (NCBI taxonomy): domain Eukaryota; kingdom Metazoa; phylum Chordata; class Amphibia; order Caudata; family Salamandridae; genus Lissotriton; species Lissotriton helveticus. The sequence goes on along the minus strand of NC_136061.1, from coordinate 424,635,919 downwards.
TGTCAGGGGAGGGCACCTTTAACCACATACTATGTGAGTGCCCTGAGATAGTTCCCTTCTGGATCAGGGTCACAAACACTATGGTGGCGGTAGTGGGTTCAACGGTCCCAATGGAACCCAGGTGGTTGTTAATCATCAAGGGTGACACTGATTGGTCTAGATATATTGAGATCTGGCTGGCGATGGCAGCGGGCATGGCGAAAAGGAACATTGCCTGTGAGTGGGGGTCACTGACACCTCCGCAATGGGAATAGTGGAAGCGAGATCTAGATTGGTGCCAGAGGGACAAAGAAACTATTTATAACAGTAGGGGCTGTACTTACAAATGGAAGAAAATCTGGGGGCCCTGGCTGAAATACAGGGTGACAGAGAGAGAGCCTGGGGTATAATTCTACACTTGGATGGCCCACTTGTGTCCTCAAATGTTTTAATCTGCATAGTACAATGCTATTCCCTGACATGCTGTTTGAACATTGTCCGACATTGTATGGTAATATGAGCGATGTTAAAAAAAGAGTTATAAAAATATATTGTGATCTTTCAAAAACAAAACAAAGAAATATCATTAAGTAAAGAAGCATTCAAGTACTGCAAAGTTTTAATATTTTGACCTTTATCAGTGCAGTGCATTATCTATCCATACATATCATAGAAAAGAGGCGCTCACATGAGGTAAGTCAGGACCAGTAGATGGCACAAGAATTAATACAACCTATATTTATCTGACGTACCTTTGAGGGATTTAAGATTTGATGCACAGATACTTCCTGTCAGGCTTGCTGTAGCTGAGAAAATATTTGAAAAGTGAGACCTGTAAAGATGGGTTTAAGGAAAACCTCCATTTACTATACTGCCAAGAAACAGTATAATTTAATATGGCTGTATCTAAATACGGTGATAATGACCCTACTTTCATTACACATGTAACTATTATAATAGTCCTGAAATAGGCAGCTAAGAAAATTGAGAATGTAATTTGATATTCTCAAAATTCATTTTATGAGTTCCAATATAGGAATCCCATTATTAGCAAACCAATGTTTGTATACTCATCAACATATGATAACTGTTTGAATCACATTTATCATTGTTCTTTGACTACCATTACCAGACCAATCTTTGTCTCATTATCAACATGCAATAGATATTTGAATACCATTTATCATTATACTTTGAGTACCAATACATGCATTAAAATGAAGAAAAGGAAAGAAACAATATTGTACAGAGATCATAAAAATGAACAGACAAAAAACAAAGCCAGCACGTTTTTTTGAGACACCCTCCACTTTTTCAAGGCAACAAGGCGAAAAAGCAGCACTATTTAATTACAAAATGGTCAGTCATATGTGCCACATACGTGTTAAAAAGGATTCCAGGCAAAAGATTATCTGCACCGTCCTTGGTAAATTTTGAGTTCCTGCATCCACATATTATAGCACTCTATTTTCAGAAGAAACGTTATGTTCTGTATCCCCACATACAGATAGTCATATATCTCACAGAGCAGAAACTCCTTCATCCACGGAACAAACATCTATTTTCTACCTAAGCGATCATTTAACCCAAAATACATTTTAAAACAATGATAGTTTATTCCAAACGTTCTTATAATTTCAATTAATTACAGCTTCCAATATATTTGCAAACCCAGGATGATGTTGTTAGAGTGACTAGCTGGATATCACACATTGCTGTTTTTTTGTGGGATGTCCTGCTAGTCATCCTACCAACGTTATATTGCAAATATATTGGAAGCTGTAATTGCTGCAGCAATAATAACTTGCTTTGTATGGATGCTTCATACACCACTTCTGCAGTTTCTACATATCATAAAATAATGGATGTTACTATTCCCAAAGGCAATGCCATTTAATTTACCAACCCTATAAGGACTGAAGGGTCAGTGGGCCTTGTCAGGATTTGAACTCAAGACCAACAGAAAGCAACAGATGTTAGGAACAAGTATAAGATTTCTCTGCCATATTAGCTGACCATTATAGCTTATCTAGCTGTGAAGAACTGCAGTCATTTTCATGCATGATTTGCTGATAAGATGAATGATAACTGAGCGGATAGGTATCTAGTCGTCCAATCTGTAGCCAACCTTGATCATCTAATTCTAGGGGATTTTAGCTAAAGTTGTGTTCTGTTACATTGAGCTCATAGCTGGAGTAAATTGGACTACCTTTGACTTGAATGCCTGCTGGCTGGCATGCGTTTCAAACCCTAGCTATGATGAGACTAGTGGTCATAAAATATTTCACATAAGATGTGGCGGTCTAGCTTCACAACTGCTGAAAATGGGGTCAACTAGTAACCAATCTCCAAACTGCACCACATGGGCACAGTGCTGGAAAGGGAGCTTTCTCCAAATGAAGAAATGTTGGGACTGGACCTTTTGGAAGATGGGGAACCATCGTGTGATGAATCACCCCAACCCTGCAGGATAGCTGTTGGTGGCTGTTGATTTTATTGTATGACAATTTGTGTATCTCACAGTGACATCATTCTCTTCCATTTAAATGGGAAACAACCTATACAACGCAACTTTTATAACGCAGTACCATTACAACAAAACTTTTACAACGCAACATCCATTACATCACATGCCATTACAACGCAACCATTACAACGCATGACACTACAAGGCATACCACCACAACTCATGTCATTACAATGCATACCATTACAGTGCATAACATTACAATGCATAGTACCCTTACACTATCCAACACTTACCCTACTGTTGCACCCCCCTGGAGTTAGAATAGTAATTTTTGCCCATACACTATCCAACACTTACCCTACTGTTGCAGCCCCCTGGAGTTAGAATAATAATTTTTACCCCTACACTATCCAATACTTACCATACATGCAATGTAATGTTATGCATTGTAATGGTATGCGTTGTAAAGGTAGTATGCATTGTAATGGAATGCGTTGTAAAGGTAGTCTTTAAAAATTCGTTGTAATGGCATGCGTTGTAATGGAATGCGTTGTAATGGATGTTGCATTGTAAAAAATGCGTTGTAAAGGTATGTGTTGTAAAAGTATGCGTTGTAACATCATACATCCCTTTAAATCACTGTTAGACATCATCCAAAGGCTGGCTCTGCAGTGTCCTGTAGGTCTCCCTTAAATGCAGCCTGTTGTTCGCTCTGTCATCACTGACTAGGCAAAGTAGGTTATTAAGTCAATGATAAAAATGAAAAATCCAAGTATTTCCTCACTGGTACAAAAAATGCGAGCAGCACCAATAAGCCAGTTCCCAAATATGTGCCCCTAGAAGGTCCTCGGGAATACTGTGGTTCCTTAAAGTGCACAGTTAACAACAGTTCTGTTACTCCGGGTTCTGGGGAGCAAAAGCAAGGACATGATAATAAATAAAGTATTTGCATTTCTCTGCATCTAACACTGATTAACAACTACCTTATACATGATTCACAGAGGAACTGACATCACAGTAAAAGACTCAAATTCATCTTGGATTAGTCACTTCAGGCCAAAATCTTTAAACAAACGTCTTGGAATGGGCAATTAATTAGGAGTGGGTGAAAAATTCTGCTCTGTGAGTGGAGTTCACAGAGTTAACCCACGCTGCGCTCTGCTTGGAGCACAGAGTTCTTTGCAAAACTCTGCCAACCGCTGCATGGCAGAGTTTTTTCTCACACACAGTTCACCAACATTAAGCGACAATTTGCGTCCCCTAGAGAGGTTTTCAAGCATTAGAATGCCTCCTGGTGAGATTTGTCAATGCCAGAGGTCATTGCAAGTCGTTACCATTTACGTTTAGAAAGTAGAAGCTCAAGTAAAAAATCTACTCAAGCAGCAGCATTTGTGCCAATTTTACAACACACAACAAGCTCCCTGTGCTAAAAAGAAGCGCAAGCAGCGCCACGTGCCGAATTCCGCCCACTCGCGGAACATTGCGTAATCTCGCAGCATTTTTAGGTAATTCTGCGGAATTCCACAGAGTGAAACTCCTCAAGCTCCGCCCACCCCTACAATTCATTAGGCTTGGCCATTCCCCTCTCATCTAACACATGGCATTGACTATGCATGTGAGGAAGATATCAAATTTGACATCTTTCATTTCGTACAGTTTTCCGCGGTCTCTCTGCTGCCATTCCCACCCAACACTCGATTTTAGGTCATGGAACATTCCACTGGATATCTGTGGAAACACCAGAGTGGTGCAGGCTGGGAGGATGTCCAGCCACAAGCTGTCTGTGATCTCCTACAATATGCTGCTTTACGGCGCCATCTTCCTCTGAAGACTCACTGCCTCTCATAAACTTTCAGCACTGCTGTAACAAATGACTTGATTATGCACATGTTGGAATGCTGTGTCAAATATTTTAACTTATGCATGAAAATTACTTTTATTAATTTGTTATTGTAATATTTTGACAGGGTTAATTTAATTTTGTATTAAAAACTGTTTTATACCTCTATCGAAATAAATAGCAAAAAAAATTGAATATGCATAAATGTAATAGTCATCTACGCAGTGCCTAACTTGTGCTAGTGCTTGAAGGTGATGACACCAGCACTCATTTTTGGAAACCAGGACTTATTTTTCATCATCTGACATTGACCCAAGGAACAAAGAGAAAGGCAGAAATGGGAAAAAGGAGGTGGAAGAGAAATATAGGAAAACAGTAGCAAATGGAGAAAACAGGAATGAAAATGAATGGTAAGAATTAGATAAATATACAGGAAGTGGATAGTGGAGGAGAAAGAGACAGGAAGTTAAATCAAGTCCAGGCAGTCTAGTTATTCGGAAATACCTCTGGTGAGCTCCTGTACTTAAATTTTTTATAAATAAAGCAGAGATGTTTTAAGGCATCAGGTAAGTGGGCTCTGGCCCAATGCCCCTACTATTCAAGGGGACGCCTCATTAGGCTTTTGTGATAGTCTTAGACTGTATAGAGATTTTAAGGCACACATGCATCAAATAAAGATTTAGCGATTCAAAAATAGCGAAAAATAAGGAATCGCCATTACTGATTCGTTAAACTGAATGCATAAAAAAAATCGGTAAATATTTGCGATTTCTTAAAAATCGCTAAAATATTTAACAATTACTTTTTTACCGAATCTGTATTTGCGAATTCGCAATTACAGAATCGGCAATCGCAAAAGCGTCAGTCGTCTCATGGAGATGACATCACAAGCAGGAAGTTATTCTCAGATTCCACACACCTGTGCACAGGGAGAGACTGAGGAGGAAGAAGACTGTTGGTGCTCAGCCTGGAAAACACTTTTTCCTGCAGAAGTTGAGACAAACAACTACCATGTAGACAGGAAAAAACCAGTAAAAAGCAGAAGGCAGGAAGAGGAAGATTACATTCAGTAAGAGGGAACTGGAAATACTCACTGAGGAAGTTCTTCAAAAACATGACCAGCTGTTTGGGAAACTATCCCTACATGTTGCAGAGCCAGTGAAGAGAAAGATCTGGCTTGGGATACGAGCCAGGGTCAATTCTTTGGGGGTAACACACCATGACATCATGAACCTACAGAAGAGATGGTATGACCTTCGCAGCCGGGCAAAAGAGAGAGTGGCTCAAAGGCTGGCCTCTGCAAGAAAAACAGGAGAGGGACATCCACTCAGTCTGCAAACACCACACAACTTGGTGGAATCCACTCTGCAGCCAGAGGCAATTGCCGGGATCACGCAGATTGACACCTCAGGACATGCGGGGACCTCCCAAGGTAAGAGCACAACCAAACATATTTCCATAGAAATGTAACCCAAACTGCCACAAATGCATACCCTGCAAATACTGTGTAGCAGACATGAGTCCAGTCCACCTCTTACTTGTAACCCCCTAATGCTTTGTGGGAGTTGTACGCATACAAATGTAATGGCAAAGCATGGAGGGAGTAGCACAGCTCAACTGCATCAGAGTACAGCAAGGCAGTGGCAACAGTAGACTTTCTACATCACAGAAGTCAATTTATTAGACCTCTGTAAGTGCAATGTCACAAACATGCAAAAAAATAGATTTCATTTTTCTAAAAAAAATGATCTTGCATTGTTTACCTCATAGATGCATCACAGGAGAGTGACGTGGCAGACGTCCACGATTCTGAGGGACATACAGAACAGTCAGATGAAGAACAAGAGATGCCAGCATCCTCGCCCCTACCTGTTCTCACTCATTGCAGGAAAAGAGTCCAACTTCTGCCCGATTTGGATAGGGAGGAGGACACCCAAACAGGAGCGCACCCACAAGGCACTGCCCATACACCACCACTCCCACCACCAGAGGGAACAAATGTGCAACGTCACAGTCCGTTCCGCAGACGAAGGCCAAGTGCATTTCTGAGGTCTGCTGGGGACGATGGTGAAGCTGCCAGCAGTGTGCTGGAGTCCAAGATACTGAGGGTCCAGCGCCTGCAACAAAAGAACATGTGTATTATGCAGGAGCAACAGGGAACAATGGCCACACACATAGGTGGTATACGTGACTGCATGAAGGAGCAGCCAACTGCAGTCGTTGAGGGGCTCAGGGCACACAGTGAGAAACTTGACCATGTAGCAACAGCCATTGAACAGATGTGCAGGGTTATTCAGGCAAAGCATGTCTCTAATGCCAGGCAGTAACACTATTCTACGGGGCGCATGCGCGGATACACCAGGGCCCTCTACAGGCTGAGTACTACAACAGCTCAGCTTTACAGGCGTGCAGTTGGCATGCAGGTTGAGATGACCCACTACTGTGGGGATGTGGCCAGGGACCTAATCCAGGTCACCACTGCTGTGGAAGGGCTACAGACAGCTGCAGTCAGTGGGAACCTCATGCATGGAGGGGGGACAGTGAGGAGGCCTCCAGCCTTAGCAGCCTATTGGAGTCTGTGGCACAAGCAGGAGGTACAGTAGCAGGAGTCAGGAAGGCACAGAAGGCACCATGTCAGATGTAGCTGGGCCTACTACAAGGGCCACAGGAGGGCATCACAGGAAGAGTTAGACATTTGGACATTCAAACAATCTGGTGAGGTAACTAGATATGCGTTACTTATTCACACTGTAGTTGCAGTCCCAAAGCAATGGAAAGTAACTGTCTGTACATGGTATGTGTGCATTAACGCAACCACACAACTGTCACATTAAACCTTTAAGCAAATACTGTGTTGTCATGTGCTTACTCACCTTAGAAGTAATGTTACGTGATTTCTGCTCTTCTTTGTCTGCCCTCTGCTGCATTTGGTCAGCCTGCTGCATGGGGTGGTTGTGTCAGCTGTATGTCCTGTCCTGGCTCGCTGTCAGAGTCCACCAATGGTTGCCACAATCTTACAGCATTTCTCCGGACTGTACTGTAGTATACCACCGGTCTTGTGTAGGATGCAGAATCGTGATTTTAGTACTCAAAATGTCTTTTCTATCACATTGTGCGTTGCAATGTGCGCACGATTGTAACGTTCTCCCTTTGTGTGGCAGGATTCAGGTATGGGGTGAGTATGTAAGACCTCACAGGGTATGCGCTATCACCCACAGGATGTGAGAGTTAAACATGCATTACTCACTGCTGTGTGTCACCATAGCCAACAGTTTTAAAATACAGTATTACATAGATTTACTCAGAAGATATCCTTCTCCACATACCCCCGCAAGTAGACGCCTGTGTATTCCACTGTGCCGGAAGATGTAGGCGTCATGTGCACTGCCCGGGTAACTTGCCACTATGTCAGTGATTTGGGTTTTGGAGTTGCATGTGACCTGTAGGTTGAGTGAATGGTAAAATTTCCGGTTGCGGTAGATATACCTATTCACTACAGGGGGACATATGGGTATATGCGTCCCATTGATACAACCAATCACATGTGGGAACTGTGCAACCTAATAAAAATCTAATTTGGTTTGAATCAATTCCCGTGGTGTCTTGGGGAACCTGATGTGGTGGTGTATCCTCTGCAACATGGCATTTAGCAAACTGTTAAAAAAAGCGAGTTGGCACTTTGGAGACCCCTCCAGCTGCTACAATTACTCCCTTTAAGGTCCCTGAAGCAAGGAGAAGCAGGGAACACAGAACCTGCACATGGGTGGGTATGGCATGTGTTCTGTGGGTCTGCAGCTGAAGTATCGAGTCTAACTCAGCAATTAGATCTAAGATAGCTGCAGCATTGAGCCTATATTTATCATAGATCTCCTCCTCCGTCAGTCCTAGCAATGTGACGCGCAATCTAAAGATTCTCTCCTGGATCCTTCTTCTCCTCTGTGCTGCTGCTCTCAGCCTCATCCTCCTCGCCACGACGTAGAGCACTGCCATGGTGGGTCATTGTGATGCATTCTAGGATTGTTTAAGTTGTTGGCTGCTGATTTCCACCTGTTTTTGCTTATGTGTAATTTTTACCACCTGATTTGATTTCTTCTAGTTTAAGGAATGCAAATAGCGATTTTTGGCTAGTTCTGTATTTGCGAAAACTTGATGCATCCCATTTTGCGATTTCTTAATTGCGCTTCCTAAAATACAAAATCGGTATTACCGATTCTGTATTTTATGAAGCGCTACAATTGCGAAAACAACTATTTTGTGCGGATTTGCTTCATGCATCAAAACTTGCTATTTTGTGATCGGAAACTGCATTTTTTACAGATTCCCAATGTTTCTAGTCGCAAATTAGCTTGATGCATGTGGGCCTAAATATTTAGTTGGTTTACTTGCATCTTTAGGTCTCGCTGAGTCATCGCGCATGCGCTGTTAGCGAGACATTTTGTCTGTGGGCTTTTAAAAGTCCTACCAAAAGCTGGCTGGCCAAGGGTGTGCGGTTATGTGCATAATGACGAGCAGAGGCGCCATATGGCTTTCCTCTCTTGTCATGGTGTGTGCACATCGCACACCACTCGCCAGCCAGCCTTCACTTTTGGCCTCCGTCTTGCCTGCTCGGCTTCAATGCTCCTCGCCCTCCCCCACCACAAAGCGTGTCTCGCGGCTGCGTGTCTTTTTGTTGCTTGTGTTTTAGAGTTGCTGTGCATTATGGTCTGCTGAACGCGCTTGGAATGTCCCCGCTACGATATAGAATTGCAACCGTTTTTTCGGCATTCTCGTTCGCTAAAACGTGCAGGCGTCGTTACCACCCGCCTGCCATCCTACTGAACACGGATAGTCTCGCGGACACACCTGTTACCAGCCCGCATCCCTTTCCACACGTTTTTCATTCCTGACTGATACATCGCCCCATATGAATTCTTACTTCTATTTAACAGCGCCGTTTAATCTTTGCACCGTGCTGGTACTCTGGGGGTTAAGTACAAGAGAAGGCAAAATAATATCGAATTCAGTGTACAGGACGATCAATCAAAATTGACGGGCGCTTTAACGGGCCATTTGTCGGGCGCTGTAGGTTCCAGCGGTGGCTTGTCAAGCCCGAATGTGGTCCTTGTTCTTTTACGTGTGCTGAAGGTGCTCGACTTTAGGAGTGCTAGGGAATGATGTCTCGAGAGCTGGAAGGTGTTGGCATAGTGGGGGCCCTTTATAACACTGCAGGAGCTCACGAGACAGCATTGCACCTCACCCGGTGCCTGCAGACAGCCACCTCTGGTTCCAACGCCTGCACCCTCCGTTATAACATACTGTGCCCTGCTAACCTGAGAGTATTCCATGCCATCGAAACTGCCTCTCTGCCACCCTGACCCCTCAGCCATTACCTGTTTGACTGTTGAGCATTTTTCCTTATCCAAACATAAGCATAATCATATAGGCCTGTAGATTTTGCTTGGCGATACTATGTATTTTCTCATTGGTGGAAAGTGTGGGCTTTGTTTGCGTGCATGTGGAATTATTGGTGGTGGCGCCACTGGTTTTTAGATCCCGACCCGTAGACACATTTAGCTGATGTTAAAGAACTATTGTTTGCTAGACAGCACATAGAGCAGGCTTTTAATTGGGCCATTGCTGCTGATTGGATGGATTTCCTATTTATCTCAGTCCCCCGATCCCCCAGATGGCTTTCATCCCTTTTCTCATTCCCTCCCCAATAGCATTTCAGATTTATATAACTACTGTATAGGTTGACTTCTAGCCTTCCACCCTTGACTGGCAGGGAGGGACTACATTTTCTTTTTTAAGATGGCTTCAGCATTCCGTGAGGATTCATTGTTTTTTTCACTCTCCTACTTGCTTTTCTTTTTTCTTATCTTTAAAGAAAAAAAATAATTAGAAAAGGGACCAGCATCTGCACACTGCTACAGGGCTTTTGGGCCTGTGCTCTCCCAGCCCCACTTTTCAATTTTTTAAATGTGCTTCTTTTAAAATATATATATATATATTTTTGCAAAGGCCCTGCAGTTTCGCACTGCTTCGGGGGGCCCTAACAATGTCATCTCCTCGCCTCCGCCACTCCTCTCTTGGACTCAATCCATCAAAAAATAAGTTAACACTTGAACAGAAAATTACTCCAAATGTAGTTTATTTCACACCCCGTAGCGAAGGAGCACTGGCAAAGGTCTTAAAGTGGGTGTTGTATGCATTATGTATTGTACTTATGGGTTGTTGCTTACCTAGTTGTCATGGACGCTCTATATACTTTTGTAATGTAGCCGCTTTCCAGAATGGAACCATTACTTGCATTCCAGTGGGAGGATGAATGAGTCAGTTACTGCTGGTGCGTCAGAGGATCTGATGCCTGCTGGTAGTGGGATGATTCCTGATACTCAAAAAAAGCTTCCTTTAACCACAATGCCCAAGAGTGGTTACTACGTATTGGCGATGAGGATGCACACAGGACTTGCACCTTTGAATGGATTTTCTTAAAACATAAGAAAATCTATTCACTGTTGACCACCACCGATGTGTATGTATCCGTGGCAGCAATTTTTCAATCGATTTACATATCCTTAAAGAAAATAATTGTTTTCCTTGTCTGCTGACGCACATAGCAGCCATCTCGGGGATGGAAAAACAAGCAATGTCAAAACCAGTACATTTCTTGGATGAACTCTATTGGCCGTACCAATGCTTGTTACTGGTTGGCTGTGACTATGAGTGAGAGAAATGATCTATTTGGTTCTTCGGATAAATATCAGAATTCTTATCTCAAAATGTTGTGTTTTACCTTGTTACAATTTACCGACCACTCAAGTAGGATCCTTACAGAGGGTTGCCTGTGCTCTATATAGCAATGAGAAGGCCCTCTGATGTTCGTCACCTGTAGTTTCTTTACTTCTCTTGGATCTGAGGCCTGACTGACTCTCAAAGAGTAGATAGGGATGTTTCATATAATCCTGGCACTGTCTGGTCATTTTTCCAAAATATTTTTCTGGGCATACTTGAGACTGAGAGATAATTACATGCTTCAAGAAGGCTGAAACTCCCCCTTTTAGCATGAGATCAATCACAATGCCATTTAGGTCATGCTTGTCCAGATTTATTTGCATGATGCTGAATATGGCTCCACCGACCATTTTAAGTCTTTCATACCATTTGCTAGAATTGTTATCTTTGCTATTCAGAGGATTTAAAAGTCGGTAAAATTGGGTTTGATTCTGGTAGATAAATGAGGAGAGTGTGGGGATAGTTTGCAGTTGTACTTTACTATTTGACATTGACACTATTTTACAGAGTTTAGCACTCTTAAGTTGTTTTGTGCTTTTGGATCACTCCCTTCCATAAGATACCGAATATTTCCTTCAATTGTTTAGTGGCCTTTATGTAATTGCAACAGAAAGCTGTTTTGCCGTGTTGTGTGCTTTATAATATCCCATTCAGTTGATTTAACGCAGAGTCTTTTCACTGTTGTTGTGATGTCTGCATTATTGATAACAATGCCTGGATTGGCAGACAAACGTTTTACTCTACTACAGACTCCGATATGGAACATTGAAATAACTGATTTCAGTTCAGTTCAGAAATCTTTATTTCGGCTAATGTGCCCATAAAAGTATATATATTGTACAATACATTTCATTCGATTCAAGAATAAAACAATAAAGAAATCCATTCTTCTCGTGACAATGCATGTGCAACACGCAAGGGCAATCTATGTTTCGATCAGCCCAAACCCAGTGGCTTCAATGAAGTGCATGTGCAATATATGTGCTATATGTAAGACCAGGAAACGTAAGCACGAGCTCAACCCCACTAGCCATCCATTACAATAGCTTTTTATAAAGTGCTAGTGCCTATCAACTAAAAACTTGGGGGCAGATTTATGAAGGCCTTGCGCCGCCGGTGCGTCATTTTTAACATGGGAAAAAGTGACGCACCGGCGGCGCAAGGCCTTCATAAATCTGCCCCTATAGACATAAGCATACGCCCGAACCCAAAGACCACCATTCAACTTGGTGTTCTTACGCACATGTACAATATTCATAAAATCAAATATATATCAGTGTTATAATAAAAAGAGCTCATAAAAAGGTCATAAATGTTACATACGGGTAAAAAGACTTCCAAAGTCCGATAACATTTTTATAAAATAATCAGCCAAACAGAAAGAACAGCAAACGAAGGGATGGCAGGGGACTAAACGGGCACATTGGGCGATGAGGGGGAGCACTGTGGGCAGTACACCTGACATCTTGATTGGTGCAATATACAGTGCTACAGCGCAGGGGAAAAGTGGAGGTTGGAGGCGCGTGCGAGCGGGGAGAGGGGGGGGGGGGGGGCAGACCGGGGGCCGGGACAGGGAGGGGGCCAGCACACAATGTGTATCTGTGTTCATACCGCAGTTTGTTTGTTCAGATTTGAAAAGAAATTTCTACAGTTCTTATCTAAAAATCATCTCTGTACACAGGGCTGGGGTGCATAGGCTCCCCTAGGTTGTGGATATATCCGGGCGCATATTCTAAACCCTGTAACATCTATATGGAAAACTATAGCGCCTAATGGACATGTTATTCTGTCCATGCACGAAAGTTTGACATAACCAATTGGATGTGATGTATGAAATGCCACAAGTATTGTAATGCCTAAATAATATAAATGCCAATAAACAGATTTGACAAAAAAAAATAATAATCAGCCAAAGTCTATGGGCTCAAAATCAAGAGAGCTCTGTGTGTACACCACATAGAGAATAAAAAGCCTGCTGATTTAGTTTCCATCATTGGAATATCAACAGACCGCTGTTATGGGACTGACTGCAGATGAAACTACTGAGTTCAACCAGAACACCCCTCTACTACCCCTCTACCCCTCTACTACCCCTCTACCTCTCTACTACCCCTCTTCTACCCCTCTACCCCTCTTCTACCCTTCTACCCATCTTCTATCCCTCTTCTAACCTTCTACCCCTCCAACCCTCTTCTATCCCTCTACTCCTCTTCTATCCCTCTACCCCTCTTCTACCCTCTACCCCTCTACTCTTCTACCCCTCATCTACCCCTCTACCCCTGTTCTACCCCTCTACCCATTTTCTACCCCTCTTCTACCCCTCGACCCATTTTCTACCCCTCTACCCCGCTTCTACCCTCTACTACCCTTCTTCCCCTCTACCCCTCTTCTACCCCCTCCTACCCCTCTTCTACACCTCTACCCCTCTTCTACCCTTCTACCCCTCTTCTACCCTTCAACCCAGCTACCCCTCTTCTACCCCTCTACTACCCCTCTACCCCATTACTCTTCTACCCCTCCTCTACCCCTTCTACCCTTCTTCTACCCCTCTACCACTCTACTACCCCTCTACCTGTCTACTACCCCTCTACCGCTCTTCTACCCCTCTACCCCTCTACTACCCCTCTACTCCTTTACTACCCCTCTACCCCTCTTATACCCCTCTATCCCTCTACTACCCCTCTACCCCTTTAATACCCCTCTATCTCTCTTCTATCCCTTCTACCCGTCTTTTACCCCTCTACCACCTCTCTACCCCTATTCTATCCCTCTTCTACACCTCTACTACCCTTCTACCCCTCTTCTACCCCCTTCCACCCCTCTTCTACATCTCTACCTTTCTACCCCTCTACCCTCCTCTACCTCTCTTCTACCCCTCTACTACCCCTCTACCCGTTACTCTTCTACCCCTCTACCCCTCCTCTACCCCTCTACTACCCCTCTACTACCCCTCTACCCCTCTTCTACCCCTCTTCTACCACCCTTCTACCCCTTTTCTACCCCTCTACCCCTCTACTACCCCTCTACCCCTCTACTAACCCTCTACCCCTCTTATACCCCTCTATCCATCTACTACCCCTCTACCCCTCTTATATCCCTCTATCCCTCTTCTATCCCTTCCAACCCTCTTATACCCCTCTACCACCCTTCTACCCCTATTCTATCCCTCTTCTAAACCTCTACCCCTCTTATACCCCTCTACCCCCCTTCTACCCCTCTTCTACCCACTGTAACTAGCAAAGACACTGTGTCATGGCAGCATCACTCAGCTGCACCACAGCATCACTCAGCGCAAAGCAGCATCACTCAGAGCCACCGCAGCATCACTCAGCGCCACCACAGCGACACTCAGAGCCACCACAGCCTCACTCAGTGCCAGCACAGCTCACTCAGCATCACCCCAGCATCACTCTGTACCACCACAGCAACTCTCAGCACCACCACGGGGGGCGCTAGAGGGCGCGCAACAGAATAGCCGCCCTTGGGTGAAGCTCCTGTAGCCTGGATTGATATCCGTCATTTATCCTACAAACCCGGCTCGAGATCTGACTGGAAAAACACTGCAAGATACATTATAATCTCCCCGAACCTCGGTGAAAATTTGGCGCTGATCGGATATATGCAACAGCGGTTTCAGAGCCCTACAACTTTTCCCGGGTGAGTCACTGGACTGCAGGGTGCACGTCGGGCGGCGGCTGTGACCAGGAAAGGCCGCGGCTTCACTCGTGGGGCGCAGGCCGCGACCCCGGGAGAGAGAAGAGTGCTCGTGCATGCTTGCTGCGGACATACATGCCTTACCGCCGCCGGAGCACTCCTCCGGCCGAGGATGGGAGCGACGAGGTGAGCTCGCCGCTGCGCAAGATTGAGGCGAGGCACGGCGGAAACGGCCATGGTGATCTTGAGGGTGGACCGGCCCCAGGGCACACCTATGATGCGGGCGGCTGCGAGGCGGAAATAATGGCGGCCTGAAGCGGTGCGTGATTGGGTGGCTACCAGAGGTCTTCCACACGGGCAATTGGAGTGGCGGACGGAGGCCCTTACTGCTAATAGTGACCAGACGGTGGAGGACTCCCTGGAGGCTACCTTATAAGTGGGTAGACCTGGTGGAATGCACGGCAGGCCTGACTGCGGCAATGCCGGCGTAATAAGTTGGTGGCATCTTTGTGAGAACAGAAAGTGTTGGCTGCTGTGACACCGAATTCACCACTACTGCTGGCGGTCCTCCAGTAACTAGCAAATCGCCACCCACGTCATTTTCGGTGAGTTAAACATTACGTCAGTGCTGCGCCCCTTGATAGACTCACATCCCAGGATATATGTACTCTTATTGGGGGCGCTGAGGGATTTGCAGCCTAAGCGTCGTACCACTGCCATGCTGCATTGACTGGACTTCCGACCGCACTTTCCCCTTGTGTGGCTGGTGTGAGGCGACTGAGACGTCCAGCTTGTGGGATACTAGCAGGAAGTTTGTCCCCCTTCAGGGGATTTGGAATACATTGTGGACTACTGTCAACTCGGACAGCTCAGGGGGTAGGCACAACCGGATCTTGGCAAAGATGAAGAAGCCAGATTCCCGCCAGTCTAAACTCCCCTTTGATGCTGCCAGGAAGGAATCGACTTCCGCCATGGAGAGCGGGGCACCGACTGGGATGGATCAAGCTGCAGGTGGGTCGGCTACCTCCGAGATAAATGTCCAACAGATCCTACAAGAAATACGGCAAGGATTTGCCACGGTAGTGGAGAAAGTGGACAAGATGTCGACGAGAATGGATGCCATCGTGCACAAGATGGATCAGCATGAAGATAGAATAGGGGAGACGGAACGGCGTATCTCAGCGAATGATGACATCACGGCGGGACACACAGCGCAGCTCACAAGAATGGACAACCTACTGCGGGCTATAGCTGGAAAGAACGAGGATTTGGAAGCCCGTAGCAGGCGTCACAGGCGTCCCTGAATCCACCAACACGGGGCGCATGGAGGACTACATAGAAAAACTGCTACTAGCGACCATCGGGGCTGAAGCCCTCTCCACGCAGTTTATAGTGGAATGCGCACACCGATCTCTTGGGCCACAGCCCAAGCCTGGTGCTCCGCCTCGACCCATAATTGCTCCCTTACTGAATTTCCGGGATCGAGATACGGTCCTACGAGTAGCTCGCACTAAGAGAACCCTGTCTTATGATGGCGTGACCTTCTCCATTTACCCGGACTTCACCCCGCTGGTTCAAGAGGAAAGACGAAAGTTTATTGCCGTCAAAAAGAAACTACATGACGCACAAATAGATTATGCCTTGTTATACCCGGCCCGGCTTCGGGTGACACACCAGGGGAAGCAGCGCTTCTTCACTAAGCCACAGCAAGTAGAAGAGTATCTAAGAACACTGAAGAAAGAGCAACGTAGACCGTCTGGTAGGAGACCTGCAAACCAAGATACTCCACATGAGACTGATGAGGAATCCTGAGAAACCCACATCGAGGCCTATTATGGACCAATTGAGCGCCTGGGATAAAGGTTGCTAACCCACATGAGATACCGAGACTGGGACAGCTGATTGACTACAAAGCAGACTGGCATCGAGAGTTCCGGTGGTAATGTAATCCAGGCCCCACTACCCCTCCTTGCCCGTTGCCCAGGGGTTGCATAGGTATGGGGCACGGGGGGAGGGGAGAGTGGACGTGTGACCACCTAGAGTTGTCCCCCAACGGGTGTTCCCCAATGTTCGCTACTGTTGTTCTGCTGGGCATGTTTGGTGGGATTTTGGGGCGTGGGGTTGGAAGACTATGCTGGCAAGTTGGGGCTGCTTCAGTGGGTGGAGGGAGGCGGGATGGGGGTGTTGTGGGATTGCGTTAATACACTGTCATGTGTTAACTGTTTGTCACTAGATATTACTGTTCTATGTAGGACAAAGGGAGAGGGAGGGGGGGAAATTTGGGCATTGTATGTTTTGACTATGGTAAGAAGATGTTACCCTGCTCCCAGAATTAAGTGGAAAGAGGCTACAATGACAGAGGGTTGTTATTACATGAGATCGAATGAGATGCAGGTGCTAACTACTAGGCAGGTATGGGTTCAGGCGATGGAAGCAATGTTCCGCTTTATCCTACTATTATGCAGTGACACTAACTATAATGATGGCAGCTGAGGGGTTGATGTCGAAGGTATCTGTATTGTCTTGGAATATAAGAGGCCTGAATGATGCCAGGAAAGGTAGAAATGTGCTGGCGTACTTAGACAGACATCACATACATATCGCGCTATTACAGGAAACACACCTTAGTCCACGTGCCAATTATACATTTGCCAGCAAATGGGCGTCAATCCGACAGTTCTCTTCATATTCTGCATATGCTAGAGGGGCTGCTATTTTAATCAAAAAAACTGTGCCTTTTGCGCTGCTTGGTGACATACTAGACCCGAAGGGACGATTTGTCTTAGTGTGGGGCAGGCTTGGCACTGATACAGTCACGATAGTGAATTGTTACGCCCCTAACGTGGACACACCGGATTTTTTTACACAATTATGGGGCAAGGTGATCAACATAGGTTCCATGCATGTGATATGGGGGGGAGATTTTAATGTAGCTCTGGTCCCAGGAATGGACAGGTCGGATGGTAGTGCCCAATACAATAGACGTGCCAGGGATGTGCTGAGTGGCATAATAGAGGAAGGGGGGTTAGTAGATAGCTGGAGGTTTGCTCACACTACACTACCAGAAAGGACGCACTTCACCACATATTCAAACACATGGGCCCGACTAGATTACTGCCTGTTATCTCGTGGACTGAGTGTGGATATGGGCAGGGTGGTACACTTGCCGAGGACTTTTTCGGATCATTGTCCCTTGCTGGTCCAAATCAGCATACCTGGGTATGACAAGACAAACACCTTGTGGCGTCTTCAGCCTACAGCGTTACCAGACGAGGTCTTTAAATCGGAATTGGGTGAGGAGATAGCAGCTTTCTTTCCTAGAAATAAGGGATTTGTGGAAGATGTGGAAACGATTTGGGAAGCCTTTAAAGTAACGGTCAGGGGGTACTGCATCTCCAAAAGCTGTGGTGTTCTGAGGGACATTCGAGGTACTATAAAAAATCTTGAGCTGGAACTGAAAGAACTGGAGGTGAAGATGACACGGTATGTAGGGGGACAGTTCCATAACGGCTTTCGAGACAAACTCACACAATATGAAGAGGAAGCAGCTAGAGAGGTGAAGTTCAGGGGTAAGCATTGGACCGCTAGGAGGTACTGCGAGGGAGAGAGGCCAGGGCGAGTACTCGCGGGACTTACTAGAAATCCTCGATATAGCACGCACATACTTGAGACGATTACACCAGAGGGACAGAAATGTCTGGATACTAAGGGTATTCTACATCTATTCACGTCGCATTACAGCAGCTTGTATAATACGCAACGTGTAGGTGATGCGATGTTTGATGACTTCCTAGGTGAGGTGGCGTTGTGCTGGCTAAGCGACGCACACAGACAATTTCTAGGTGCCCCCTTAGAGCTGGACGAGGTACGAGATGCCATAATGTCATTAAAAAATGGTAAAGCCCCTGGGCTAGATGGCCTTCCAGCTGAATTTTATAAATGTTACATAGACACAATGGCCCCAGTATTGAAGGAGGTTTTTGAAGACGCCTTAGAAGTGGGGATATTGCCACGTTCCATGCGAGAGGTGGTGATTACCTCCCTTTTAAAACCAGGGAAAGATCCCGCAGAGTGCGATTCGTACCGACCGCTATCCCTCATAAATTGCGATGCAAAAATTCTAGCAAAAATACTAGCGACTCGGCTATCCCTCCTAATGACCATGATAGTGCTCCCAGACCAGGCTGGATTTGTTCCGGGTAGATCCACCACTCATAATTTGCGCACTCTTTTTTCTATGATTCGCACCATAGCGCCCGAAGTCCCGGTAGCTGCCGTGTTCTTAGATGCTACGAAAGCATTTGATTCAGTTGAATGGGATTATATATTTACCGTTCTGAACAGGATGGGATTCCCTAAAATATTTGTCGACTGGATCAAATTGCTTTACTTTTTTTTTTTGAAAAACAATTTTTATTGCCATATTAGGTCAAATCAGTGCAATACAATGAGTAATTTATGCAGTAACATCCGATGATACAGGAGAACCGTACCTTTCTTGACCAGATGCCGTTAATGATAAAAATCCCGTAACCGCCCCCTCCCCGGATCCCACCCCCCTGGTCAGTGCGCCAGCTTCGACTCTCTTAGTAGCTAATAACCAACAGACAGTCACTTCCCCAACCCAGTCGAGGGGAGGAGGCAGGTAGTGCACATCAACGGGGGACCCGAACCCCCAGGATCTCCGTCATTACATAATCAAATTGCTTTACACTAAACATATGGCAAGAGTGCTTATCAATGGCGGCCTATCGGACCCGATATATATCACTAGAGGCACCAGGCAGGGATGCCCGCTTTCCCTGTTGCTTTTTGCAATTGCGATCGAGCCTTTAGCATGTCATATTAGACAATTACACAAGCAGAGCGCATTTAAGTGCTTCCAACGTCAGATCGATGTGTCGATTTGACGCTGTATGTCGTTGATCCTCACTCTAACCTTAATCCGTTGTTGCGCGAATTCATAGTGTTTGGCCGAGTGTCAGGCGTACAAATTAATTGGAAGAAATCACAGTTTTTTCCTCTCACACCGGCGGTGTCTCGATTCCAATTAGACTATCCGCTAGACTGTTGCAGCTCAGATCTCCGATACTTGGGCATTCAGGTGGCCATAGACAAGGAGGAAACGATAAGGCTGAATTATGGCACCGCGATCACGAAATTGACCGACGATGTCACCCGCTGGATGGCACTACCACTGTCCATGGCGGGTAGAGCGTCGCTTATAAAAATGGTTATCCTACCTAGGTTTTTGTACCTTTTTCAAAATATGCCATACTACCCGGGCGCTTATTTTTTAAAACACTAAGATCGGAATTGCTGCAACTGTTCTGGGGAGGCAAGCAGCCGCATCTGGCTTGGTCGGTCATTACTCAACCATACACTAACAGCGGCTTTGACGTTCCTGATTTTTTTGTATATTATCTGAGTGCGCAGGCACACTACGCGTATCACTAGTTCGCACCGACCCCGTACATGCCGCAACTGGCTGCAGAGGATTGGATAGCGAGGCCCATACCCCTGACAGGCGTCATACATGGCCCTGTTGAAGCCATTGACTTGTACGGTGGACGCTTGGCGGCAGATCCTTAAAGTATTGCAACTCCCGATGTATACGCTCCAGACCTACCTCTTGTCTATCATCCTCAATTGACATTGATGCAGGAAGGTGGGTTTCAAAAAATGTGTCGTCAACTTCGCATTAATACGTGGGAGAACCTGTTCCTGAACGGCCAGTTCAACAGTAGGTATCAGCTATTTTAGGGAACTCAACCAATACCTCTTGAAATATTCTATTATGTCAGATTGCGACAGGGATTGAAGAGTATAATGCCACAGTTCCCTACTGAGCCAGAAACAATGTTGCCGCTACATTTTGTACTGACGTCTGCAGAGGGACGCCATATGGTTTCCCACATCTATAGGAACATCAGGACGCCGAGTGTGGACATACAGTGTAAAGCTCGCAGACAATAGAGTGCTGATATGGGGATTGACATTGACGATCAGCAATGGGCCTAGTGTTGTGACATTACAGCCAACATCTCCTCTAGCTGCAGACTTAAGATTATACACTTTAAATTCTTGCAAAGGATATACTATACACCAGTCAAAAAACTAAGATTTCACTTGACAGACAATGACAGATGCGACAGGTGTAAGGCAGAGGGTGCGGGATTTTTGCACTTGGCATGGGGATGCCCAAGGATATATGACTATTGGACAGTAGTTCATAAGGCGCTGCTGGAAATGATAGGTGGGGTGATAGATAGAAATCCACTCATTATGCTATTGGGATACACGTTTCAGATACCACGATCCACTAGGAAATTTGTTAACATTGCCTTACTGCCTGCGAAACGCAGGGTAGCGTGTTGCTGGGGCAGGGGAAGAGCACCCAAATTCAAGGACTGGTTGACTGACATTATATATTGCCAAGACCAAAACCAGGTATATGCGGAAACACAACCACTACGAAATAGGCCTAGGGATATATGGGACCCCTTGAGGAACTATCTTGTGAATCACCCTAATGCATTGCAAGTCGAAGATCAGGCAACTACAAATATTGCTGTAGAGATGTAGATAACGATCTCATCACGTTCTAGATTACAGACCTTGCACTCTTTTGGCACATATATTGAAATGCTGCAGACATCGTGAAAACGTAGGATGGCCACCCACTTCTGTATTACCGCAGATTCTTTAATGTTATGTTGATGGTATAATGATGAAACGCATATAAGGTTTATCTACTTACTGGTCTCACTGGTTGTCGCAGACACAGGTACTGATGTGATAACCTGCCATGGAGGACATTGCTGCAATGGACTCAACCCGTATGTCAACATCTGTAATACTGATATAGTGTCATGTTATGTATGCTTTGTCAGGACTGATGCCTGCAGAAAAGTACTTGTATTGTACTTTGAAAATCTCAATAAATAAAGTTCCAGAAAGAACTCTCAGCACCACCACAGTATCACTCAGCACCACCACAGCATCACTCAGCGATACCACAGCATCACTCAGGGCCAACACAGCATCACTCAACACCACCACAGCTTCACTCAACACCACCACAGCATCACTTAGCACCACCACAGCATCACTCAGCACCACAACAGCATCACTCAGAACCACAACAATATCACTCAATGCCACCACAGCATCACTCAGCACCACCACAGCATCACTCAGGTCCACCACAGCATCAATCAGCACTACCACAGTGTCACTCAGCACCACCACAGCATCACTCAGCAACACAACAGCATCACTCAGCACCACCACAGCATCACTCAGAACCACCACAGCATCACTCAGGGCCTGCACAGTATCACTCAGGGCCTCCACAGCATCACTCAGGGTCACCACAGCATCACTCAGGGCCACCACAGCATCACTCAACGCCACCAAAGCATCACTCAACGCTACCACAGCATCACTCAACGCCACCACAGCATCACTCAGGGCCACCACAGCATCACTCAGCAACACCAAAGCATCACTCACAGCCAACACAGCATCACTCAACACCAACACAGCATCACTCAGCACAACTACAGCATCACTCAGCACCACCACATCATCACTCAGGGCCACAACAATATCACGCAGCGCCACCACAGCATCACTCAGCACCACCACAGCATCACTCAGCACCACCACAACATCATCACTCAGCATCGCCTTTGCAATAGTACACATCATCATCACTCAGGAAGACCTAAGTATCATTCAGCATCACCTCAGCATCATCTATGCACCAGTCACCACCACCAGCACTACCCCCTCAACATCACTCAACACCACCTCAGTATGCTCTCGAAATCTGCCATCTGTTGATTCTCCCCTAGCGTCTGGGCGCTGCTAGTGTTATAATACAGGTACTAGTTCACAACCTTAAACCTCCAATTGTTTATGCCCCCTCAAAAAAAATACTTTAACAAACAACCATTGGAATAGGCAAAAACAAGTTGCCAGCATTACAAGAACAAAAGGAAAATAAGGACATTTTTTATTGTACATACATTTTTAGGTCTCGCCTGTCGATGCGCATGCGCATCGAGCTTGCGAGACTATTGGGGCTTAACCACTCTTTAACTAACTTGCAAGGAATCGTGGCGATTCCTTGCAGTGCCCGTGACTTTTAAGCTCAATGCGCATGCGCATTGAGCTTAAAAGCGCGTGCACATCAGTTCCCTCAGCCGCACTCCAGGCCCCTGCTGCTTTCACACCCTCTCCCCGCTCCGCCCCCTCCCCTGCCCGCCGTGTCGCATTTCTCCTCCCCCCTCCCCTTATTTTTTTTACCCGCTCCGCCCCCTCCCCTGCCCGCCGTGTCGCATTTCTTTTCTCCTCTTTGCTCCTCCAGCAGTTCTCTGTCACCTTTCCTTCTCTCCTCCCTTGTCCACCTTTTCATTGTTTTTGCCCACCTCTCCTCTAGTTGAACTCTGTCACTAGCTCCTTTCAGCCCCTTCTCATTCCAGTGTTTTCGGGTCCCATCTCATGCTTGTTATAAAGGGGCTGCCAAAAGCGTACTTACTCCCCTCACGACGCTCCTCCCGCTCCGCCCCCTCCCCACTCTCTCTCCCGGCACACCTCCCCCTCCAGCATACAACACGAAATTCAGGCTCCGCCAGCTCGTCGATTTATTTTAGTACCAACCAATTGAAAAGTCGCCAAACATATGCTTTACTTGAAGTTTGAATTATTTTACTTAGCTTGGGGCTGACGATTATTTGACAGTGAGCGCGACACGCATGAAAGGGTCTCCTTGAAGGAAATTCAGTTTCTTCAACAGGCACTCCGCTCCGCCCGCCCTCCCCTGCCTGCCGTGTCGCATTTCTTCAGGGCACCTCCCCTCATCACTTCCCCAGCAGCATCTGTTCCCCAGCCTGCCTAGAGCAGCTCTTCCTGCTCCGCCCTCTCCCCACTCTCTCTCCCCTCACGACGCTCCTCCCGCTCCACCCCCTCCCCACTCTCTCTCCCAGCACACCTCCCCCTCCAGCATACAACACGGAATTCAGGCTCCGCCAGCTCGTCGATTTATTTTAGTACCAACCAATTGACATGTTCCTGTAACTTATTTAAAACTACCATATTTTATAAAACACAATTACGCCCAAATTATTTACTCATCACTTTCGCGGTGGCAAGTTTGCAATTCATGAAAGGGGGAATGGGAAGTCACCAAACATATGCTTTACTTGAAGTTTGACTTATTTTACTTAGCTTGGGGCTGTCGATTATTTGACAGTGAGCGCGACACGCATGAAAGGGTCTCCTTGAAGGAAATTCAGTTTCTTCAACAGGCACTCTGCTCAGCACCCCACCCTTCCCACACACGTGACTGCTGCCTTCTTTTAAGCTACAAATGAAGCGTACTTACTCCCCTCACGACGCTCCTCCCGCTCCGCCCCCTCCCCACTCTCTCTCCCAGCACACCTCCCCCTCCAGCATACAACACGAAATTCAGGCTCCGCCAGCTCGTCGATTTATTTTAGTACCAACCAATTGACATGTTCCTGTAACTTATTTAAAACTACCATATTTTATAAAACACAATTACGCCCAAATTATTTACTCATCACTTTCGCGGTGGCAAGTCTGCAATTCATGAAAGGGGGAATGGGAAGTCACCAAACATATGCTTTACTTGAAGTTTGACTTATTTTACTTAGCTTGGGGCTGTCGATTATTTGACAGTGAGCGCGACACGCATGAGAGGGTGTCCTTGAAGGAAATTCAGTTTCTTCAACAGGCACTCTGCTCAGCACCCCACCCTTCCCACACACGTGACTGCTGCCTTCTTTTAAGCTACAAATGAAGCGTACTTACTAACACTCAAACCTTCCTGCCTGATCAATTACCTTAACCGGCATATTACACCAGGCTCCAGCACGTGTGACGTGTGGAGTTCAATCTCTTACCTAAATGTCATTTCAAAGTCACATCTGAAAAGAGCTTGCTTATAATGTATAATGGCGCTGACGCATGGCTGATATAGTTCACGTGATAAATAATGATAAACTTGTAACTTTCATTGTTTTACGCACAATTTCCGCAGGAGCATGATAAAAATTAAAACGTAGGCACTCACCCACACAACGCCACTCACCCACGCAACAACACTCACACATGCAACGCCACTCACCCACGCAACGCCACTCACTCAAAGCAACGCCACTCACCCACGCAACGCCACTCACCCACGCAACGCCACTCACACACGCAACCCCACTCATCCACGCAACGCCACTCACACATGCAACGCCACTCACACATGCAACGCCACTCACCCACGCAACGCCACTCACCCACGCAACGCCACTCACCCATGCAACGCCACTCACCCACGCAATAACACTCACACATGCAACGCCACTCACCCATGCAACGCCACTCACCACGCAACGCCACTCACCCACGCAACAACACTCACACATGCAACGCCACTCACACATGCAACGCCACTCACCCACACAACGCCACTCACTCAAAGCCACTCACACCCACGCAGTGCCACTTTCACCCACACTGTACAGTGCACAATAGGTCTCGCAGTAGGAAAGTTGGAGCTATTGGTTTTGTAAATGACAAAGCCCTTTATGTTTTTAACATGAAAACAAAAATAAAAGGCATTGTTATTTGCAATTGTAATAGCTCCAACTTTCCTACTGCGAGACCTATTGGCAACGCCAGTGCTTGTTTAATATGGCTGTTCTGTTGGACATAATGCCTTCCTGGTCATATATAAGGTAACAAAAATGCTTCTGGCACTTTTTTATTAAAACTTTTCAGCATGCTGCACAGCAGCCACACTTCTCTACAGCACAGCTTAAACACATTGGCAAAGTCAATAGCTCTGCCTAAACACTTATAAGGCCCCAAAAGCGAGACCTATTGTTTGTGCCAATGCGTGTTTATTTTAGCCAGCCAGGCTGCCGAGCCATTCGGTCCCTTGCCTGAAAGATAGTGAGGGTTAAAGAAAAATCCCGATTATCTACAGGGTAGATTCAGCAAAAATGTTGCATTTTAATCCCTTGCGGGCAAGGACTAGATGGTCTTGTCCAGAGCACCATTGGGGATGGTTGCGCTGAGGACAAGACCATCTTGTCCTTAGCACATAAGTGCCTATAGTACATAGGCCCAGCCCATCTGCACCAGCCTTTACTATAGTATGTGTCACTTGCTTTGCAGTAACGATTGCCATTGTTTGCTCCCTCTGTGATTGCATTGTTTATTGGGAGCTACTGTCAGGCCAGGGCGATTACAGCCTATTGCCACTGCTCTCCGAATAGCAGTCCAATGCAGCAGTAGCAAGTACAGTAAACAAAATCACCCATGAGCAGTGCATGCATGAATGCTGACATATAAACGAAACCACACATTTTGGGTAGAACAGACGCGGCACGTGCAGGTAAGAGTGGTGGGGGCGTGGGGCCGGGTTGGGGGGCGGGTTTAACGGACGATGACGAGGGGAAATTAATTATTTATTTAATTTCCCCTCAACAACGTCCCTCGAAATCGCCCACACCTGGCCCCACCGCTCTTACCGCACGGGCCACGGCTGGGGTAGAAGGCTTGGTCGGACCACTAGCCTTTCTGCTTTTCTAGTTCAGTGCAGTTGGAGAATGCTTGTGCTGAGTTAGGGCCCAGGTTAAGCCAAGAGGGTAGGACGCATGTCGATGTGTAGTGCATAGCAGCATTATACGCTCCCTTTTTGACTGCGCCATACATGTGGATCTGCTGCTGGGCCATTGCATTCACAGCATAGTGCCAACTGACTCAAAATTCCTGTTCCTCACACAGCAGGGAGTGGAGAGCATTAAACAAAAAGGCACACTCGTATGTACCGGCCCGAACGATGAGACACCAGTCTGCTGCACCACATCCAAGGAGCTTGCTCACAACATTAGCCTTTCTACATTTCTGGTACTGGCCAACCAGACAGAAACTGTTTGTTGCAGGGTTGTGCCCAGAAGTAGGCTAGCCAAGGAAGAGGGCTATCAATGACCCCACAATAGTTGCCAAGGTCGTGAATGAGCTGAAAATGTATAATAAATTCAGAAAGGTTGAGCAGGGAGCCCCATATTATGTTTGGCCTGGGCCCCCAAAATCCTTAAGATGTCCCTAAAACAAAGCACTCAACCTTTGAATGAGCGAAGGGCAGCGTAATGTTCAGTTTTTTAGCTAAAGATCACAATTTCTACACAAACAAGTTCGACTCACTCCCTGCTGCTTTCGCTTTTGGAACTCAACAGCCAAAATGTCTTCTTTCCGTGCTGAAAGTATCCTTTCCCAGAACCGCTTTGTTAGAAGAGCTTCTGCATTGAAAAGGATGTTTATGTGTGCAAATTGGTTTGATGTGGTGTTCGGTGGGGAGCTGGGGGCTGTTTCGGGAGACAGCGGACATTCACACTTGAAAGGCAGCTCCATATGACCCATGGGTACAGAATGGGTCTAGTGTTGCTCCTGATCTCATGATCGCCATGTCTGCAAAAAGTCACGTGTACTTCAAGCCTGCCTTTTTCCCCCTCTAAAGCAACATTCAGCATGTCAGAGCTTTCCATTCCCTTCCCATCCAAACTTCTGTTTGCTATTCATCTCTGTTCTCCTATTTAGTTACTCAAAAGTAATTGCATTTCTTCCTTTTGCAATGCAGTTTGAAATCGATTGTCTGCGCCCCTTTTTTTCAGGGTCAAATGGAAAAATGTAACTTTAGAGAGTCACCCATTGTGCGCCAATCAGGCTCAGACGTTTTTCTCATGATGGAGAGCTCACTGCCTACATTTCCTATGTTTCACGGGTAGGGGCGTCTTATTCTGTTATCAAATTGGGATCTGTAATGCTTTCCGCAACACAGAAAGCATGTGTTTCCCAGAAGAGGAGTCCAGAAATAAAGGTGTTTCTTGGAGAATGGCTGCATAGCCGCCAAATCATATTTAGAGATGGCCGCTTAGAGGCAGGTTATATTCACTCAAAAGCTCAAGCGTGCATGGCGGGAGGTGGGGGGGGGTCTGTATGGTACAAGGGCCACCATGACAAGAGAGCATAAACAAAAGAGTGGTGGCATGGTATCTATGCGCAGACCTCGTGCGTGCCCTATCTCAAATTTATATTTATTTATTTATTTATTCAAAGTTTTATATAGCGCGAACAAGATCCTTACAGATATCAGAGCGCCTCACAGAGACAAGGATAGGGGCAGCAGGACTGAACAGAGATAATGGGAGCAGTATAATAGTCACTAACATAATAGGATAACAATAACGTACAGAAAACATATCAATATACAATCAGGTAACAAGTAATATAAGACGGCACAAGTCATTGATCCCATTACAGTAGGGTTCAGGTAAACCTTAGATGTGTGGATGGCTTATACCAATTTCTTAGGATAGAGAGAACACGGGGTGGGGGCATCGGGAGGGTTATTCAATAAACTAAAGTGTATCATATATTGGTCGGTAGTAAGAGAGTAGCGTAGTAGTGTCACAATCAAGTAAGAGTATAGTGCCAGGAGACAAGGTGATCAATGATACAAAGCGATGCAGAGTCTCTGATCCAGCATCTATAAAGTTCAGGAGATCTTGGCCAGAAGGATGGTTTTCACCTCTTTCTTGAAGAGTGCAGTGGAGGTGATAAGCCTGGTTTCAGGAGGGAGCGCATTCCAGATCCTGGGTGCCATTCCTGAGAAGGAGCGCTTGTATGTTTTTTCTTTCCGGAATCTACGAGGTTTCAGGAGTAGATTTTTTGTACTTCTATTGGATCTCGAACCTCCTGATATAGACAACGTTTGAGCGAGGTAGTTGGGTGCCTTGTGGTGCACGGCCGAGTGTGTCATAACTGCGATTTTTAGCTGTATTCTGGCTTCAAAAGGGAGCCATTTTAGAGACTTTAAGTCTGGGGATATATGCGAATGTTTTCTTGAGCCAGTGATGAGTCTCGCGGCAGCGTTCAGGGAGGCTCTTAGGGGTGCTGTTGTGGATAGCGGGAGTCCGCTGAGGGCCACAATTCCGTAGTCTATGCGAGGGATGACTAAAGCTTGTACAGCAGTTTGGAAGTCTTTGGCAGGGAGGAAGGGTTTAAGTTTCCTCAGCGTGTTGATTTGGAAGTTAGCTCCTTTTGTGGCTTTGCTAACGTGCTGTTGCATGTTGAGCTTGGCGTCGAGTGTGATGCCTAGGGATTTCGCAGAATCCACGATGGTAGGTTGGACATTAAGTGCTGTTAGGTTATTGAGCCAGGTTTGGGTGGTGGAGATTTTCGCCGGAGGTGAGATGAGTAAGAACTCAGTAATATGCCACATATCTACCTGGTGCTTCAAAGGTAAGATGGCGGCCACCGCTCCCCTCTTATATCAGGAAAAGACTCTCCTAGAAACACATAAACAAGTTCCTGAGCACCTATGCATTTAATAAATGTCCAGTCCTGTAGTTGTCCACAGTATGCAATTTTCTTTTATTTAGTTCTAATACCATCTCTGACAGGTCAAAACAATCATGGAAGTAGCCAAATTAGCCAACACGTGTTTTGTCAATGTGGCAACATTTAGCACCGACTTCCTCAGGGTAATTATTTTCTTCATCCTTAATGCACTATTCTTAGATTCCCTCTCAGAAATCAACTGTGAGCAAAATCAGGTGGTATATATTATTCCATGATCTTCAAAGGTTACGTTAAATTATGAAGGACCAAATGTGTCCTACGGCATCACAAGGAAGAGTACACCCCCACACTTGACTCCAGCAGCATACTTGTGCTGCACATTTATTGAATACATAGGTGCTCAGGAAATTGTTTAGGAGAAGATAGAAGAGCAGACCTCCCATTAAGATTGTTATTCTTGGAAGCAAATCACCAAAGTAGGGAGTCCACTTCTAGGCCGTATTCAAAAGCTTCTTTTTTTTAATTCAAATCATTTTTATTGAAAAAGAAAAGAAGAAAAGGAAGAAAGAAAGAAAAGAAGAAAAGGAAGAAATAGCTTCTAACTGCACTGGAAGCTTTGTTGCAGAACGTGGGAGAGTGGGGAGTCCAGACAGCTCCAAACGGATACCCTAAATTCATCAAGCATTTAACACCATTTGCATATGTGAGAAGACCATCAAATGAGTGGTCCGATGGCAGGTACTTCAACTACCATCTCAACCAGGTGCTTGAATATAGACGGAGGGGGCAGGTGGGCATGAAGTATCCCGTCACCACCCTCATCCAAGTGGGCCTAAGTGTCCCATTTACACAGATAGAGTAGTACCTCCATGGAATATGTTTACAGCAGGAGTTGTGGAAATAAACATGGTAATAAAAGTAAGAAAAAGGCTTGACATAGGCACAGTGGAATGGTTTTATTGTCCTGGGGATAGACTCAACAGTGAATCGTCCTCTAAACACTAAACAATCTGTTCCATTTACGCTGACTGTAACAATAATAATAATTTGTTTTACATGTGTGCTTCATGAAGCACTACATGCAGTAAAATAATAGGTGTTACAGTTCCTAACTTTAATGTTACAAAGTTTACCAACCCCAGAGGACTGAAGGTTCAGCAGGCCTAGTCAGCATTTGAACTTGTGAGCAGCCGATAACAGTAGATGTCAGCCACAAGCAGGTCACTCAGCCACTTTAGTTGTCCATCGTGGCTCATCCAGCTGTGAAGAGCTGCAGTTACTTTCATACATTATTTGCTGATACAACAAATCATATCTGAGCTGAAATGTGCCTAGCAGTTCAGTCGGTGGTCAACCTTGATAATCTGAGTCTGGAGGATTTTAACTTAATCTCTGCTGTATTCCATTTCAGCTCAGGGCTGGGGCAAATTGGACCACCTGTAACCCGTGGTGGCTGCCACAAAATGAAGGTGGGTAGGCAAGGGACAGACGGGCGGGGGGGAGGAGGGAGATAAGGGGAAGGAAAAATAATTATTTATAAAAACGTACCTTTCGCTACTGCTTCCGACTTCGATGACCACCTTGGTGCTCTCCCAACAGTCTCTGCGAAGGCAGAGGCTGCTCAGCCAATCCAGATACTGTTCTCATGCTATAAGAGCAGCACCAGGATTGGTCTGAGCAGCTTGCTCTGCCGCTCATACACTGCTTTGTAGCATGCAGCTTTTCTTCAAACTAGATTTGAACATAGCTGGGTTGGAGAAATAGTAGTGCAAATGTCGGTTTGGCCCTCCTAGGACGGTCGGCCAAACTTATATGTCTGCTTCTGTGTGCCCACCGCTCCTCCCAGCCCCGCCCTACCTACATGCCTAAGCTAGTCACACAAAAATAAAATGGTGTTTTAATATCATTTTATTTTTCTGTGAATGACGAGTGGGGTGCCCCTGCCTCTGACTTGGATCCCTGCTACTTTGGTGGTTCTTCAAATCAACTCTTCAAGCATAGCTCCGATAAGGCTAGATACCATCAAGCGATCCAACATAAAATGAGATGGTGCCTGATGAACTTTCAAATACACCAGCTTAACCACTGTTGAAAAGAGGTGCCAGCTAGTAACCAAACTCTAAACTGAAAGTCTTGGTTAAGATATTGGAAAAGACAGACTTCCCAAAGCGAAGAGCTGTTGAATGTTACTCATTCTGGTTTTAAAGGAAGAGATGGGATTACGTTCACAGGATTCCGTGTGTTGAATCAATTGCTAATTTCCGTGGGAAAAGTTGTTTTCTAGCATTTGAAAAGCTTCACCTGGCTGCGCCAATGCTTGTTTTAATCACCTTTGTACTCTATGTGCCTTTGTCTAGGTGCACAATTCCTTCTTGAATTACATAAGGCACATTTACAAATTTCATTTGCCAATAAAGTGAATATATACTAATGTCCACAAGCATAGACAAGTACCTCTGCTACCCAATTATGTAAATATTCCTCTTCCAAATAAATCACAGCACCTGATTTGCATAGCCATTTGCGTGTGTAAATTTAACTGTGCAAATTATATGATTTACAATTGAAAATTAAAGTTTTGTATTCACAAAACATCAATTTGGTATCTGTAAATCTATTTACTCAATCCTATTACATTGGAGAAAAATCAGCTCCAATGAGTGGGAACTGCGTGGACGGAGTCATGCCCTGGCAAGTTTGTGCACAACATTTTGAGTACATTTTCTTTTCCCTAGGGCATGAGTAAATGCTTATGGAGTGCATAATGGGAAGGAAAGTCTTTCATACTTGGGGCATTTGCACTTTCTCTGGAGTTTTTCAATGATAATAATATGTATTTGTATAGCGTCTCATCCTCCACGGCTGAATCTGTTGCAGCTTCACAGGAATAACCCCTAACGAACTTCAAGAATTCTAGAAATTTGTATATAGTCTTAAAAGTAGAAGTATGAAAGGGAATTGTTTGTCAAGACAAAGGTAAAAAAAA
Source organism: Lissotriton helveticus (assembly GCF_964261635.1). NCBI lineage: Eukaryota > Metazoa > Chordata > Amphibia > Caudata > Salamandridae > Lissotriton > Lissotriton helveticus. The sequence goes on along the minus strand of NC_136061.1, from coordinate 424,603,825 downwards.
TCACAAAAATCAAAAAGCTGAAAAGAAACAGCAAACATGGGGAGACCCTCATGCAAGTGATGTGGCTAGCCACAGGTTTGGCATTTTTAAACTATGCAGACATTTTTGACAGAGAGCTCAATTAACATGCAATGATTCAAAAGTGACATACAGACCTGTAATTCAAATCAGGTTCCTCAAACGTTGCCCACCTACATTTTACAGCCTAGAAGCCCTAAAATGGGCTGTTAATGTTAACCCAAGTCAACGAGAGTCATTTAATCAACCTTGCAAGCATAAAAGACAAGGAGGGTATAGGAGGGATCCAAACACACCATTGCAAACTCCAAACCGAACCATCTAAACTATCCCGGGAGTAGTAGAAACAAATCAAATCACAGAGAGAGTAGGTCGAAAATATGTCATATTAAAAATACCTCTATCCAGTGAGATAGCAAAGGTGCCATGTGTCCTAATGAAAGCAAGTAAGATCACCGCTTTCATTTAACACCCCTAATCACCCAGTCACCTCACTCAGTGGCGTCACTAGAGGGGTGCGGGGGGTGCGGACAGCACCGGGTGACACCCATCATGGGGTGACACCAATCTGGTTTAGGTTACGGAGCTCCTGTAGGGCTTGCGCCGCACGCGATGGACGTAAAGATGCATAAAGAGAAGACATTGCTTTGTTACTGTCCTATTCCCCAAGTTTCAGTCTCTTTAAGAGGGTACAAGTTATGTAAGCATGCATCGATCCGTGAACTCAGATTGTGAGCCACGGGAACATTAAAGAGAAGAAAAGATGGCGTGGTTTTACTCTTACAAATTAGCTGTCTGTTAAAGCACGTGCACCCTGTTGAGGCAGGTTTGTCGCAGGGAAGAGTAGAGTGACATTATACGCATTACGTATGCCACCTCTGTGCCATCTCCACGCGAACGGAGGGCGAAGATGGGTCACGAGCGAGAATAGATGGGCCTCGGTACCTTCTATTCGTGCCAGTTGCACAACAGAATCTCCCAGTAGGTGTTACTGAGTTTAGGTTTGTTAAATATCACTGCGCTGCATCCGTTTTCCTATAAGGACCCTAAAGTACTGATAGGCACCGAGCGATTGCCAGAAATAGTCCACTCTTTGGTTTTCCAACAAGAAGACATTTACCACTTCAAAGCCCCTATACCAATCTGTTAATACAAAGGTATTTATTTTAAATCATGTCCCCCTGAGAGCCTCAGCCCTGCAATCTCCCAACAAAAAAGTCAGAGGCGGGCTCTAAATTCTGCGAAGGCATTCGAGTTTGAGTAAGACTTTGCCAGCTTCCAGCCACCACCCTCCCCTCAGGTGTGCTAGCCCTTCTGGCCAGCTTTGTTCTTTCTAAACTCCCAAACTGTGGTGTGGAAGGGATGCAGCGAGCCGCTGCTGAGATCACAAGACACCTCAATAGTGATGTAGACAGGAGAAGGGGCCCGTGCGCCCTTGTCATGGGAGACAAGAAAGGCTCATGGCCTTGCAGTTTTTCTGCCTATTAGCATTAGTTAATTGCTTATGCTTGCTGCTTTTGGAAAACAAGAAAAGAGAATAAACAGATTTTCAACACAGATAAGCAGGCTTGAGCCTGGCTCAATGCCTTTGTGTTTTAAGATTGTATTGCCAAGCTGCTTAATGCCTTGGGTGTTTTTGGGGTGCAGTGTGACCCGGCGAGCATGGCATTACCAGCGCCTCCACTGTCCGGGCATTTAGACATATAGGTAGAGCTGCTAGGTTGGCCTCTCTGTGCACTTTGTGGACACCAGTTGTGCACTGGCGTATTTTTGTCTCCTAATAGATTGATTGGTCGTACTGGCGGTAGGTCAGAGGAAGTCAGGAGGGTGCGGAGAGTGAGTCACTGCCTCTCACTGACGGTCAGTGTGAGTCACAGGCACTGCACGACAGGTCGCAGGGCACTGGGTTCGGCGGTGGTAAAGAGCGACCCCTTGTGGACACTGATTCAGCCAGGAGGGGGGTGTATACCCAGAGACCGCGAATTGGCACTCCATCTGATCTGCGCCACCGTCCACCTCCGTCACTTATTTCCATTGACGTAAGAAAGCACTTCGGGTTAATGCTCCTACTGCAGAGATCCGATGGTCTCAGATTCAAGCTTGGGTGGGCTACCTGTGGCCTAGCGGCTAGAGCTGCAAACTAGGTTAGAATCCCGGCCACAGCTCATCAGCCTGTGATTCTGGGCAAATCACTTAACTTTTCCTGCAGAGGAGGTCCATGCGGTAAGTCGTGAGGGGGGTGACACCCATGAGTTCCCCGCAGCGGGTGACACCAACCCTAGTGACGCCACTGACCTCACTAGCGCCGCTTCTCAAATGCCCACAGCAATGCCGGTACCCAACACCCTCCTCTCAGCACCACTCTTATCCACACTCTATTGTATTTGAAGATATGTGTCTGTATTTATTCATGCTCCAAGAAGACAACTTCAAAATGAAACACACCTGCTCATAGGTCAGTAAGAGTACATTCACAACATACAATTTCCAATCATAAATGTATATGTGCATAATTACTTTACAAATTGATCTATTATTGAAATGACAGTAGAGATCATGTGTTAAGGTGGTATGTTGGTGATATGTAGTTTTTATTATAAATGAACCTTGTAACCTTTGCAGCCTCATATTGAGCTATGAGCATCCTCAGATGATTCTGCAGGCTGAATGTCCAGTCTGTAAACGAGTCTGTGCCCCCACGTACCCATCCTTTTATGTGTTCTGCCAGGGAGCAGTAATTAAAGTACTCTAATGTTCTGCACATTACGTTTCCTTTTTTTCTAGCAAGCATGAGTATTCCCAATTAGGCATCATCTGCTACTGTATTAAGTCTGTGACTGCCCAGTCAGCATCCATTTCCAAACAATGGAGGTTTCTCAAACACCCATTTGGGAGAAAATAAGCCTACACATAAAGATGGAGTTACCATCGCTTACTGAAACCGCTATACTTCAGGAACACTATGTTAAAGACAGGTCAGGTACTAGCAAGACTCACAAAGAAAACAGCGAAGAGTTCCTTCTCATCATTGCACACATAATCACTCTGGGACCAAAACAGGCACTCGTATTCCTATATTGGAGCAAAAAATTAGCTGTACCACAAATTTGACTTTAGCAATCTATTGGCGTTCAGCCACTCCTGGCATGGCGGAAGCTGCCCAGACAACAAGTAGCAATAGCATGATACAGCGACATTGTATATTATTGTAATTGTATTCATATAGCGTTTACTGCCCCTGATGAGGCGTCAAAGTGCTTTTCGGTCAGTAGCACGCTACTCCAAAACCCAAAAAGGATTAGTGATGTATTAGTACAGTGACATTTTAGTTCATTCAGTGGTGGACATGTGAGTCTATTAATTGGATTGAAAATGATAAGGGGGCATAGAACAGGGAAGAGCCTAGAAAGAGTTTATAGAGAGATCATAGTAGTAAGATGTGGTTTGGGATGAGAATAAGGATAGATGGAGGAGGGAAGAATCTCTAGAAATGGATAAGGGAGATCATAGTAGTAAAATGAGTTTTGGGAGGAATCAAAGGAGGGAAAGGAGTGAAAGAATTTAGAAGGGTTGTTTGGGGGATCATAGCATTAAAATGAGGTTTGGGGTGAGCCAAGGAGGGATAGACGAGGGAAGAGTCTAGAAAGGGTTATTTTGGAGATCATAGCAGTAGAATGAGGTTTGGGGTGAGTCAGAGAGTGGAGGTAGAGGATCGTTTGAGAGAGGTATAGAGTGAAAAATTTAATAGTGCATTGGAGAGACTCCAATTGTTTTTTTTTACAGTAGGTGTAACGTAATAAATAAAGAGCTACATAAGTACGTTATTATACATATTTATATCAAGAAATACACATATCTAGATACATACATACATATAATCAAAATATTGATATATACAAAGGGATATGGTGTACATGTGTTTTTTGAGGATGGTGGTTATGTAGCAAAGAGTAGTCTTCTGAAGATAAGATAGTTATCTATACATCATATGGCTAGAGAGGACAGTGGCAGTGTCTCCCCGATCCGCTTGACGCCAGCTAGCGACTACAAGCGTAATTATAACTGGACCAAGCACTATATGTTTGTAATTGGGATTTGATGTTTTAAATATTGCACAATTTGAATGGTTTTAAATACAAATTTGTAGCGCCGTTTTTAATAACGATCTTTCGCGTTACTGGGTGTCACTAGGATAAATAATACTTGCTCATATCGAAGGAAGTCTGCTCGATGTTGTAGCCTGCCCGCCCTGGTCCGACTCGGCAAATAGCGCCGTAGAGCGGAGGGCGGACAGGTAAGAGCGAGACACTCACTCCATTTCCGCTTACACGCAGCGGGTAGCGGTCTAGTTGTTCACAAGGAGGAGCTACTTAGGCAGCGAGGAGCTGCCTGCTGACCGCGGCTAGGGAGGACAGTGGCAGTGTCTCCCCGATCCGCTTGACGCCAGCTAGCGACTACAAGCGTAATTATAACTGGACCAAGCACTATATGTTTGTAATTGGGATTTGATGTTTTAAATATTGCACAATTTGAATGGTTTTAAATACAAATTTGTAGCGCCGTTTTTAATAACGATCTTTCGCGTTACTGGGTGTCACTAGGATAAATAATACTTGCTCATATCGAAGGAAGTCTGCTCGATGTTGTAGCCTGCCCGCCCCGGTCCGACTCGGCAAATAGCGCCGTAGAGCGGAGGGCGGACAGGTAAGAGCGAGACACTCACTCCATTTCTGCTTACACGCAGCGGGTAGCGGTCTAGTTGTTCACAAGGAGGAGCTACTTAGGCAGCGAGGAGCTGCCTGCTGACCGCGGCTAGGGAGGACAGTGGCAGTGTCTCCCCGATCCGCTTGACGCCAGCTAGCGACTACAAGCGTAATTATAACTGGACCAAGCACTATATGTTTGTAATTGGGATTTGATGTTTTAAATATTGCACAATTTGAATGGTTTTAAATACAAATTTGTAGCGCCGTTTTTAATAATGATCTTTCGCGTTACTGGGTGTCACTAGGATAAATAATACTTGCTCATATCGAAGGAAGTCTGCTCGATGTTGTAGCCTGCCTGCCCCGGTCCGACTCGGCAAATAGCGCCGTAGAGCGGAGGGCGGACAGGTAAGAGCGAGACACTCACTCCATTTCCGCTTACACGCAGCGGGTAGCGGTCTAGTTGTTCACAAGGAGGGGCTACTTAGCCCTCTCGTCGCTCTGAGCGCGCAGCGGTCGCGCGCAGGGAGCGCCTGAGGACGCGCCTGAGAGAAGCCAGAGAGAAGCCCGTCTGCGCCCGTCCGCGACCGGACGGGACCAAGGGCCATGGCATTAACATCTTTTGGAGTAAGTGACCCAACGAAGGTTAGGGTGAGCTATTCCTCTCAGGCTTTGATGTATTTAAGGATGAACCCACAGATAACTTGTGGGTTAGAAGAACATACCCCTCCTGAAGGGCCGTTCTCATGTAGGCAATGCCATTTTCAGGCAGTATGTGATCCAACCCTTTGGACTACAGACCTATTCCAATGTAAGATTACACATATGGTCACTGAAACCATTCAGGGTGGGAAGAATTTGTTATGTAACATAAGGTCTCTTCCCAAACACTATATTGAGGTTTGGGACCTCATCTCTACGCATGAACCTGATCTTTGCTTTCTTACAGAGACATGGCTCAAACCCCACTCGATCCCTGTCATCACACTTGGGATCCCGGAAGGATATAAGATCATTAGATTGGACCGACCGAACAAAGCAGGAGGGGGCATAGCGATTGTGCATAAATGCAGCATAGCTGTTTCTATTGTTGATCAATGTTGCAACTCTGCTTTTGAAATGATGGTTTTTAAAATTGACACTTCTGCCAAATATAGCAGGAAGGGAGCGCTAGTGTATCGCCCTCCAGGCCCTATAAAAAAAAGTTTCTAGTTCTTTGGTGGAAGCATTGGCCCCGTATATTGAAACAGACAAAGACTTTCTACTGCTTGGAGATTTTAATATCCACAGCGAGATAAAAGATAATATGGAGATCCAATCTTTCCTGAATTATGTCTCCCTGTTAGGGTTAAAACAGTGTAATTATGGGCCCACCCATTTGGCGGGGCATACCTTAGACTTGATTTTTTCCAATTTTCCTGATATTAAGTGCTATGCGCCTAGACAGACTAATTGGACAGATCATTTTATTTTGGAGTTTTCAATGCCCAAAATTGAGGTACCTCTTAGCCGCTCTTTGCAGATCGCGGTACGGCGAAGGCAATGGCATAAAATATCTTATGAAACCTTCAAAGAGGTATATACTGCCCCGAAAATCCAGCCTATTGAAGATATTGATTCTGCTCTACTCAAATATGAACTTGATATTCACACTGCAGTACAACAGATTGCCCCACATAAAATATTTAAAAGCCGTCCTGCGAAAAAACAGGAAGTCTGGTTTTCCGAAGAGTTACGGCGCCTTATGCGAACCGCCAGGAAACATGAGTCGCACCTGGAGGTGGATAAATCTAGCTACCAGAGGGCAATAAGCACCTACCATAAAGCTATTCGAGCTGCACGTAAGAGCTATGTTACCTCACAACTGGAGGCGGCAGGTAATGCTCCTAAAGTGCTATATCAAATTTTAAACACCTTTCTAAAACCAGTGGCGTGTGAAAGTACGGATATGTCGTCTCAACAACTATGTGACGACATTTCAGGTTTTTTCACTGATAAGATTGACGTTATCTATGAAAATATCGAGGCATCTATTCTACCTACAAGTAATCATGGTATTCACACGCCGGCGAAAGTAGTAGGTGCTAGTCCTGACATATTTCTTAAATTTCCGAATATCACCCTGTTAGAGGTAGAGATGTTGATCGATAACATCAAAAATGGGAGCCCTTCAGATCAACTACCAGCTAGAACAATGGGAGTGGTGGGTAGAGTGCTTGGTCCGGAAATTCAGAACCTTGTGAACCTCTCACTCAATACGGGACGTGTCCCACGAGAGTGGAAAAAGGCTCTAGTTACACCGATTCGGAAGAATATCTCCGTTCCATGGACCAACTTGTCTAATCTTAGGCCTACTTCGCTGCTGCCTTTTTTGGGTAAAATCATCGAAAAGCATACTAATAAGCATTTGTCTAACTTCCTGGAACAATCTGGAAGCCTTGATCCCTCACAGTCCGGTTTCAGGCCGAAATATAGTACTGAAACGGCCTTGCTGTCGATAACTGATGATCTCCGTATGTACCAGGACAGGGATATTTCTGTTGTCCTGGTGCTACTGGATTTATCGGCAGCGTTCGATACCATTTCTCATAAGATCTTGATCGAACGACTGACTGTGAATGGACTGGGTGGCAAGGCACTGGATTGGATAAAGAGCTTTCTCTCCGACCGCACTCAATGTGTCACCATGGGTGAATTCCGGTCGGATGAGGTTAAGATCACTAAGGGGGTGCCACAGGGCTCATGTTTGAGCCCAACTCTTTTTAACACCTATGTGGCCCCCCTGGCAAATATAACGAGAGCTTTCGGTTTCTGTCCAGTGTCTTATGCTGATGATACCCAGCTGCTTTTTCCATTTAAATCTTTGACCCCGGAGGTTAAACAATCTTTCTCCGAGGGGATGAAAGCAGTATCCCAGTGGATGTCTTCCAACTTTCTTCAGTGTAATGTTGGTAAGACTGAGGTGATGCTTTTCGGTGAGGCCAAGATACTATGGTCCCCTGATTGGTGGCCATTAGACCTGGGGCCAGTTCCCGAACCAAAAGAAGTAATCAAGAACCTTGGGGTTCGCCTGGAGCCAGAGCTGACTTTAAAACAACATGGAAATAATACGGTGGGGTCCTGTTTTCATGTGATAGGACTTCTCCGTAAGGTATTCCCGCTCCTTCCGGATTCCATTAGAAAGACTTTGGTTCAGGCGCTAGTGATCAGCCGGCTTGATTACTGTAATGGTCTCCTGGTGTCTGCTAATGAAGAGGTGCTGGACAGACTGCAGGTGATACAGAACACCGCAGCCAGGTTGGTCCTTAATGCTCCCCCCAGGTCTCCATCCAAACCTCTGCTGGAAAAACTTCATTGGTTATCTGTCCGCCAAAGAGTGAAATTTAAGACATGCTGTATAGTACATAGAGGACTACATGACCTAGGACCTTCCTATTTGGCAAAAAAAGTTGTTCCCTATGTTCCCACACGTACCCTTAGGTCAAGTGATCAGTTGCTTCTAAAGGTACCTAAGATTAGTAGGACTAGACATTGTGGCAAGGCTCTGTCAGTGGTAGGACCCATTTTGTGGAACAATCTTCCCTTCCAACTCAGGCAGTGTTCAGATCACTTTGCCTTCAGGAAAAAACTGAAAACTTTTATGTTTCAGGTCTAACTAGTTAGGTCATGAGGTAGTCAAACATGACTCTTGGTCCTGTATTATTATTGCCCTGGTTTTTGCTTCTGTTGTCTCTGAGCGCGGAGACACTCCTTTGGGAGTTTATTCAAGCGCTTTATAAACCCGCAAATAAATAAATAAATAAATAAATAAATATGTTTGGGGGTAATGAATTCCCTAGTTTGGCTGCTTGAACAGAAAAATATGTACCACCTTTATTTTCTTTCTAGTATGTTGGGATTTAGAGGCGAGGTGCCAATCTGGAGCAGAGGTTCCTTTGTTAAATGTATTTGGTGATAATATTCCTGACAAAAAGCAGTCCAGTTCCATGTATCGATTTGTGGGTTATATAAAACAGCTTGAATGTGAATCTTCTGGTAACCAATGTAGGGCCCTCAAGGCAGGGGAGATATAGGCTTTTGGCTTTACAAGTAGTAGTCATGGGAGTTCGATATTTCTTTAGCCAGTGCTATATTATTGTACACAGAAATGTAAGCCCATATGCACTTTGGTTTGTTAGACTACAAACTTTCTGTTGATGTAGCAGTTCCAGTGTGGATTTAACATAAGCACCCTAGTATACTTTGATAACACTAGGTAAGAACTGGTAACTGACTTAGCTGATGCCATACAAAACAGTACTACTCCATGTTTTTATATCCATAACTCAAGCAGTAATTACAAATTAACCAGTGTATTCTGTCTTCCCTGTCTAGTTATAAATATGAAAAGCATCTTAATAGCCACTCAAGCATCTTCCCTTCATAAGAGAATCTGAGGATACTTTACAGCCAATGATAACATTCAAAGCTCTTGGCTTTAGTATGCTTAGGCAAAGTTCAACTCATGCTGTGAAAATGATAAGGGGCACTTGAACCCACTACATATTTGTTCACTGTTTTCAATTTTTATGTGCCTATGCCATACCTTAATGACTGTACAGTATAGATTAACCAAAGAATGGGATAAGGCCTATACCATACATTTATGAGTCCGCAACTTGCTTGATGAGTCTACACCATGCCTTAAAGAGTCTATACCATGCCTTGATAAATCTATACCAGGGCTTAGTGAGTCTAACCTTTGCATTGATGAATTTATGCCATCCTTGGTGAGTCAATACTTCGCCTTGACGAGTCAATAGCTTGCCTTGATGTGTCTATAGCTTCCTTGATAAGTCTGAAACATGACTCCGCTGCTTTCTTATGGGACATGAGGATTTACTTACTTTAAGCTACTCGAAATACTTTACATTTCAGCTCTAAGAAAGAGTGTATTACATTCCCTGAGATCTCCCATGCAGTCCTGAAATTAGGTGTGCCCATGCTGCACCTGGTACACCTATGTGACTCCCATACTTTTGCTTCCTAATTTCAACAAACAACCTGGGACACCTGATGGAAGCTCCTTACTACTGTTACACGTAAGCTTTTTATGCACTATGGAGGTCCTAGTTTCAGCAATCTCTGGCATCCTGGGAGGGTCCAGAGAGCAGTGGACCCCATTTCATGCATATTTTCCAGCTTGGTAATGTTTATGTCTCAAAACCAGCCCCTATTGGTGGTCCAACTGTTGTGGGAGCAAAACAGTACCCCAACATCTAGACACACTGAGAATTTCGCTAAATCAAAGATCCCAAAGATTTACTGGATCAAAGACTTACCAAAACCTCAATATCATGAGGTAATGTGTCCACTCGATGAGGTACCTCCAAAAACAACAAATCAACAGAGTAAAATAACTCATTAGGTAATGATGTCCACTTTTCTGAACAAATACAATTGAACTGTATCTGACTTCCTTTTCCCGCTGTGGAGTGCTGTTATTGTATACCAGATGTGGTCCTGTTCCATATGTCATTGAAACAGAAATGTAATAAATATATTTACAAAAAATTTCATGAAATCCACTTAATATCTGAGTTCTAGATAAATGAAAGTTTTATTACAAAAATTTAAAAATAAGTGCTAAAGAGTAAGAAAATCTCAACTTCCAAATGGGCAGCAACATCAGGAAATTATTGGACAGCATTCCCGGCAGCGGAGGAAAGTGTAAGATTTCTCTGGCTCACCTCCATAATCAAGGAGTTTTAAAACACAATTCGTGCATATTAGAACAACAGTTCTGCAGTTTTATCGTGGTGTAAGCAAATGTATTTTTTCTTCAGCAAATCAGAGCATATAAACCTATCAAAACCAAAGGGGATGATGGACGGAGTGTTGAACATTGCAAGCACTCACCCCCAGTCAACTGATCTGGGTTTAATCCATCATCTTTCTTTAGCTCACTCCGCCACCCCAGTTCAGACATGGCCATAGTCAAATCAGTCTAACCCTGTGCCTCATGGGAACAGTCCAGTCTGAACTGCCAAGCCATGTCTTCCTTGGACCGGAAACAAGCATCCTGGTACCGGCCATGGCTTGGCAGTTCGGGCTGGACTGTTCCCATGGGGCACAGGGTCAAGTCTGATTTGCATATGGCTGGGTTCAAACTGGAATGGCATGGTGCGCAAAAAAACGATGGATTTAGGCCCAGATCTCTGTACTGGGGTAAGTGTATGACATTGTTCTGCATTCTGTCCATCAACTGTTGTTTTTGCATATAAAACACATGTCATATTGCCTTAGCACCTAGCACTAGCCCATGTTATGCTTAATTATTCAACACCCTCCAAGCTAATGTCATCCGAAGATATTCAAACAAAATATGAAACATAGACTTTCTTCAACTGAATAGGTCTAGTGAAGAAACAGAAGATATAGTTACAAGTAACAATTTTACATCCGCACCATGGAAACTTTATCATAAGCAATACAATACAGTGATGAAAATAAACTGATATGACCTCAGCTTGACTGTGTGCTGCAGAGCATGGGGAGAGAATGTAAGCAGAGAGGGAAGCAAGAGTGAGTGACAAAGATGACTTCCATCTTGTTAAAGACGGCATTTGCACAGAAATGTAGCATGACTAAAACACATTATTAAATACACTTCTATACATCATTGAAAATTCATCTGAAAGACAATTACACTATTTCAGTCAGTAGATTTAAAATCGCGTGTAACATTGCATGCTACACGTTGTTAATTATGTACAAAAATATAAATCTTTAAAACACTTCTACACTGTACCCAATTATTCTTGACCAATGATGATATGGCTCAATTTATTCCTTATAGTTCTCTATAAGACTAAGTCACAGATCGGACACCTTGGGCTATTGATGAAGAGGAGAAGCATCCTGGCCACCGAAGTTTCACACTTCACAGCACCCAAGTTTTGCAGAAGAGGCATCATGAGTAACAGGAGGGTCCACTGGTGTAAAAACATCACTGCCAGGACTCTAAACAGAGCAGGGGAAATGCAAGTTTGGCAGCCATGGGAGCTCCTATGGCTCACTCTACATGAGGGCATATGGGCTACATCTCTTCCTTAGTGATTTACAGATAAATGGGGTTCACTGACTCAGATTCCAGAGGACTCAGAGGGCCTGCAGCCTCTCCTACACTAAGTGTTAGAGGGGCTCTGATAAGTGCATTCAGCTGGCACTTCCCTCTTCAGTATTTCATCATTAAACGGAAGGGTTATTTGGCAGACTTCTTACAGGACAATTGGCCCTGTCATCCCCCTTCAACCAGCACCAATGCAAACTCCCCCAAACTATTTTCAATACCCTACTATGATGTCACAGGCTCACCAGCCTGTCATGATAGGTCACTTGATGCAGTGCCAGCCCTCGAGATGCATTTCTTCTTCTAATCAAGCATACCATACACTGCCTAACACACACAAAGGCCTAATTCAACCGACAACACTAACCAGGTTTACTTTAGACGTACACATTACACGCATCTAACAACACCTCAATTACATTATGGGTGCACTGCTAACATGCTTAGACTCAGCTCAAGTCTAGATTACAAACACTGAAAGATTGATATGGTTCCAATGCTCACCTATTAGAAATATACCCTGAATATAGTGTTTATACCTCAACACAGAATCTAAAGGAAGTGGGGGAACTAATTATCATATGCAATGACAGCACAGAAAGGGACTTCAGAGTTCTTTGTGGTATAGAAGAAGGAGGCTGATGGAAAACACTAGAGGCAGTCATGTGATAACAATGCTTTTTATTCCTGGATATAACTAACTTTAAAGCCCCACCAGGAACTATGATACAGCCAGCTCAAGTAAAGACTCAGCTTTATGCTTCAATAGATAGAACATGGATATATCATGAAAACATGAAATTACAGCCCATCCACTGTAGACACATCACTCACAGGGACATGAGGTAGGAAGGACAAAATACCACTCTGTGACACCACAGCCATATCATACATGTAAAGTTAAAAGTTCCTGGCAGTGTATTCATGTGTTACCCTGCTCCTCAATGTATCCTTCTTGAAGGCCCGGTATGTTGTCCTGAATAGGCCATCCATATCACAAGTCTCCTGACAAGTGCTCTACAGTCACTTTGTGTGTTGCTCAACAACAGAGGGCCCGACTCTGCTGAGTCATAGGAGTGCACCTGAAAGTGGTACTACTTTGGACAAGGGTGGTTAGTCCATGACCAGGCGACAGTATTACAGGATGGTTTGGGAGATTGCCTACTGACTTTCCCATGTAGGTTTGTGAACTATGACCTGGCCTCCTTCCTACAAATGATTGCATGATGTGTTCAGAAGAGTACTCCGGTACATGAGAAGTGAGGTACTCCTGTACTGTGGTTTCCCCTGGATGTATATAGGCCCAAAGGTTGTAGGGTGTTCCATAGGGTGTACTAGTAGTCAGTTCTGCTTTCGCCCCACTCTCCCTATATGCCCCCTTGGACTTTTAGAGTAAGTGATCAATTACTTCCCCTTGAGGCACCTCATCTATTAAGCCATGTAGACTGTTGCCAGGAGAATATAGCTAGGGAGTAGTTTCCGAGTATACCTGCATGAGAATAGAGAGACATGATCCGACCCAGAGTTCACAATAAGGTTCTCATTGATGACATACCCCTTTTGGTTTGCGACTGAAAGCCTTCAGCAGCAGTCAGTGTTGAACTTTTTCTAGCTAGGGTTTGTGGAGGAATATAGATATTGACATTGAAGTTGCTCTGTATTTTAGTAATTATAATCCGGGTAAATTAGCTCAATGTGTTATGCACCCACTGCAAACAGCTGCATGGATCCTGCAAGACATAAGTTTGAATATTTACATGTTTTTCACTTAATCTCTTCTTATTGTGAGCATGATAAAACTGTTATTTTTGGAGTAGTAATATACACCTATTATTAAGCACAAAACGTTTGTGTTGTATTACATTTAAATTAAGAAATACACATAACATTTCCATAGAGCACACGTAGACCTACATAGCAAACACATACACACCCAGATTGAAAAATTAAAAAAACAAGTGCAAAGCTCACTTTATCCTCAGCAGATTATCCAGTTCTGGCGGCTAGAGACAGATGTATCCTAAGGAGTGGCTCTGATTCAATAGGTCAATCTCTACCCACTCATGGGGCCATTGTTTGCCAATATATTAGACTGGACAGCAAGATGTTCCTCCCAGGGGTAGGGAAACAAATAGTGGTGATAACAAGGCAGTTTAAACAGGACAAGGGCAAGTATCAGTAAGGTATCCTCTACACAGCGACTCTCGTAGTGAGGAACTTGCTGAGAGATTGCCCTTCTTTGACTGTGCCTCTTTATAGGCCTTTCCATAATTGATAATTGGTGTGAGGTGCATTGGCTGGGTGGTGACAGAAAGGGCGGGGTTGCACCATCATGCCCTGCACTATACCTGCACTATAAAGGCAGAGCTCGTGTGCCAGTGGCTTCCAGATCTGTGCATGGCATTGGTGTTTCCTTCAGCCCCAGCTGTATAGACTGCTGCCCCACAATAGCCATAGTCTTCAGGGAGCTTTCCTCATAGCTCTAGTCTCTTGATGCCCCCTCTTCCCCTGCTACAAGGCTGTGTGGGTGAATGAATATGCACTGCCTGCAGAGCGGTAGGAGGATGGGTGGTACAACAAAGGCAACAGCGTTCAGCTCTAACTCCAACTTCTGAAGAGATAAGATGTGCATTTCTTTGCTTCTCCTGATATCTAACTGAGAATGGCAGAAGTGTGTGTTCTTCTAACTGGGCTCTGTCTGACCTTCAACAACTGCTCCCAACTATAACACACTTGAGGCAAAAGAAATTACTATTTATATATGTAAAGCTTTTAGCGCTTAGCGCTCAGGACCCTCCATACTCCCTATATACTGCATCTCTATGTACACTGAACATGCACTCGCATAGCTGAATGGGATCCAGTGTCTTTACATCATTCCACTGGCTATTTTGAAGGAAACACTGTGCAACCCAGAACATATTTTCCAGCTTCATAATAACTGTTGGGGCTGAAATCCTCTGACCAGCTCTCAGTAATCCTACTGTGTGGGACTTCCTGGAGGTAACAGTAAAGATTATTGGCCCTCAATGACCCTCAGCATCCAAGGGGAGTTCATCTTCCAACCAATAGTGCACCACAAGCCGTGTTTGCAGAGTGGTGGACAAAGAGGGCAAGGCCTCTGACTAGCTTTCAGTAATTCCATTCCATTACCATCCCCCAGGACTCAACCTTTTAATTAATTAATTTTTTATTAGGGATGGGAGCCACATTGCTTTCCCCCATAGGCGGGTTTTATCCCCAGGGACCCTATCCTCCTGGCATTTTAATGTATTTTTAATTGGGGAGGGGGACCACGTGGCCTACCTCCCTGGGCCCCATCACCCAGGGCAATACCAGGCACCCTGTTTGGTGCCTTCATTGATTTCTGTGGAAGTTTGTTGCAGTACCTACGGGTGCTTGACTTACTCTAAGGCTATACTGGAGTACATTTGAGCATTTTAATCCTTAGAATAGCTGTAGTAGAATTAGAAGTGTGTTTGTTGAATAGCAATTGTCTTACTCTTTCATGGGTTTGCTGTTGTATTAGCATGCCTCTTCTTAAACCCCTCCTTCCATTTCCCCACACCCCTTCCCATTTAGTAGTATTTCCTATTTTCCAGACACCCCCTTGTCCCTCCCTTATTAACTAAAAAAAACTATATATGAGATGCGGACACAGCGGTGCGAATTGCATTTTGAAGTATGTGAGTAGTAATTCTGTACTATGTACCATAAAATGCAGTTTGTGATTTGGGCCCTAAAAATATAATTTACTGAGGCACATCTAGTTCAGGGGAAGTTATAATAAATTGAATTCACAACTTAAACATGTTCTGTTTATTTGAATAGAGCACTAATCACCTGTGAGGGTATCCAGGCGCTTGAGCAGCTGTAGGTATGTGTCCCCTCAGAGTAATTCAAAGAGCCGGGTCTTCTGCTTCTTACGGAATTCAAGAAGCAAGGAGTCTCTGATGTGTTGTGGGAGACTGTTCCATGGTTTTGGTGCATTGTATGAGAATAAACAACGTATTGTTCTGCTAGTATTTCTTTTTGAGAACATGCTTTAACAATGTTTAATAACGAAAAAAAGACTAAATAGAAGTAAATAAAATACTTTAGACCAAATGAATGTACAAATGGTCTAAGTCTGTTTAATTATTATACAGCTGTACTAAGTAAACGGTCAAGTATTATTTTTTATATAAAGTTATAAACAAAGCATTAATTTTCAATAAAACATACACTATAATGAGATGTTTTACAATCATTTTATTTTTATTTTTGTAATTACACCTTTCTTCATGCATTGTCTTGGTAACGCACTAAGCCCAAATTACTCTACTGTGACTAATAAAAACTTTCAAGCACATCCTTTTTATGTACCTTGGAAAACACAGATTTACTGTTATCTCCCACACACATGCTATTACATTTATGAAACCAACCAATTTGTAGGTCTACACATTTCTGCAGTGGCATAGAGTGCAGAAGTGGAGAGTGCACTGTTACAGAGTGCACTGGCATAGAGTGCAGTGGTGTAGAGTGGTGCATAGTAGAGTGGCACAAAGGGCATTGGCGTAGAGTAGAATGGGTCAGTGTAGAAATTAGTGGTGTACAGTGCAGTTGAGTATAGTGCAGTGGCCTAGAGTGGAATGATGCAGAGTATAGAGTGGAAGAGAGTGCAGTGTTATCAAGTGATGTAGAGTAGAGTGGGGTTTAGTGCATTGGCGCACAGCTGCACATAGTAGAGTTGAGTGGTGTAGAGTGCAGTGGATTAGAGTGCAGTGGCCTGCAGTAGAGCTGTGCAGAGTAGAGTGGCGTAGAGTACAGAGGCTGGAGTAGGGTGGTACAGAGTAGAGTCGAATGATGTAAAGTGCAGTGGCGTAGAGTGCAGTGGTCTAGAGTAGGGTGACATAGACTGCAAAGTTGTAAAATGCAACAGCACATACTGCCAGGGTGCAGTCATGTGGAATAGAGTGGTTCAGAGTAGAGTAGAGTGGCGTAGAGTGTAGTGGTGTAGCGAACAGCAGCGCAGAGTAGAGTGGCACAGTGTTGAGTGTAGTGGCACAAAGTAGAAGGCAGTGGTGTATAGTGCAGTGGTGTAGAGTAGAGTTGAATGAGTTAGAGAGCAGTGGTGTAGAGGGCAGTGGCAAGTAGTGTAGTGGCATAGAGTAGAGTGTAGTGGCATAGAGGAGAGAGGTGCCGAGTAGAGTACAGTGGCATAGAGTGCAGTGACATAGAGTAGAGTAGTAATGAATAGATTAGAGTGGCATAGTGTGGTGCAGAGTATAGTAGAGTGGTGTACAGTAGGATAGAGTGCAGTAGAATGGAGTGGCATAGAGTAGAGTGGTACAGAGTAGAGTGACGGAGAGTGCAATGGCGTAGAGTAGAGTGGTGCAGAGTAGAGTGCAGCACCCTAGAGTGCAGTAAAGAGTTCAGTGGTGCAGAGTAGAGTACTAACTCTACTCTGCATCCCTGACTCTGCACCACTGCACCACACGCTCCTTCACTAGAGTGCAGTGACATAGACTGGTGCAGAGTAGAGTGGCATAGAATGCAGTGGCCTAGAGTAGAGTGATGCAGAGAAGAGTGGGATAGAGTGCAGTAGCCTAGAGTAGAGTGATGCAGAGTAAAGTGGGATAGAGTGCAGTGGACTAGAGTAGAGTGATGTAGAGTAGAGTGGGATAGAGTGCAGTGGCCTAGACTAGAGCGATGCAGAGTAGAGTGGGATAGAGTGCAGTGGCGTAGAATTATGCAGGGTAGAGCATCAACAGAAAAGAGTATTCACACCAATTACGATTAAAGCCTGCAGTTGAATGTGGTGTAGAGATGTTTGAATCAATAGTTTCTCTACTCGATTTGTGTAAGGTGAACACGCATATAGGCTGAACTTTGATCCACTATTGTGGCTGTGCAGCTTTTACATTGAAGGATAGGCCCCAAATGAAAACTGTGTTTCTTCTGTTTTCCTGCATCTGCACTCATTCCAGTGGATTTAAATATTGCTCTGCACATATATGGGCACAGAGTGCAGGTTTTATGCTGAAATCCAGAAAGGCAGGTTTATCCATATTTCTCTAAACTATATTACTGACACATGTCCTCCAAATTGTGGGTAAATTCATACTCTTGGAATACACGGTCCTGTGAGTTGTGTTGACCTCTGATCGAAGGTTATTGGACTGATATGTTAGAACAAAATGTCTATGTTATGACTAATCAGATGTTATCTTTGATTCATCAGGAATAGTCCCAGCCTTTAGCTCCGGGGTCGTGTCTTCCCAGTGGTGAGAGGGTCCAAAATCCCACAGTTGTGTACGCCAGAACAGCAAAGCAGCAAATTAAGCCGCCTCTATGAAGCACTCCAGAGGAAATGTACATTTCATTCTATATAAAGGCAATGTGTGTTAGGAACCCTTTCCTATCCCCGCCCTGTGCCCTCAGCCCTCCGAGGACCTCTGGCTGGGTGTACAGCCCGAAAAGTATACATGACGTGACGTCACCCAAGCTTCCCAGGATCCTCGCGCCAGGAGGTTGTGTTGGATTTCAAAACAAATATCTTGTCTGAACCAGTGTCTGTGTCTCTACTGGAGGAGCACAGGCCTTCTTTGATAATGGAATAAACGCCCCTTTGATAGGTATCTGAGTGCCCTGTGGTCAGACATTTACATTCTAAGTCGAGCAAGAGAACAGATGTTGGGCACAGCTGTCTGGAGACGTCAAAGTGAAGGGTAAGCTGCGCCGCTTTGCTGCAGGTATCAAATGAAATGTTTCTGCTGCATTATGTTTTTTTTGTCTCATAGCAACACGGACCTGCACCTTACTTTAAACTCCAAATGTGCCTACAAAGGGAAATACTACCCATTTGCGGCTAGAATCCCTACGCTAAAGGGGAAAACTGTAATATGGCTGTTTTAGTGGGAAAAAAATGACGACCTGCCCGGTAGCCCATTGAATTAGGAACAGGAGTGTAAACACATTCCGGGGTTCTCCTCACTTCCTGGCTCTAGATGGGCAGATTGAACCCTCAGAGGAAAGTACATTTGGTACTGGATGTAGAATATCCATTGTACCCTTGAAACAGAAAAATTTGCCAAGGGTCTTAACATCGTGTTAACTAGTACCAAGCCATCTTGACCTCCTGGAAGTCCTGACTGATAATAGGACAAGACCTCCTTCCACTTTATTGCAGTCTTTAAGTGTAAAGGCCTTATTTGGGAGGTTTGTGGACATGGGCCTCGCAGTGGCAGCTCCTCTGCTAAGGCAAAGGAGCGTTGCCCCACTGCTTTTCAGCAGTGCAAAAACGGAAAAATAAAATGATAATAACGCAATGTTATTATCATTTTATTTTTCCCTGCTGAGGTAGTTTTGAGGGGCGAGGTGGGCCGGGCTGCTCACAGAGCAGGGGGAGGAGTGGTCGAGACACTTTCTAAGTGTTGCTGACGGCTTTGCCAGGCAGTCTTGGGCGGGCCAAACAGTCATGCACACTTAGCATGTTCTCCACCAGGCTGTAATGCACAGCCTGGGTGGAAAACACGCACAGGCTCCCAGCCCTTGTCTGAGCACCAAACCACAGCGCTCAGACCAATCACGACGCTACTGTCATGGTGATAGCAGCGTTGTGATTGGTTTAGGGAAACTTTCCAGAAGAGAAGCAGTGGAGAGACGACGGAGGAGAGACGTGGCAGTGAAGAGGTAAGTGGGGTTTTTTCTTCACCCTCCCTCCTCACCACCCCCGATCCTTGCAAGCCGCCACTGCTCTTTGGTGAGACTGGACACACCTGTGTATCTTACCCATCAGGCTTTGAAGTAATATGTGGCCTTGGGGTTAATTGGCTGAAGTCTCGGTTGTTCCCTGTGAGTCCGGGCCTACATCCTCCCATAGCCCAAGAACATTGATGTGGAAACCCACATGCATGCAATATCTGGGGAGTAAAGTTATATTACAACTCCAGAAACCTGTTAGACGGAAATGTGGGGGTGGCTGTCCTGTCACTCTTGACCAGAGTTGATTTTTGGAAGATACTGCCTTTGCCTGTTGCGGTGAGTTGCCATCATTAAGATGGTGGCACTTTACAAACTTATGTATTTCTTTGTGGTCCTGCCGATTTTTATACCCTGCACTGTGTTTCAGGTGCTAGATTCGCTCTTTTCTACCTTTATTTGGGGTACGGCCACTGAAGCGTGGCCCGGCTAAGTTCCAATGCCCTGTTGAGGAAAGATGGTTGGCAGTCACAGACTTCGAAGCTTACTATTTGGTGGCACAGATGCAGTGGTTTACCCAATTGATGCACAGTAGGCAGATCCTGGGATCAGAGGTGGGACCCTTTGTACTTGGGCTTCTTCAGGTGTTCCGGCTGCATCTTGGCCTTTCGATGGCCATATCAGGGGGTTTGGTGAGCAACAGTTAATGACACAATGTTGTCTGAGGTGCTTACAAAAAATATATGTGCAGTTCCTGCACTCACCTGAAATGACATTACAGATATTAGAGGTACTGCCTCATAGGGGCACTGGGGAGGACTGGCAGAGTGGGTGGCTGCTGGCATGACTTGAGTGGGGGATTTGTTCCGTGCAGAGGTGTTACTCACATTTAAAGACTTGGGGCTAGAATTTGACCTTGTACAGGGACACTTTCTGCTTCATAGAGTGGCGTCAGCGTGCAGTGATGGCTCGCAGAGGGAGTGATGTGGGGAGGTAGGGTGGGTGGGGCACAAGCCTGGTTGGGGGGTATTGGAGTCAGACATACGACGGCCAGGAGTAAAGTAAGTAAATAAATAAATAAAACTATTTAGCTTGTGCTTGCTGCATCGCCAACCCGGCAATGCAGCAAGCACAAGGTAAATAGTTTTATTTATTTATTTACTTACATTACTCCTGGATGTCGTACGACAACTCCACTACCCCCACCACCCTGCCCCTCCCCCACCCCGCTCCACTGCCCTGCAGCACTCCCTCTGCGAGCCCCCACTGTCAGCATGATTAGGAAGCACTCAGGCGGGATTGGCAGAGCCAGCCACACATCAGTGTTGCCAACTCATATGCACAACCTCTGGCACATACAATGAGGTTTCCTGCTTTTATAGAGTGCTCAGAGCGGATATGATGAAACCCCTGGATGGCCTCTGGGAGCGGTGGAGGAAGATTTTGGGTTTTGATCCCTAGTGGAGAGTGGGAAAAAATATTAGAACTAATCCCAAGAGTGTCTAGAAAAGTCAAATTCAACTGAAGAAACTTTTATGTCCTACATACAGCGTGGCTTACCCCTGTTGGGTGAACAGATATTTTCATACACCGGGGGCTGCATGCCCCAGATGTGGAGTTGTGTGGACAGAAATATATCATATGATGTGCCTCTTTCCTGATGGAGTATTGGGAGGTGGTCAAGACTTCTGTGGCTGATATTATCCAGCAGGAAGTCCCGTGCTCACCAGGACACTGCTTACTCAGTTGGTTCCCACACATGGATAAAACTAGTCATGAGCAGGTTTCTGGACTTGGCACTGGTACTGGCAAGACGAGAAATTACCCGGAACTGGAAGGCATCTAGGGGGCCCAGGATAGAAGCTTGGCGCAGTGAGTTTGAAAGATGGCCACCTCTGAGATAGGAGTGCTGTTCTGTGAGGCCAAGCGCGGCCATTGTTCACTTGAGGCGTCGCGAGTTTAGGAAGCTTTAGTTGAATATATGAAGGAGCCAAGCCATCCCTTGGTTATGACCTCTCTGAGGAGTTTGGGACCTAAATAAAAAAAGTATACTAGAAACTGTTTAACATAATATGTTGCTTATGCTCTCTAAAAATGTTGAACTGAGACTATGGTTGGAATAGTACCTACTGACCGGGACTTACAATACTATTGAGGATACGTGATGATAAGTGATGCAGTTTATGGAGCAGGAAGGAACCTAGGGAGTGGGAGATATTGGTTATTAAAATTGCGGATGGTGTGGAGAAGAAAATTCAAGGAATTGGTTGCATGGCTCAGGCGCCAATTTGTAAGTTTTAAGAACCAATAAAAATTCTGTTTGCAAAAAAAGAGTGCAATTCACACAAAGCCCAAGACATTCAAGTACTAGCACCATGAATGTTGATTAAAACTCATTCTTGCCAGTGTTTGTGTGGTGAGGCTTGTTGAGATCAGTGTGACGTTACAAAGTTGTGTGCATTATGAGAGCACAAGTGCCTGTAAAAACAACAGCATTATTCTCATTTTATATAAATGAGTCGTATGAAGCTGTCTTAACTGCTACATGGCATAAACTATGTCTGAGCGATGAACTCTGCTCCACCAGCGGAGTTTGCGAAGTTTTGCCAACTCCGCAATCTGCTGGGGGAGCAGAGTTAGGCACAAAACTCAGATTCGGCCGTGTCGCGGAGTTTGCCCCTGCCGCCCACCTCTAACCTTGACATATGTAGGTCTCGTCGTGGCTTTTCGACATCCAAGCACAGGTTCCAAATGTGAGTTCCCAGAACCACACAATATTCTGTAGTGCCTTGAGATGTCTCCCTCTGCAATGAACATTATGTGAATCCATACAATCACTCACTCAACTGAAAGTCCCGCAACCTGAAAACAGGCCCACAAGGTAGGTAATTCCATCAGCAGAACTGCACCTACCCAGGACAGGGAGCCCTACTTACAATTATCCTGACAATGCGGTACTAACTGACTCTACCCTTCAGAGCAATGGGACACTGCACACACGGGTTTTCTGTCAAAATTAGAGTCAATGCATTATGGTATATGAGAGCGCAGTCCAAATAACACGTGTACAACCGAGTAGTTTTGGATGAAAAACGCACTTTTGTATAAATGTTTTTTTTAAATACAGCAACACAGTCGTAACAGCTGCTACCCCCACCATGTCTGTCCACCCTCCCCTACTTACCTTGAGGGCTAACAGCAGAAGCCACACACAAAGGCAGAGGTGGGTAGAACGCGCCTTCTAGTGCCACCCTTAGGACTGTGGCCACCACATTAAACCCTCCCACACCCTGCCGAGCACTTGCCTGAGACCACCGCTCCTCTCACGTCCTCTCGGGTATGGCTCAGTTTTGGAAAAATCCTTCTACTCTTGTCGATGTTCTGGAAAGTTACTCACACACATGCCGCGTTCCGTCTCTATCCGGCTTCCACGCCGTTCTGCTCCGGCCATTGACGTTGTCTCCGCCCCCTTTAACAGGATTGCCCACATCATGCCAAAACAACTAGAGTAATTAACCTGGCAAACCACATACTCCACCTGACGAATGTACATTCCGTGCTACATAAACTAAAAGCCTGCCCCGTGCACTTGAATGGGTAAATACGTCCCCGCCTACTCTTGAGCCCACCTTCGGTCAGACATGCGGCAATGATCACAAGTAGGTTTGGCTGGACCTCGGTTGCCACAGGAGCCATGACTCTTCCCAAATGCCCTGGTTCCCATGAAGCCCTGGCCACCACTGGTTTCTGCCGTCCCTCTCCTGCCCTGGCATTGGGCAGTGGCAGTCTCTGGCCTCTCCCCTCAGCAGAGGGCTGGAGTCAACTGACAGCCCTACAGAAAGAAGAGGAAGCCGCGGGCACGAGTCGAGGGACAGAGACACAGAGGGCAGTGCTGCGCGGACAGAGGTCATGGGCAGCGCCTCGACCCAGCCAGAGCACACGGAGGGCAGGGAACATGATGAGGAAGTCTTGCAGCGCCAGATCCGGCCCGAGCTCACTGCCCACTGCAAGCAAGGTCATTTTTTTCGTTGTTGGGTAAGGCGGAGCGGAACACCGCGGGAATTCCACTGTTTCCTGCAACTCCGCGGAATTCCGCGTAGTTCAACTCAGCAAACACCACCCACCCTAAGCATATCCTTTCAATTGATGGAGTTAAAGTACCAGCATTACTATTGCAGATTATTCCACTCTGTTAGCCCGAATCTCAGATTCTTGAAAGCTTAATTGAGAACAAGGGAAGATGATTGTAAAGTGAATGGGCTCACTATACATTTTTCTAAATTGAAGAATGTAGTAAATGAGCGCAGAGTACATTGGCCAGAAGCTTCTATCTGGGAAAGGCCAAATTGGAAGAAGTGATGCAATTCTGGTACTTGGGTCTAGCATTTCAAACCACTTGAGCTAACAAACACATGTGGAAAAAACAATACAGAAATCAGAAGCACCCCAGAACGCCTTGGTTTGCAAGGGAGCATGGTGATACATTTTCTGTTAAACTTTACAAGGTGGACTAGGCCAGTTTTTTGCAAGAAGGTATTCCACATTCTTAAGGGATTTCCAACATTATTCCTAGAAGTGGATGTTAGCTAAACACTGGGAAAAAATGTAAAGTGTTCCGTAATGTAGACTGCGCAACACCTGTTATCAACTTTGAGTCACTTCATTGGCAGAGGAAGATGAAAACATGAGCAGATTTGAAAACCACCTACGTTTTCAGTAAGTTGGAAACCTTTAGTACAAAAAGCTAGGCATGGAAACCTCCTTCCAAGAACGAGTGCCGGACCCGAAAGCAGTGGCAAAAATGAGAAATAGTGAAAGAAGTATTCGGGAATTCAAGACACCAAGTTGTGAGGAGTTAGAAACATTTTATGCCCCTGAACTCCAGGGAATATTTGACATTTCATTTCAATAGTAACAGTATCTAGTGACCTTGGGTAACAAACAAGAACACTCTGTCTTTGCCCTAACAAGGAGTTGCATGCTGGGAATTGAGGTGGTTATGAAGAAGCACAATTAGACATTGACTGCTGAGTGTATTTGTGATGGCTGAGAAGAGTTAGTACACTTTCAAATGTCCTGCCCCATGTTTAACACAACAAAAAATAAGACAATTTCCAGCAAAGAGCAAGAGTCTGGATCCAGGAACAGAAGCCCTAGGCCTCCTGTTGAGTAAGAGCTGGGCAGAGAGGGAAAGACTTGTGCTCTGAACTGAGGAAAGTGGCAAATAAAGGCAGTAAATCTTGAAGGCTAGTGTACAGGACGCCTAGTGTACATGATGCCTAGGCTAACGCAACATTAATGAGTGCGTGCAACCATTGCAGGACACGGCAAATCAATTGCAAATAATGGCTTGAGGGGCGATGTTAATTTTAGAGCTCCTGTCATCGAAAAGAAATCGGCTTATTGTAACAAGTGATGTTTAACTGTACATTCCTCTGAAAGCTTAATCCTGGTCCTCGTGGTGTGGGTATTTTACATTTGACTGGTGTATGTTTTATAAATATACCTTTATATATTTTTTCTTTTTTTAATCTCTTGAGGCAGAAAGCTTTATTAACTAATATCGGCAAATGGGGGCAAACTTTCTAAATCCCACAGTGTGGTGAGTTGTTATATGCAAGAAGCACGGAATGGGAAAGATCAGCGACCCCAAAATTAACAAGAAGTCTGGCACTCTTTATACCAGTAATGGGGACCATGCTCTGCAAAATTTACTACTTTAATCCCTTAAAATTTATTCATCCGAACCTGCCCTGGGGTAATTATATCTGAAAATCAAATGAAAATAAAGCACCAGTCAACCCTGAAAAAATTGGAGATTAATAATTGAAGGAAATACTTCCAAACTTTACATAATTTAACTATGTCCTGTTAACAAAATTTAGGGGAAACGTTTTGTCACAGAAATGTTTATTACAGCAAGGTAAAATGTTACTCACCGCCACACACACCCTGCACCAACCATCTGCAAGGAAGAACCGAGTAAACATTGTATCCCATGCCTCCTTCTCTTGAAGGTTGGGGTTCTTCCTCCCTGACCCACCCCAGGACAGTCTTCTGGGCATCACTCTTCCCTGGAGCTAGAAATTCATTCAGTACCACTTTCCTTTCGGCAGGCGTTACTCAACCAGCAAAGACACCGCATGGGCGAGGTGCCACTGCGCCCCCTCGTAGTGGGGCTGGACATCCAAAGTTTTCTGCAGACTCACTGTAAGATTATCCTGTAATAACACACGTGACTCTCCAGCTGCACACCAGGGCCCATACTCTCCATTTCTGCATTTGTGATTAAGGTTCATTAGTTTAAAAAGAATCTGTAGAACTTCATTTAATGTTATAAAATTCTTTCAATATTTCACGAAGGCCAAGAGATGCTCAGAAAGGGTAACTAAAAAGAGTAACTTTCTGTTGAGCCTAGACTGCAGCTGCTGGAGGGGCTGCTGTTGTGGTTAGGACGGTTTCTGGTTCCTGCCTCGCACTGATTAGGCAGCCACTGAAAGTGGAGAAAACCAAACCAGCATTGAGCCACTGCTTCATACTAAGGGAAACCACAATGTCCTCTTGCTCAAGTGACTAACAGTATACCAGACAAGTACTGAAGCATAGCTGTAATCGAAATTCAAGAAATCCCGATAGGTGGCCCTCAAGGCAATACGCGCATAGTTATCGAAATATTTTTGTTTCTCAAAAATAGTAAATTATTTTAAAACATCATCTTATTACGAAATCAATTATCATGTATTTTTAATTCAGCCATGAACATTCATTCACATACTGCAAAAAAGATTTTCACTCTTGCGTTCCCTATATTATGATAAGCCATCATGATATGTAATTGCTTAAACACCTCGTTAAAAATTATTTATATTCAATTGTTTTCAGTAAACACAGTAAGTAGTGGTGTTAAGCAAATGATCTCCCGCACAACTTTATATCAACTTGTGCTGCACTGTCCTATCTGGGGTATGTTACAAGACTGACCTGCATGTTGTTGATCCCTGCTGGTGATAGCACACTGAGAAAGCAAACCAATGAATGTGCTCAGTTCCATGTAATATTTTTGTATGGCATGGGTATGCCTAGACATGGGGTATGTAGCTCACTGTCCACAGGGACTGATATTGTACTTCACTGGTGAGCCGTAACATGGTCAAAGCAGATTTATAGCATTCCCATTCCTGAATGTGCCTAGCAGTTTGGGCTGGACTGGTTTGTGCGTGGTTGCTCAATGTTTATAATGCAATAATAGCACAGTAATAGAAAAGCACAAGTGTATGAATCGTTGATAACCAATGGATTAGATTATTTCCTATATTTCAATCAATCACAGTTTTTTATTAGAGAGCGGGTGGCCAGAGAAAGAAAGCCTACTACAGAGAATTGTAGTGGTGACTAAGACCTCTGTTCTCTCTTCTTTAGTTTGGGTCCCACCTCCCAAACATGGGTCCTCGTCCATTTGGAAAATTTACAAAATGCTGAACTGCTGACTATTCAGCCATCGGCATGGTGGGCAGGTCTCCATTATGTCATCTAGCTTTTGATGAAGAATCCCCAATGAGCCAGTGGATCTCTTGATATGCCACCAGTTAGGATGCAGCTGGTGCAGCCATTTGGTGGTGCCCACCAGGGACAAAGGACCTCCTTTGCCTTTAAAAAAAAGTTCTTATGATTTCTCAATAAATTCCGACTGCTTCCTAGTAAAAAAAGAAAACCTAGCTTGATTTTGGTTGTCAAAAAATTCAAAATGGCAGATTAATTCCATTCTGCTCCTTCCACATCATGTGACTTGTGCGCTATGATGGTACCTAAATTGAAGAGGTGGGGCTGTCACACATGCATGCTTGAATTATTGCTTCTGAACTTGAGAGATATTGATTTATGGTTTTCGTCTTAATGGACAGTACATCTAAAGAATACAGTTCTATAAGGTGATTATGAATTGAACGCTTGCCCCAATAAAGAAACAGATTTGATTAATTGTTGTCTACCACGTATTGGCAAGTTGCTTGCACTCCAGGACTTGTGGCAAATGGATAATCACCAAATACACAATTACAGTTTGACCTATATTCAATGTGCCTATGGTTGTCGTTCGGGTTTACAAATTTATCGGAACACCACGGCAGAGACCCTCCCACAAGGACTGCACATTGTGCTAATCTACTTCCTATTAACTCCGCTAGTGGAGATAATACAATGTGCCAACAGAGGTGTAGCATGGCTGCCAGTATCCCTAGCGTTACCAAGAAAATGTACTCATGAATGTTGCTTGGGTAGTAAAATTCAGCATAATTATGGTTCAGTGTGCACCTCTTGCCTAAGGGCTCCAATGCTTTTCAGGACCTGATGTTTGATATTGGAGATCATCTTGGCAACAGTGGTAATAATTAACTTCTGTTGAAGCTCATCCAAGTTGTACATTTAAATTGCAAGCGATATGAAAGGTGTGTGCTCGTGTACATCGTCAAACAATACTCATGATAAGGTCGGCAAACCAACTTGGTGTCAGACAGAGATATCTTTGTGTCTGTCTGACAGCAAGTTACTCTGCAAACCTCATAATCCCTGCATATGGATTCAGATCTGAAGATACAACTTTTTCAAGCTTCATTTGAAGTCTATTTTGAATGCTGTTACCAAGAGTATCCGCAATATCAAATAACGGGGCTCAAATATTAGCAAATTGAACTCTAAGGGCTACTTCAAGATGGGGATGCTTGCAGATCTAATGATAGATCACCACCTATAATGCAGGATACATTTGGAGTTTGAAACATAACACATTGCTGTTGATCTGGGTACAAATATACACAACCCATTGCCGATATTGAAATCTACAGACGATGTACGATTGACCTTTACATAATTGTGTACCATCCATCATACCAAAAGAGCCTTTTAAAAGCGACAGATAGTCATTAAATTTGTTTTGCCTGTATCAGTATATTACTATAAACCACCATACAATACGGCTAGTAAAACATTTATCAGTGAATTTACAAATTGCCGTACCAATAGATTATAATAACTGGGCATATTCTATGTCTGAATACATTTGTTTATACATTAACGAATTATGCATGTAAAATGTTTGACTTCTTGAATCTTGGTAATACATTTCAGATCCCAAGGAGAACTGCGAATCATGTCTCAAATTTCAAACTGACTTGTTAGGTACCTCAACAAATTAGCTTTAAGGTCTGAGATACATTTAGTGATAGAAAGGTAACTATATCTGTAGAAGGCACCATGTACTGGGCTAAGATGCTCTAAAGTTAACTTTGGTCCTTTAGACATTAATTATACCCTACTTTCTCCCTCTGACCACAAGGATGGTTACTTTAGTCTCTATGACCACCCTACCAGTATCAATTTGATATAATCCATATAATTTATAAATTCATTATGTCCTGCCTCATCTTCAACAGGACAGGCATCTAAAGTATGAAAGGACCTGTGAAACTTTGCTGGCAACTGGATGAACATACAGGATATATACGTTTGCTTAAATAACCACTCAGCCCTAACCAGACAGGGCTGCCAAGATCAAAGAGATATGCCACAAACTGCTGGTCACCAGAAGACTCTAAAATAGATTACCTTGCTTGTTCTAAAGAGTAATATACTCTGAGAACTGACATCCTATAATGGCAAAAGGATGATGATAATGCAGTTCATCTTAGCACATCTCTTCCATCTCGCATTTGCAATCATATAAAGGAGCACTCTAATGTAATAACGTATTGTTGTTTTATATTAATATATGTGTATGAAAAAGTGTGTAGCTATATTTTTTATAAACATATATGTATGTTGTTTCTTACTTATTAGAAATATCCATTTCCCTCAATTATTTTGGAAAACGTTTATGGCTCTCTGATGCCCAGAACCCATCCAAGCCATTCATGGTGGTACATTTTCACATTTCTGTTAACTGGAAGTGGCATTTTGGGAGAAACAAATCAACTCAGTTTTGTTTTCAAGAATGATATCTTCTTCTCAAGGATATCTTGTGCTTCCTGCTCATTAGATAGGTTTTTGCAGAAAGTAACAAGTTTCTGACACATGATTAGGTTCCGTAGACTCGTACTGAGAGAATATCAATCTAGCTGCCCTAAATTATATGTATTTTAGCACAATGCTTCAACTAACCCTTTTCTAGTGAAAACTCTGGTCAGCTGAAATGACAATTGTCTTTAAATTATTCTGCTGTGTTGTTTGCTATTTTTCATGAAACGCAGGTTAGACTTGAGGCTTCCCAGTGTGTTGTGTATTATTTTTAACAACAGTCTATTCAAGCACATCTCCAATCCCCCCTAACGAATCCATAAAATCAGAGTGGATGACATCTTGTACAGCCAGCATTGGACATCAGACTAAGAACATAAAAGATAAACTGTAAATGCAATAATGGGGCTTGTAGAGCTAATAAGACATGCCGGGCTGGTGCATGTGCATCTGTCTCTCACACGTCATCATCCATCACAGCACTAAGCGCTGTGTCCCATAACATAACATGAAAAACGCACCACAGTGGTCATCACACACAACATGGAAGCCCTTTCCATATCGGCCCAAAGCGAAGAGAACACTATTCCAACAACATACCGCTGTGGGTAAGCACTTCAGCTTGCCATTTAGGGGTAGCTGGGCACATCATTTTGTCACATATGCGTGTGAGGTATTGACAGTTCTGTTAGAATAGAAGCTATATGATCAATCTTGAAATCAGCAACATGATGCCATATGGTTTTGAATGTTTGTCTTTCTCTAATAAACTGCTATCAGTTCGTGAACCTTCTCTGTCCACTGCATGGAGTCCTGCACATTATAGACAACACGTCATGAACTGAAGAATCATGTATCATATGACGAAATATGAATCATTTTATTGGCTGAAATAAAAAACAAAACATTCACCAAACTACCAACGACGATTTATTGACTTTCTGTTACTTTCGCAATTAATTTTGCTTACAGGTGTGCTCAAGTCATCATCCTTGCATCTGTAATGTTTCTTGGAGTTCCTGGGGCACTCGACATCACATAGATTAATAGGGACTTGGTCTGCAGCTCTGTGTTTCTATCTCCTCCGAACTCCAATACTTGGCTGGTACTTAAGCGTCCTCATGGACATCTCATGAGGTTTTCTCAAGCACGCTGCTCCTGCTCTGAGCTGTTGTGTTAGCACCAATGAATCTGTGCACCTCGCCCTCTGTAGAGAGCCAGAAATCCAGAGGTTGGGGCAGGGAAGAAAGCTGTACTCCTAATAGTCACTCCCACATAGCGTAGCCCCACAGACCTATGGAGTAAATCAGCCTAACGGACAACATTAGCACCATTATATTTATCTTTTCAATCTTTCTTTGCAGTAATCGGGTGCCAATCTGCAAAATCGCGGGTAAACTCAGAAAGAGAGGAAGATGAAGTCATGCTAATTGGTCTTACATATCTTTACAACCACTCCACAGAAGGGTGGTGCTATGTAACCAGCCTAGCATAATTTGCCCTGCCACATTTTGTTCTACACACCTGTTTAATTGAGTTTTCAAAAGGAAATCAACATCAGTTACAACTTGCACTGTTGTATACATCATATTCTATTCAAGGATAGACTGTGACCCCTCCAGGCCCATCCACGAACCTCCTCTCATCCCATTACTCCCTCTCAAGCTGCTGAAGATATGATGCACCACCACAAGTAAGTCCAAAGTCCATCTGGATCAGCCCCCAATAAGAGTTCCAGTTGCTCCAAATTTTCCCCCATTTTCGGGGGCAACTCCTGCCTTTGTAGACCCCTTTTTGACTAACGTGCACCAGTCCATGTCACGCTTCCAGGTCTGGAGATCCGGGTCCAGTCCACCACTACACAGCTGCCCTGTCATATTTGATCAAAATACAACCAATTGCAGTGGTACTCAGAGCCAAAATAGAAGGCCTATTACATTTTGATGTACTCCATAACAAAGCCACATATCTGATTGCTCCTAAGAGGCTAGAAAAGCACCACTGTGAAAGAGGTTGTACTATACTAAGGAACACACAAAAAAGTATTAATCCCTGGCAAGGAGAGTTTTTTCCAGCCGATATCAGAAAAAAATAATGAATTCTAAACATGACCAAATATGACAAGATCATGTATCTAATCAAGGAGGTTTCATTGGCCTCATATAACCCAAAAAGACAAGACTTAACAACAAAAAATTATTTGGCGTCCCCATTGGACACCTCAAAAGACTCATTACTCTGAGTCCCAGAGTTAAACACACAATTGGGATTGAGTGGGTATCTCCACCCCATATTGTAGAAAACAATTTGACTGATACAACTATATGCAAGAAGCATTGGCATAGCCAATAGGTCTCACCTTTAGCGTTTAGCCAGAGCTGGTGCCTTGTCAATGCCTTTATGCTATGTTGTAGAGCATTGTGGCTGCTGTGCAGCATGTTAAAAAGTTATAATGAAAAAGTGTTATAAGTTTACTTTATATATAACTAAGAAGACATTATGTACAATGGAATTACCCTATTAAAAAAATCTTCTAGTTTTTTTGTCCTTGCAATGCTGGCAACTTCTTCCTGCCTATTCTTCTGCTAATTTGTTACAGCTTTTTTTATTATGGGGGAAACATAAACAATGGGAGGGTGGAGGTTGGGCAAGAGTACCTGAATTGCAACATGAGCAGTGGACGGACACTCTGGGGAATCAACAGATGACACATTCCGAGGGCAGACTGAGGTGGTGCTGAGTGATGCTGAGGTGGTGCTGAGGTGGCGGGATGCTGGTGTGGAGGTGATGCTCAGGTGATGCTGAATAATTCTCAGGTGGTGCTGAGTGATGCTGAGGTCGTGGTGTGCTGGTGCGGGGTTGATGCTCAGGTGATACTGAGCTATACAGATGTCATGGTGTGTGATGCTGTGGTGCTGAGTCATGTTGAGTTGGTGTTGCTGCACTGGTGCTCAGATGGTGCTGAGTGAAGCTGAGTTGATGCTGTTCTGAGGTGATGCTGAGGTGGTGCTGCACTGATGCTGAAATGATACTACGCTGGTGATGTATTGCTGTTGAGGTGGGGCTGCGCTGATGCTTACGTGGGGCTGCGCTGGTGCTTAGGCTGGGCTGTGCTGGTGATGGTGCTCTGATGCACTGGTGGTGCTAGGCTGATAGTGAGATGGTACTGTCCTGATGTTGAGGTGATGCTGCGCTGCTGCTGAGGTGGTGCTGCTCTGATGCTGAGTTTGTGCTGCACTGGTTGTGGTACACTGATGAGGAGGTGGGGCTGTGCTGAGATGATGCTGTGCTGATGCTGAGGTGGTGCTGTGGTGATGCTCAGGTGAAGCTGAGTGATACTGAGGTGGTGCTGAGTGATGCTGTGGTGGTGCTTAGTGATGCTGAGGTGATGCTGAGTCAAGTTGAGGTGGTGCTGAGTCATGCTTAAGTGCTGGTGCTTAGGTGGTGCTGAGCCGGAGGTTCAGCTGGTGCTGAGAGATGCTGAGTTGCTGCTGTGCTGAGGTGATGCTGCGCTGATGCTCAAGATGTGCTGCATTGGTGCTGAATTATTGCTGAGGTGGGGTTGCTCTGGTGCTGAGGTGGGCTGCACTAGTAGCGGTGCACTAATGTGAAAGTGGTGCTGTGCTGATGCTGAAATGGCGTTGTGCTGATGTTGAAGTGGTGCTGCGCTAGTGTTGAGGTGGTCCTGCACTAGTTCTGAGGTGGTGCTGCACTGATGCTGAGCTGGTTCTGCACTGGTGTTGATGCACTGATGAGGCAGTGGTGTTGTGCTGATGCTGGGGTGGTGCTGTGCTAATGCTGTGTTGATGCTGAGGTGGTACTGCATTGATGCTGAGGAGGTGTTGCACTGATGCTGAGGTAGTGCTGCGCTGATGCTGTGCAGAGGTGGTGCTTCACTGGTGCTGATTGATACTGAGGTGGTGCTCAGGTGTTGCTGAGTGAAACTGAGGTGGTGCTGAGTGATGCTGAGGTGATCCTAAGTGGGGCTTTGGCGGTGCTCAGGTAGTGCTGTTCTGGTGTTCAGGTGATGCTGAATGATGCTGAGTTGGTTCTGCCTGATGCTGAGGTGATACTGCACTGGAGCTGAGGCTGTGCTGCGCTATTGCTGCAGTGGTGCATTTGTACTGATTTGCTGCTGAGGAGGTGGTTCTGTGCTGGAGCTGAGGTAGTGCTGTACGGATGCTGTGGCGAGGCTGCACTTGTGCTGAGTTGATTATGCACCATTGGTTTTGCAAGAAGTGGTGCTCTGCTGGTGCTGAGTAATGCTGTGGTGGTGCTGAGTCATGTTGAGGTGGTGGTGCTGCGCTAGAGCTCAGGTGGTGCTGAGTGATGCTGAGCTGGGTCTGTGCCTAGGTGATGCTGTACGGACGCTGAGGTTGTGCTGCACTGATGCTTAAGTGGTGCTGTGCTGGTGCTGAGTTGCTGCTGAGGTGGGGATGTTCTGTTTCTGATTTGGTAAAGCACTGGTGGTGGTGCACTGATGCTGAGGTGGTGCTGTGCTGATGCTGAGGTGGTGCTGCATTGGTGCTAAATTGCTGCTTAGGTGGGGTTGCACTGGTGCTGAGGTGGTGCTGCACTGGTGGTGGTACACTGATGAGGAGGTGGTGCTGTGCTGATGCTGTGCTAATGTTAAGGAGGTGCTGCACTGGTGCTGAGGTGGTGCTGCTCTGATGCTGAGTTGGTGCTGCACTGGTGGTGGGTCACTTATGAGAAGGTGGTGCTGTGTTGATGCTGAGGTGTTGGTGCTTAGGTGAAGTGTGATGCTGTGGTGGTGCTGATTGTTGCTGAGGTGGTGCTGAGTCATGCTGAGGTGGTGGTGAGTGATACTGAGTTAGTGCTGTGCTGAGGTGATGCTGCACTGATGCTGAGGTGGTCCCCTGCTGATTCTGAGCTGGTGCTTCACTTGGAGCTGAATTGCTACTGAGGTGGGGTTGCGCTGGTGCGGAGGTGAGACTGCGCTAGTGGTGGTGCTGTGATGTTGTTGAGATGGGGCTGTGCTGGTGTTGAGGTGGTGCTGCACTGGTGCTGATGAGGTGCTGAGCTGATGCTGCACTTGTGGTGGTGCACTGATGAGATGGTGGTGCTGTGCTGATGCAGAGATGGTGCTGTGCCGATGTTGAGGTGATGTGGTGATGCTCAGGTGGTGGTGTGCTTATGCCAAGGTAGTGCTGTGCTGATGCTAAGGTGGTGCTGTGCTGATGCTGATGCGGTGCCACACTAATGCTGTGCTGAGGTGGTGCTGCACTGGTGCTGATGTGGTGCTGAGTGATACTGATGTGGTGCTGAGGATGTGGTTTGCTTGTTCAGAGGTGGTGCTCAGGTAGTGGTGTGCTGATGCCAAGGTAGTGCTGTGCTGATGCTAAGGTGGTGCTGTGCTGATGCTGATGTGGTGCTGCGCTGATGCTGTGCTGAGGTGGTGCTGCACTGGTGCTGATGTGGTGCTGAGTGATACTGAGATGGTGCTGAGGATGTGGTTTGCTTATTCAGAGGTGCTGCGATACTGAAGTGGTGCTGAGTGATGCTGAGGTGGTGCTCAGGTGGTGCTGTGCTTGTGCTCAGGTGGTGCTGAGTTGGTTCTTCGCTGGTGATAAGGTGATGCTGCACTGGTGTTGAGGTGGTGTTTCGCTACTACTGAGGTGGTACTGCGTTTGTGCTAAGGTGTTTCTGAGGTGGTTCTGCACTGGTGCTGAGGTAGTGCTGTGCTGATGCTGTGGTGGGACTGCACTGGTGCTAAGTTGGTGATGCACTGGTGGTGGTGCAAGAGTGTGTGCTGAGTCATACTGAGGTGGTGGTGCTGCGCTGGTGCTTAGGTGGTGCCTATCCAGTTCTGAGGTGGTGTTGAGTGATCCTGAGTTGGTTCTGTGCTGAGGTGATTTTGCGCTGCAATGGTGATTATGCACTGATGAGGAGGTGGTGCTATGCTGATGCTGAGATGGTGCTGTGGTGGTGCTCAGGTGGTGCTGATTGATGTTGTGGTGGTGTTGAGTGATGCTGTGGTGGTGTTTAGGGATGATGTGGGGGTGCTGAGTCATGCTGAGGTGGTGTGAGGTGGTGTTGCTGCACTGATGATGCTGAGGTGGTGCTGCACTGGTGAAGATGCACTGATATGGAGATGGTTCTGTGCTGATGCTGCGATGGTGCTGTGCTGATGCTGGGGCAGTGCTGTGATGGTGCTCAGATGGTGCTGTGCTGGTACTCGGGTGATGCTAATTGATGCTGAAGTGGTGATGAGTGATGCTCTGGTGGTGCTGTGTGATGCTGTGGTGGTGTTTAGTGATGATGTGGTGGTGCTGAGTCATACTGAGATGGTGGTGTTGGACTCGTGGTCAGGTGGTGCTGAGGTCGTGCTGAGTGATGCTGAGCTGGGTCTGTGCCTAGGTGATGCTGTACGGACGCTGAGGTTGTGCTGCACTGATGCTTAAGTGGTGCTGTGCTGGTGCTGAGTTGCTGCTGAGGTGGGGATGTTCTGGTTCTGATTTGGTAAAGCACTGGTGGTGGTGCACTGATGCTGAGGTGGTGCTGTGCTGATGCTGAGGTGGTGCTGCATTGGTGCTAAATTGCTGCTTAGGTGGGGTTGCACTGGTGCTGAGGTGGTGCTGCACTGGTGGTGGTACACTGATGAGGAGGTGGTGCTGTGCTGATGCTGTGCTAATGTTAAGGAGGTGCTGCGCTGGTGCTGAGGTGGTGCTGCTCTGATGCTGAGTTGGTGCTGCACTGGTGGTGGGTCACTTATGAGAAGGTGGTGCTGTGTTGATGCTGAGGTGTTGGTGCTTAGGTGAAGTGTGATGCTGTGGTGGTGCTGATTGTTGCTGAGGTGGTGCTGAGTCGTGCTGAGGTGGTGGTGCTGAGTGATACTGAGTTAGTGCTGTGCTGAGGTGATGCTGCACTGATGCTGAGGTGGTGCCCTGCTGATTCTGAGCCGGTGCTTCACTTGGAGCTGAATTGCTACTGAGGTGGGGTTGCGCTGGTGCGGAGGTGAGACTGCGCTAGTGGTGGTGCTGTGATGTTGTTGAGATGGGGCTGTGCTGGTGTTGAGGTGGTGCTGCACTGGTGCTGATGAGGTGCTGAGCTGATGCTGCACTTGTGGTGGTGCACTGATGAGATGGTGGTGCTGTGCTGATGCAGAGATGGTGCTGTGCCGATGTTGAGGTGATGTGGTGATGCTCAGGTGGTGGTGTGCTTATGCCAAGGTAGTGCTGTGCTGATGCTAAGGTGGTGCTGTGCTGATGCTGATGCGGTGCCACACTAATTCTGTGCTGAGGTGGTGCTGCACTGGTGCTGATGTGGTGCTGAGTGATACTGATGTGGTGCTGAGGATGTGGTTTGCTTATTCAGAGGTGGTGCTCAGGTAGTGGTGTGCTGATGCCAAGGTAGTGCTGTGCTGATGCTAAGGTGGTGCTGTGCTGATGCTGATGTGGTGCTGCGCTGATGCTGTGCTGAGGTGGTGCTGCACTGGTGCTGATGTGGTGCTGAGTGATACTGAGGTGGTGCTGAGGATGTGGTTTGCTTATCCAGAGGTGCTGCGATACTGAAGTGGTGCTGAGTGATGCTGAGGTGGTGCTCAGGTGGTGCTGTGCTTGTGCTCAGGTGGTGCTGAGTTGGTTCTTCGCTGGTGATAAGGTGATGCTGCACTGGTGTTGAGGTGGTGTTTCGCTACTACTGAGGTGGTACTGCGTTTGTGCTAAGGTGTTTCTGAGGTGGTTCTGCACTGGTGCTGAGGTAGTGCTGTGCTGATGCTGTGGTGGGACTGCACTGGTGCTAAGTTGGTGATGCACTGGTGGTGGTGCAAGAGTGTGTGCTGAGTCATACTGAGGTGGTGGTGCTGCGCTGGTGCTTAGGTGGTGCCTATCCAGTTCTGAGGTGGTGTTGAGTGATCCTGAGTTGGTTCTGTGCTGAGGTGATTTTGCGCTGCAATGGTGATTATGCACTGATGAGGAGGTGGTGCTGTGCTGATGCTGAGATGGTGCTGTGGTGGTGCTCAGGGGGTGCTGATTGATGTTGTGGTGGTGTTGAGTGATGCTGTGGTGGTGTTTAGGGATGATGTGGGGGTGCTGAGTCATGCTGAGGTGGTGTGAGGTGGTGGTGCTGCACTGATGATGCTGAGGTGGTGCTGCACTGGTGAAGATGCACTGATATGGAGATGGTTCTGTGCTGATGCTGCGATGGTGCCGTGCTGATGCTGGCGCAGTTCTGTGATGGTGCTCAGATGGTGCTGTGCTGGTACTCGGGTGATGCTAATTGATGCTGAAGTGTTGCTGAGTGATGCTGTGGTGGTGCTGTGTGATGCTGTGGTGGTGTTTAGTGATGATGTGGTGGTGCTGAGTCATACTGAGATGGTGGTGTTGGACTCGTGGTCAGGTGGTGCTGAGGTCGTGCTGAGTGATGCTGAGTTGGTTCTGTGCTGAGGTGATGCTACACTGATGTTGAGGCAGTGTTGCGCTGATGTTGAAGCGGTGCTGCGTTGGTGCTGAGTTGCTACTGAAGTGGGACTGTCCTGGTGCTGAGGTGGGGCTATGCTAGTCGTGCGGCACTGATGCGGAAGTGACGCTGTGCTGATGCTGAGACTGTGATGTGCTGGTGTTGATGTGGTGCTGGGATGGTGCTGAGGTGGTGCTGTGTTGGTGCTGAGGTGGGGGAGCACTGATGCTGAGGTTTTGCTGAGCTGCTGCTGTGCTGGGGCTGCGCTAGTGCTGAGTTGGTGATACTCTGGCAGTGGTGCACAATGTGCTGATACAGAGGTGGTGCTGCACTGTTGCTGAGTGATACTGAGGTGATGCTGAGGGGTCGGTGTGCTTCTGCAAAGATGGTGCTCAGGTGGTACTGTTGATACTGAGGTGGTGCTGAGTGATGCAGAGCTGGTGTTGAATTATTTTTGGGAGGTACTCAGGTGGTGCTGTGCTGGTGCTCAGGTAGTGCTGAGAGATGCTGTGTTGGTGTTGACATGATGCAGGTGGGGCTACGCTAGTGGTGGCCACTGATGCAGAAGTGACGCTGTGCTGATGCGGAGACTGTGATGTGCTGGTGTTGATATGGTGCTGGGCTGGTGCTGAGGTGGTGCTGTATTGGTGCTGAGGTGGTGCTGTGCTGATGGTGAATTGGAGCTGCACTGGTGATGGTGCACTGATGAGGAGGTGGTGCTGTGCAGATGCTGAGGTGGTGCTGTGTGGGGCTTAGGTGGCACTGTGCTACTGCTCAGGTGGTGCTGTGTGCTGCTAAGAGGGTCATGAGTGATGCGGTGGTAGTGCTGAGTGACGCTGTGTTGGTGTTGACTAATGCTATGGTGGTGCTAAGTCATGCTAAGGTGATTGTGTTGTGCTGTTGGTCAGGTGGTGCTGAGCAGGTGCTCAGGTGGTGCTGCATTGGGGATGAGTTGCAATTAAGGTGGGCTGCGCTGGTGCTGAGGTGGGGCTGTGCTGGTGGTGCTGCACTGGAGCTGAGGTGGTGTTGTGCTGATGCTGAGCTAGAGCTGCACTGGTGGTGGTGAACTGATTAGGAGGAGGTGCTGTGTTGATTCTGAGATGGTGCTGTGCTGAGGTGATGCTGTGCTGATGCTGAAGTGGTGCTGCACTGATGCTGGAGTGGTACTGCATTGGTTTTGATTTGCTGCTGAGCTGGGCCTTCACTGGTGCTGAGGTGGGGCTGTCCTGGGGTGGTGCTGTGCTGATGCTGTGTTGATACTGAGGTGGTACTGCATTGATGCTGAGGAGGTGTTGAACTGATGCTGAGGTAGTGCTGCGCTAATGCTGTGCAGAGGTGGTGCTGCACTGGTGCTGATTGATACTGAGGTGGTGCGCAGGTGGTGCTGAGTGAAACTGAGGTGGTGCTGAGGTGGGGCTTCCTTAGTGCTGAAGTGGGGCTATGTTGGTGATGGTATACTGATGCTGAGATGGTGATGTGTTGGTGTTGAGGTGTTACTGCACTGATGCAGTGGTGGTGCTGTGCTAATGCTGAGATGGTACTGAGCTGATGCTGAGCTGGAGCTGCACTGGTGGTGTGGTACTGATTAGGAGGTGGTGCTGTGCTGATGCTGAGATGGTGCTGTGCTGAGGTGATGCTGCACTGATACTGAAGTGGTGATGTACTGATGCTGAAGTGGTGCTTGATTGGTGCTCAGTTGCTGCTAAGGTGGTGCTGTGATGGTGCTCAGGTGGTGCTCTGCTGATGCAGAGGTGGTGCTGTGCTGATGCTGAGGCGGTGCTGTGCTGATGCTGAGGTGGTGCTGGGATGATGCCAAGGTTGTGCTGAGGTGGTGTGCACTGATGCTGAGGTGGTGCTGCATTGATGCTGAGGTGGTGCTGCGCTGCTGCTGTGCTGGGGCTTTGCTGGTGCTGAGTTGGTTATTCTATGGCAGTGGTGCACAACGTGCTGATACAGAGGTGGTGCTGCACTGTTGCTGAGTGATACTGAAGTGATGCTGAGGGGGTGGTGTGCTTGTACAGAGGTGGTGCTCAGGTGGTGCTGGTGATACTGAGGTGATGCTGAGTGATGCTGAGCTGCTGCTGAATTATGCTTTCGGAAATCCAAACAAGTCCAGGCAAAAGAAAAAGTAGCACACCAAAACTAACTAATATGGCCGATAGTGAAGTGATCCATGTAACCGTGCCTGTTTCAGGGCATGACCAATGCAGCAAAAGGAAGGGGCAAATCTGAACTATTCACCACGAAAACAAGGGAATTTCAAAAGGCACACGAAGGAACTAATCGAAATGGATGGCATGCTGAAAGCCCAAAGTGTAGATACCGCATGTCTTGAAAAAGCACATACGTTGCCTAGGCGAGACCAAAAAAGGTGCCAGAAGAACGAAGATGCAATCAGCGAATATTTCTCTTAGGTACTATCTCATCCCAAATAGAGACAAAGTAAAATTGTAAACAAATAGTGTCACTGGCAACAATGCAATACAACTTCTGAATCTTAGGAAATTGCAGAGTAACAGGACTGGTTACCTAAAACCAGGAGTACAAACTGATAAAAGCAACCACTAATAGTTACCTAGCAGAGAGACTCAAAGTGATTCAGATTCAGATGCTAGCTTCAAGACTTTGAGTTATGACTACATCATATACAGCTTTCCAAAAAACAGGACTGGGTCCATCCCTTCTGCCATGAAGAAAGTGACAGGCCTATGTTATAGCTGGTGTACCTGACCTGGAAGCATCAGAACATGTTGATGAGCCATAGGCTTGTTCTCCTGAGCAAGCTGAGGAAAGGAAGTGGTGTCTGTTCACAATATCCCATCTCAGATATGATGCACCAGGTAATCAACTTGAGGTCATTATGTGGATGTTGTGGATGGATGACAAAGAACCTTTGAAGTTAAGCATGTATGATGTTGCTTAATTAGTACTCACTTCAAGACTTTGGTTTATGACTACATCATATACAGCTTTCCAAAAAACAGGACTGGGTCCATCCCTTCTGCCATGAAGAAAGTGACAGGCCTATGTTATAGCTGGTGTACCTGACCTGGAAGCATCAGAACATGTTGATGAGCCATAGGCTTGTTCTCCTGAGCAAGCTGAGGAAAGGAAGTGGTGTCTGTTCACAATATCCCATCTCAGATATGATGCACCAGGTAATCAACTTGAGGTCATTATGTGGATGTTGTGGATGGATGACAAAGAACCTTTGAAGTTAAGCATGTATGATGTTGCTTAATTAGTACTCACTGGTATAAAATTCCTTGTGTCCTGTCGTACTGAGATGAGGATAAATTTCAGAAGGGGTGCATCACTCTTAATTACCGATAATTATTAGGTTATCATAATTTGTGTACATTACTACACTACCTGAGCATATTTATAACTCGTAAAAATGTTTATATATTGTAATGAAATTACATACTTTTGGTGGGCTTTTTCTTGGAATTTCTGTTTATTTTTCTATATTAACTTTACAGGCACTGTAAATTAAGAATACTAATGGTTAGGATCCAGCCCTTATTTTGGATTGGGAGGTTGTCAGCCATTTTATGGTTCAATCAGGTTGTCTATGTCTGTGTTCTAAACTGACTGCAACGTGACCGTTAGAGGCTAGCTGCAAACAGAATTGTTTAGAGCACAGAGGTGAAGTGTGGTCTGAATTTGGAGCCAGCTGTACTAAGGCTTTATTGTGGTTGCAAAAGGTCCAATTCTCAAAATCTAGCCTTTTGCGACCGAAAAACGGTCTTTTGGCATGCAACAAAACACAAATTGAAATTCGGTAACATGTTGCCGAATTTCAATTTGTGTTTGCAAGTACATACTGAGTCAGTATTTGTAAAGGGCACGTTTTGGGCGTTCCTTCCAAGTACCGGTTCAGAATGGGATATATTAAGGTTTTCCAACCGGAGTCTGGTCACAAAGCATTAATATATTACAGACTTCACAAAGGTAATGTGAACCCACTCACAAAATGTGAATGTTGACAAAAAAAGAGTACACTTAGGAAAATGTTCTTTATACTTTTCTTT
The DNA here is from genome assembly GCF_964261635.1 of Lissotriton helveticus. Lineage (NCBI taxonomy): Eukaryota > Metazoa > Chordata > Amphibia > Caudata > Salamandridae > Lissotriton > Lissotriton helveticus. The sequence continues at coordinate 424,561,844 of NC_136061.1, read as the reverse complement.
TTTTTAATGCATCGCGTTTTCTTTTAGGAAAAACAGGGTACAATTATGAAAAAGGATTGTTTTATTTAAAAGGAATCACAGACAGTGTGGTGTGCTGATCCCAGCAGGCCACCCACTCTGTGATGACTTTGAAATAGTGGTGTGTTCTAATTTGAGATCTACCTCCATAATATTCATCAGGTAAATCCAATTTGGACCCACTACCATGCGGTATTTTGAGAACCGACCTACTAGTATGTAGGTCGGTTCACACAATATCACACTGGTTGCAAAAATACTGGTTGCAAATTGCGACCGGTGCTTGCTACATCTGGGGCTAGATGTATGAAGATTAGTAATAGAGATTACCACTTGCAAATCACTTTTTGGTAATCGCTATTATCAATGTACAAAAGTTATATCTGGTCCATTAGAAATTCGTATTTGTCGCAAATAGACCTACCTCATACATATAATTGAGGTAGGTCTCAATTTGTGAACCATTAGGGTTCGCTGCCATCACAGGGATGGTACTCTGCTGGGGTCAGCAGACTACCACGTCCTTGATTGCTTTTAAATAAAGCAATCTCTTTATTTTAAATTCACCCTGTTTTCCATAAAGGAAAACGAGATACATTTACAAATAGAAATAAAAAGTAACATTTTTATTTTTAAAGTGTAGGCAGTAGTCCGTGGAACCTCTGCCTGCTCTTAAAAAATATTCTTTTTAAGCATTCTCAAAAGGGAAGGGGTCCCAAGAGGACCCCTTCCCATTTGCGAATTGGTTACCACCATCTTTGAGTTAGTGGTAAAATGCAAATGTTTTTAGACAACATGATTCAGTATTTGAAAGGGGTGTGTTTCGGGCTCAAACATTCATACACCCCATTCTGATTCACATTTGGAAGGGAAACCCTAAACACACCCCTTTCAAATACTGAATCAGTATCTATTTGCAATTACAAATCTCAATTTGGGATTAATACATACCAAAATCAATTTTTGCGGTCGAAAACTACCCGATTCTGTGAATCGGATCGTTTGCGACTGCAAAAATGTTTTATAATATAGCCCTTGGTCTCTCTGTGCTCCACAAAGAGACAGTGCAAGGCAGCTCACAAGCTTAATAGTTGTCAGAGGCAGATTAATCTGATTTAAACTGACAAGCCATTGGTTGACCGGAGCAAGGGACGCTGTCAGTTATTGAGTGGGACGTCATGGATTGAAGTGACTGATTCCAATCTTTACCTTTATTGACCTAACTTAGTGATTAGGGCTTGACCCTGCAGCAAACAAGATTTTGCACTTGCGATTGCGCTACATTGTATATAGTGCTCCTCTGACTCGATCTGCTTTATGTAAGTGCCACATATACACACACATACTTACATACCACTTCATCAGAGCAGTGACTTATTATCATGAAAGGGAGCATCATTTCCAAGGCTGCCATACTGTCTGTTGAAATACTCATAAATTATTACTACCGACACCAGTGTTGTCAATGTGCCCTGTGAAGAAAAGAGAAGCTGTTTCAGAATAGATCTCTATTAGCTGCTGTGCTGACATTCGTGAGGGATCCTTCCCACACTGTAGGTTCGCGAAGCATCACAGCCCTGCCGAGCAAGAAAACATCCATGTTCCAAAGAGGAGCAGATTATCAATTGCTCAGACCAAAGCGAGGTGCATGCTTTGAGAGGAAACAACCTATGGAAAGCCCCCTAACTGAAGCGCTTAGGTGTCAAGACCGTCACACTGCTAATTAAACCGCACCTAAGCACGCTGTAGTGATATTAAATTGAGAGAGAGAGAGAGAGAGAGGGAGAGAGAGAGAGAGAGAGAGAGAGAGAGAGAGAGAGAGAGAGAGAGAAAAAAACATGCAAGAAAATATAACTCGAGAGAACGTTGGTTTGGTTCAACTCCAAATTGATCACCTGTTCAGCTGTTTACCAAATGCCACCAACACGGACACTGCCAGTGATAATGAGTCCTAGTTATCTGATGTGTGGCATCCATCGAGCAGCACTGCAGCTAAAACAGGAGCCCTATGAACTCTAGGACAGTGTGCTTATGGACATCCAGAATGATGCAATAAAAGCACACTGCCTTGAGATCTGCATATGTACACAGATATCTACCTTTACAGATTATTAGTAACACAATTGTAATTACATAATCCAAAATGTTGATAAGCATACAGGGAAGTTATGGTTGCTTACTCAGATCCCAAAACAACAGATGGTCTCATTACGATGTTGGGCGGTCACCGTAGCACTCTGGAACCTTAGGTCTGCGGTTCCAACCTCAGTATTTGGATGTGACCGCCCATAGAGCTGTTAGAGAAATCCATTTCCGCTTGTGCGGCGTGCAGAAAAGGCCCGCAGCACAAGCTGCCATTGTAAAATGGATGTTTTTGCATATCCCTACACCATATGGCAGGCTTCCGGGATGTTTAGAGGGGCACCGTAGGTGCCCACAAGGCCCCATAGCAGAGGGCTAGGGAGAAGGGGACCCTGCTAGGGCCCCCAAAAGTCACTTTCCGACAGCCTTTCCATGTCAGAAAGGCTGACATCAAATGACTGGCGGAAAGTGCCATCATAATTCCTACGGCAGAGCCAAGCCTGGTTCTGCCATCATTAGGGGGTTGTGGTGGCTTTCGATGTGCATTGGAATCCCCCCCACAGGTTTCACTCCGACTGCTGTCATCCTAATACAGCAGACTGACTGAAACCTACGTGGTCGAACGGAAAGCCTCTGACAGCTGGTCGGAAGCTTTCCGCCCAACATCGTAATCGGGCCAATGGTTGTTATAGAATTTATAACTTAGTTATAAGTTATAGAAAAGGATATTAAAAAGAAGTTATAGAAAATGGTACTAAAAAAAGTTATAGAAAAGGATACTTAAAAACCCCCACAAATGAATAGATCATTTGGATACGTTCCATGTTGGGATGGAAAGGTTAGCATGGTTATAGAAGTGTACCCCTGCCCTGATTGCCCAACTTTAAGTTTGCCTAGATCCCTTATGCTGACTTTTGTTTGTCATAGGTAATCACGGATAATGCATGTGCACCATGACATAGCCTTGTCTCATGTATTGTGGTCTTGTTGGATAAGGAGGGCTGCCCAAAGCGCTACCGCCTTTACCAACAGTTAAGCAGAATGAGATCGGCGGTGGCAGCAAACTGTGTAGTGATGAGTAGAAGTGAACAAGTCCTTTTTACCCTGTGTCACTGGAATGAGGCCTACGGGTTCACTCACCAGTTCAGCTGTTGTGCACTTGACTCACCCTTGGCCTACATAGGGTAGCGGTAGACTGCTGCGCAGGTCAGGAGTAGTTAGTCTGTACTGGATGTATATATGCTTGCGAAGAATACATTACATGAGAGATATAGTGCTGTGCGTGCATAATGAAAGCAAGTGCTGGGTGTATGAGTGCTTGCGTGTAGTATAATACCTGAAAGGTGAAGTGTTGTGCAGCACGCACATGGTGAGTGTGTGTACTGGGAGAGTGTGGGTTGGCAAATAGCTCACTCTGGTCCAAAGCAGAAAAGCTACAGTACTGAGCAGTGGACACATACCTAATGTGTGTGCTGAATGCAGGTGTGTTTGTAGTGGCACAATGCATGGAGGCAAGAATACTAGAGAGCATGTGTGCTGTGAAAGTACACCGGATGTGTGTGCAATGGTACATCACATGGAGGACCCTGGTTTTCATTTTGGAAAGCCCAGGCCTGCCTGGTGAAGACATGAGGAGTAGAGAAATCCCCAAAGAAAGATTTGTGTATTTTTGTATTCCTGTGAGTTGGGTGAGACAGACACTGGAAGAAGGGAGGAAAGGGTTCTCTGTTTACACTTCAAAAGGTTAATCTTTGATTCGGTTATCACTCACAAGGAAGGGGCCTGGACACATCTCATCTCAGTATAGGTTATGGGGCTGATAAAGGAATCATAAGGACTAGGGCTGGGATTGCAGGATTAACCTTTTGATGCACATATCACTGTGGAGGACAGCCAGGTGTGAACTCTAGTCACTCCCAAAACCTATTGTGGGACAATCAGCTTTAGAGTCTTGCCTGCTGTGAAGAAACCACACATTCTACCAGAGAATTGTTTCAAACTGTCACCATGCTAACTAAGGACTCTTCCAAAAATCTCTGCCCGATTAGCCAGTCCTCCCCTACTTGCAGTGATAGGCCTCTCTTGCCCCCTGCTATGCAGGAAAGCTTCAGTGAGTTTGTCTTACCCTCCTTAGAGTAGGTTACCAATCTATTGAGATCCACATCCTCCAGTTCCCCCTTGACCCTTGTCCTCCAAGGGTGGCCAAGCTAGTGGCATAGAACATCGCCCTTCAGCTCACAACCATTTTTCATTGTATGTTTCAGTCCGGCCATTTCCCTTCTGCCTAGAAGACAGCCTTGTTGCTGCGTTTGCTAAAGAAGAGCTCTTGGGATCCCAAGGATCCATCCAAACAACTACCGTCCGATTTCTTGTCTACCTTTGCCCATGGGAATTATAGAGGAAATCATGAATATCCAAGTTGCTGAGCATATGCAATCTGTTAAACTCTAGGATGCCAAACAATTTGGCTTCCGTAGTGGCCATAGTACAGATTCTGTACTGATCAAGGTTTCTGAGGACATCAGGCAGGTGCTCGATCAGGAAGGTGGAGCTGCTCTCATCCTGCTTTATCTCTCTGACACTGTCAATCACAGGCTGCTGCTGCTGGAACGACTAGCTAAAATCGGGATCACTGGTTCAGACTGGGATTTGCTGAAATGTTATCTCTCTAGCCTTGAACAGTCAGTGCGGATTGGTCAGCTTGCCTTTCATCCTTTTTCGCGTGCTTGTGCGCTCCCTAAGAGGTCCTCACTTAGTACGACATTTTTCAATATCTACGTCACCCCTCTGGCCAACCTAATAAAACCTTTCGGCTTCTCCTTAAACTGTTATGCAGATGACACTCAAATTGTCATCTCCCTAGCCAATGACGATCCAGGCATAGGATCTAGATTCAACTAATGTATGCAGGCAGTTAACAGCTGAATGGAGAGGAACCGTCTAAAATTGAATTCAGGTAAGACTGAAGAGATTCTATTCGGTGGCCAATCCTCCTTTTTGGACCCCGACATGTTGGCCACAAGACATGGGATCTTTACCGACATCTGTCAGGAAGGCCTGAAATCTCTGATTTCTCATTGACGATAAGCTGAGCAAGATTGGCCAAGTAAATGCAGTGACTTCCTCTACCTTCCTCATGCTCAGAACCCTAAAAAAGATACTTCCTTACATTCCAGCCCATCTTCAGAATACTCTTGTTGATTCATTGGTGATGGCCAAATCAGACTACTGTAAGGCCTCTTCCTCAATGCTCATCAATACATTTTAAAGAAATTGCATACCTTGCAGAATGCAGCTGCTCAGCTTCTTCTAAAGATCCTGAAGTACCATTATTTTTCTAACTCAATTCAAAACTGCATTGACTCCCCATTAGACAGACAATTACTTTCAAATCACTTTGTATTGCATACAAAGCCCTTCAGGGCTCCGGCCCTTAATTTCTACAACATAGATTCAGCTGGTACTCCCCAGGTAGGACCTTACACTCAGCTTATGCTAAACTCATATTTATACTCAGGTTTAAGCGAACAACCTGGGGAGGTAAGAGTTTCTTGCTGGGAGCAATGAAAGCCTGGAATTCACTTCTGCTGCATGTTAAGAATGCTCCCCAACTTATCCCGGAGTCCACCCCACTTGAAGACAGATTACTATCAGACCCCATGCAGAGTAAAGCAATTCCACTCACATATTGGAAAATAATCAATAACTCACCAGACCCATTGAAACACCTGCATGCACGATGGCAGAATGACGTGGGTGACTTAGAGGAAGAAGACTGGTGTGATGCGCTGTCCTCCCCGCGTGAGGTGGCCATACCGTCACAAATGCGACTGTTCCAATTGAAAGTGCTACACCGAACATATCTTACATGCACCACACTGGTCAAGATGGGTCGGAGTAATTCTACGGACTGTCGAAGGAGGTACGGGGAGGCGGGTACGTTTTACCACATACTTTGGGACTGCCCGTGATACAGATTTTCTGGGAAACGGTCAATCAAGTAGTAAGTGAAGTGAGAGCCAAAGGATCAAAGTCCATCCTATGAGGGAAAGAGTGACATACCTTATGTTTTCTGAGTGAGAGTAGACTAATCCCTGGAATAAAATGCCAGCATTGCTCGAAGGGCAGAGTCTGCACCTGCCAGATGCTGTTGTGTGCACTGCGAGCAGCCACACTTCACCAAACAGGATCAGGACCCGGGAGCACCAGTGGAGAGGGCACTCACTGCGCCGCTGAATGCTTCCATGATGCCGGAGCTGGGAGACTCACTGCTAATGGTGCTGTGACACTTTTCAGGTATGGCCAACTAATAAATATTCCCTAGATGTGGCCATTAGTGAATGGGGAATAACCCTGAATAAGCCAGATTACGTTATAAGAAGAGGGTGGGACAGATTTTGCCTGGCAATTACTAGTGCCCTAACCTCAAGGGGATTGTGTTATTACTCATGAATGTGGTAATTCCTTTGCATGTATAGAGTTAAACTATAAAAAAAATATATATTTTTAAAAGATAAGTATTGATTGCACCTTGATTTATTGTTTGTACTGTGTGCACGTTTAGTTATGAGTCATGTTCACTTACCTCGATCTAGACTGCCGCCCGAGGGAGCTTTTGACTGCTCGTCCACAGCTACCACTGAGAGTCAAATGCAGAAGGGGTACCTGGCCCAGTTGCTCAGGATTCCTTAGTAGGTCAGGCTTCAGGACATCAGGAGTAAAAGGCCTCTAATGCCACAGTTGGGCCCAGTAGCCTCTGCATGTAAGAGGTGCTGTGCACAGGTAGCTTTTGCATAGTGCCCAGTGCCGGTGAAGAATATTTCTTGTGTAGGTATTTCCCCAGCCATCCCTGTAGTTGGTGTCTGCTAGCTTTGCCTCCACATGGTACAGCTATTATCTTTTACCTAGTGTTGTACTCCTCCTTTATTTTACCTTCGCTGTCTACATCAATTCCAGTTCCACATTCAATCTTTTCATTAGGCTGAGACCTCTAGTCAACCTTTCTCCCACGCTGGCTCTTACGGTGCTGCAGTTATTGCCGTCCTTTTACTTTTCAACCGATAGTACAGCATCCACTTTCACCTTTGTAGCCTTTTCAGCAGTGATGAATCTGCCTAATGTTCTTCTTTCAACTTTGGTTCCCAAGCTCTTTACTTAGGATAGTAAATTATTTATTGTCTTGATTAGTCCTGCTTGACTATTCCACTGCCTCTGGGATTGATGATCACCCAGCTTTCTGTTCTACCGTGTCTTCTCCTGCCATTCTGGGCTCAAATCTTTTTTTGAGTTTGAACTTATTTCAGTTCTCGCACCTTCTCTATATCTTAATAAATGACTCTATCTTCTCCCCTTTATCCTCGAGTCCCAGTCCTGGATCCCTCTTATTTTAAATTGTATACATTCTATTTGCAGCTGTCATTACATATTTTGGGTTCCAAGTGTACTTCTACAATGATGATTTCAAGATCTTCCTTCTGTAATGCAATCAGTCAGCTTCTAAGATCTTATCTTAAAGTTGCCAAATCTTGGAACTGTGAACATAAGCTCCAGATAAACCTATTTCAAAAGTTCATGTTTCGTGATCTTGTTCTTTTCTGCCTCTTTCTACTTTTGCATGAAATCAGGGTATTTATTTCGATTATTTCCTTTCAAACTGATATGATCTCCTAATCATGTTGTTCTGAACTCTACATTTCACAAAACACATCCATCTCTCCTGTCATTCTCACCTGTCTGTGTTCTACGTGTTGCAGTTCTCAACTTTAGATAACATACATACTCTGACCTATCCTATCTTCTAAGCCCTTTTTCTTTAGCTATGCTTTATACCTACTTTGTTTTATTCTCTATTCTGCTGTTACTACTCTATTTTGCTATTCAGAACATTTTTCAGCTGCACACACTTGGGTGTCTTCCTATTGCCTACCATTATAGGTGGGCGGTATATTCCGCTCCACCAGCAGAATTGGCAGCCTTTTAGCAACAAGCGTAACGCAGAGTTACAGCCAAATTCACCAACCTTAGTGGAGTTTTTTATCGTACACAGCTTAAATACAATAAGTTGCTGAGCATAAGCAGGAATTGGCATCCCCTCGCATTATTTTCAGTCGCTATGAAAGCACCCGGAGATATTTCTTTAACGTGGGCGATCACAACCGTTTGCAGTCAGAAAGCTCCTGGTTGAGTAGGAAATCTATTCAAGCTGCAGCAAAAATCAACTCGAGAAGTTGCATGCTCTGGCATGCCGCATGGGCCTGTTCCAAAAATTGGAATCCAGGAATTCGAATTTGTAAAATCGTTGCAGAAGGCAAATGTTAAAATTGGGATTTTTTGTATTTTTTTCTGAAAACTTAATGCCATGGGTGGCTTTGGTAAATACTGGATGTGAGACAATCCCATGCAAAAACATACACTAAATGCTGTATTTACCACATGCAATATTTATTGTGCATGTGCATAACACACTGAAATCAACATTTGAAGTCAATATGAGCCTATACAGTGTACAACTATGAAGAACCAACAAAGAGCATTTTGGAAACCGAGGAACACATCAGGCACCTCCAGCAGTTTTGTTGCTATTACTTTCCCCTCCTACTTCTACTCAGGCACTGGCTTACGTCACCTCCAGCTGTGCTGTGGAGCATGAAACAAATAGGCACATTGCTGCAAACCTTATATGGCTGATGGGCCAAGGCTTCACCAGTGCACTTCCAATTTCAGACAAGCCTCTTCTTGCACACTCGGGGTCTGATTCTCAAACTGCACTTTATAGAACGTTTTGTAGTATTACAAAACATAATACAACATGCAATCCACAAACTATGTGTAGACTTCTAAGAATCTGCACTCCCTATCCTTATGTGTGTGTAGTTCCCTGTCCCAACTATGAAGTCTTCGTGTGTGGTGATCTGCACACACATCGGTGCAAGGAGTGCAGAGGCATAAAACTCTGCATTTGGGGCCTGATTCACAAAGGTACTTACACTTTTGAGTAAATGTTAGACTTGTCAGCCTTATGGCAGCCTTCCCGCAAAACATTTGGCCTTCACCCCCCTATGTTGTTGAATTTGTTTTTGTTGGCTTTAAGACTTTACTACTGCTAACCAATGCTAACGTGCATGTGCTCTCTCCCTAAACATGGTAAAAATAGCGAACACCTGATTGGCATCTTAAATTTTCTCATAAATCCCTTGTAAAGTGGTATACCATATATTCAAAAATGCTACTAGTGGGCCTGCAGCACTTATTGTGCCACCCACTTAAGTAGCTCCTTAAAACATGCCTCAGGCCTGCCAGTGCAGCCTGTCTGAAGTTTCTAACTTCCAATTCGACTTGGCAATATAACCCTTTTGCCAAGCTTTTAGCTCACTTTCTATTGCATACATGTCACCCCTAAGGTAGGCCCTAGGTAGCCCAAAGGGCAGGGTTCACTGCAATTAGACGGTTGGAAATGTACTTTTAACTAAGGGTGGGCAGAGCTTGCAAAGGTTATGAGATTTGGATCTTGTATCTGGAAACTACATTTCGTGTTTGGTGTCTGAGAAATTGCAATAAAAAATCCTCTTCAATGGTAACGTCAGATTTTAAGTTACAATTTTGAAAATGACACTTTTTAAAGAAGGAATTAGGTTAGCTGGTGTCTCAAGATCCAGATGTGAGCCTGTTAGATGGGGGACTCTTAGCCCCAAAATGTCACCGGCTAGTAATTACTATTGAACAAGGGTGTTGGTGTTATTAGGGTCATAAAGAAAAAACGTTCCAATCAACTTCCCTCCTCTTGTACCAGCTGAGTCCTAAAGCCACTCGTTCTTTTGACCGCTAGCTATGTTGAAATGCCCGGGTTTCAGCATGACATGCTGTGCCCTCGACTGCTAATGATAATTTAACCTTCACCATATCTGTTTGTTAAAAACACATTTTTTCATACATCATGTCACAAAACGTGAGCTATAGCATACCTTAATTCAAGTTCCCTTGATTAGTTCAATTAAGTTCTATTGTGCTTCTGCCTTAACTTACGTAAGGAATTCGAATACACATAGGTTTGACTAAAACAAAAAGAAGACAACTCACAAAGGCACTCAGATATAGGATGGTAATAAAATGCCCATCGCAACAGATCTTTCCACTTCTTCCTTCCTCTAACCATGCCAGCTCAGGACCACAACTACACAAAAAATCTCATACACAAAGAATCTCATATTGGACAACCTAGTGCAGTAACCAGCTAAGCAGTCTTTATCCTATGAAAAATCAATAAAGGGACCTGCAGAACTGTTCAAAGCTACCAACCTACTGAAAAAGTGCACATCTGTGTCCTACACTTTTATCATCCGACACACTGCTACGTACTGCAACCCATAACACAATAACCACACCTCCGTGGTCATCAAGCACAACATGGAAACACTACCCTACATCGTGTAGCATGCTACATGGAGGCAAGTGCTTCAATGCCCCATGTAGGACTAGTAAGAACTATACAAATGCTGCAACACAATACAAGACATACATTCAAATAACGCATACTGTAATGCCTATGGGGGTAGAGAGATGCAGAAGGAAGTAATAAGTGAAAGTATTCAGATAAATAATACTTAACAGGCAGCTCCTCTCCAGCAAGGCCTCCTCTCGGATGCAAGTCCACAGGGAGGTTTTATTACAGATTTTTTTGTTTTTCACAAGAGCGCTTTTTCACACAGCAATATCCTGACTCAGGCTCTGAACGTCGCTGATGACGCATGAGAGAAATCAAAAACATACATGTTCCTTCGTGATATTTGTTCTTTTTTGCATTATATAAAGGAGTTATTGCATATGCTTTGTGAAAGATTTGATCCTTGACAGCAATGAAAGTTAATCAACCTAACTTGTAAGTGGCAACCATAAGTGGAAATAAAAAATAAAATATGAGTTTCTTACCTTCAATCATTCAATTAATCGGGATTTGTAAAGTGTGGCTAATCACCCGTGAGTGTATCCACGCGCTTAGTTCTTGCTGGAATCAGTCGAACAGCCATGTCTTGAGTCCCTTTCTGAATTCCGGGAGATAAGATGATATTCGGAGGTGGAGGGGAAGGTCGTTCCAGGATTTGGTGGCAAGGTAGGAGAAGGAACGTCCTGCCCTGTAGCTTCGTTGGACCTTAAGCAATATGAAACTTTCACGTAGCGGAGCATGGATCACACTGCCACGGTGGACCATATCCTCCTGTGCACTAAATATGTCACCTTTCAGGGATGTAAGTGCATACAGGTGATATTCATATCTCAGTGTGATCTATAGCAAAGGATACTCTACAACTCAGTGTTTTTATACCAAGCCTTGCATTACATCTTGCTGAAACCACTGGCCAATAATACTGTGTTGGGTTTTACTTGTGCAGAGTTTTAAAATCATTGCTCTTCGAGTGACTTTTGAAATTGGTACCAGTGGTAGAAGGACGTGTCTTTCTGCCTCACTCCTGGACTCTATTACATTGAATTAGGGTTAGGAGGAGAATGGTGCCCCCCCCCATCCCATTTCACGCAATTGTCATGGCTCCGCTCCACCAAACCTTCAGTTCCCCAATCAAAAAAACCTAGCCACACATCCACCAAAGGGCTACTGGGTCAGTGAATTTAAGTCTAGCTCTATAGAGGCACATTCTATCTGCTCAGGCGATGAGCAGTAAAAATAATAAATGGCCGCCACAGTGAAGGAGGAAACTCTTTGTACAACAGGGATGCTGTTTATTTGCAGAAAAAGTCCCGCCCTTTAGGGTTCAGTATAATGTGGTCATTTCATTAATATTGGCAAAGCAGGGGATTCGGTAAATGTGTGGTTGGTCAAGTTAATATAACGAGCACATGCAGTTGGCCCTGCGACTGAGGCATGCTCCATGGACTGCACGTGTGGAGCCAGGTGTACAAAGCAAGACTTCCCCACATTGAGTACGTACCTGACAAGTGCACACAAAAGCTACACATGTTGGAGGTCACATTTGTTTGGGACCAATTGAGGAAAGTATTTGAGTCAGAGCTTTAAAACATTGTTGGTGAAATTCACGTGGGGAAAATGAATTTGTCAAACAGCAATGCGACAGTTAGATGAAAAATTGGGAAAATAGCTAACCAACTATATGGAGTGGTATGTTGCCATCCTAAGGGCATTGACTGCAACTAGCAAACACCATTAAAACAAATATCAGAGACCAGTGCAAAAGGCCAACAACAGAAAGATCCAAGAAAAGTTGTTGCTGGTCAGTGGCCTTATTCTTGATGAAAGCAGTGAAAATTATGGATGACGCTTCCAAGGTCTTGAATGAACTGGCCTTTGGAGAAGAGGCCTGAGAGTCAGTGCCGACACCAATTCATGGGAGAATACATGGTTGTCATAGGGTACAACAGGAGTGGAGATATATGGATATTGATTGATCCAAGAACTGTTCAAAGGATATGTGGGTAGACACATGTCATGTCCCGCTGCTGTACAGGTTTGTAAGACATGGAACAGGGTAGTTTCTTTTGCAGAGACATTTAAGCTTTCTAAAGGGGTGACCTGGTCCACAATCAGGGTGTTCCGGAGGAACAAGAATTCATGTGCAAAGACACAGCCTATTGCTGTGTACTAGCAGGTGCAAGGGAAATATAGCCATGAGGCCAGGTTCTTGATATCCCTGCTTGTTCATTGATCAGGATGTGTTGGAAATGTTTAGTAGAGTACAACTGGAGAGGAATGATAGTACTCTTGATTGGCATTATATAAACCTCATCAAGGTGATGGGTTACTTGTATCCTGCTTTCGAGTTCAAGAGAGAGTCTAAGTTAATGGCATAGCTAGAAATGGGGCTTGTTTGTTAGGATGGTGCCAATATTGTGACCTAAGAATCAAACCTGATCCTAATCACCCTCATCAAGTTCTGAGCATGGTAGAATGTGGTGATGAGTATTTAGTGAAGTGTGACGGTACCTAAAAGTCTTCAGAATAAGGAATTCTCTAGATATGTCTTCAGTTTTTTGAAGGATTATGCACATTTTAAGATTCACATTGTGTACAAGATGACAAATATATCTTTGATGTTGCAGAGAGAATTTAAGAGAAAGTTGTGAGAGGAGGACAACATTTAAAGAATTCAGGGCCCGATGTATCAAAGGGGTTTGCCCATTCCCGCCCTCATAACAAGTGAGGTGATTACGGATTACTGCATGATTCCTAGTGTGTCGCTTAATTTTGGAGATTGAGACTGGTAATTCTGCACTGTAACATCGCATGGGGCTTTGGCTGCAACAGCAACCAAACCTCATTTGGCATATTTGTCTGTGAGCATATAATTCTTCCCCTGCCAGAAATAGCCTTCCCCTTCCCTCTCTGACTCCCTCCACCCCACCCAGTGGTCCCCGAATATATTTACCACGAGCAGTTGGTAAATATATGCGTTAAACTCCAAGGAATTGGAATTCTCTGTGATGTTCTTAACTGGAAAAACTAATTGCACACAGAAATTCTCCATTCCATGGGGTTTAACTTGTAAATGTATGGTACTGGGTCTGATTTGCCACATGGTATCAGTAAATTTGGAAACAAACCATATAATAAATCCATTACAGTACCCGACAACATGCAATGAGGGCCTCTGCTTCTAAGGGAAAATGTGTTGATACATTAGTGCTTTAGTTCCTCGAATGATTTTCTCCTGTTGTCTTAGCTAAAAATGCCAAGAGAGTTTCGGGAATTGCATCGACCTGAAGGTTTTTAAGGCAGGTGGCTGGTTGAATCATTCCAATTGCCAAAGATTGGAGGGATGTTTCCAATATTGGGTGGGGAAACAGCGTTTGCCATGCTGAACTTACCATACAACCAAATTACCGTGCTTCATACCAGCATATTGCCCAGCCTTGGAAATCCTGGGACACTGATTTGCTTTATAAAGTCTCAGAATGCATGCATGTTTTAATGGATGCCCATTGAAATGCCGCTGCCTTCAGGGTTAAAAACATTCAGATATTTCCAGGAATACATTTTAGTATATGGCAAAAGTAAGAGTGGATATTATCAAGTTTTGCACACAGTTTTACAAATGCTAAGGTTGCGTGTAAAGGCTATCGTTCAAAAAAGTATACAGTAGTATAAATGTGGATAACTTTGGACAGCATATATACAGCAAGAGAGTCATATTCAAAGTTTATTGGGAGCTTTACACAGGACTTCTAGTAGGCGTTACAAGGATTCGGAAGGAGGCTGTACCCAAGCCTTTAGCACCCCAGAAATACTTCCTACATGTATTGACATGTCTAAGCAAGACCTGCAGTAGTGATACTGTATCACCCTAATGCAAAGGAAACTACACTGACCCCTTCTCAAGTCCCACAACTTGTTCAAAACCAGCTGCATCACCAACCAAGCAATCAAATTCATAACTTGTGTACGTGACCAAGAAACTAACCACCTCATGCTGAGAGCATCACACTAGGATACAGGACATCACTAGAAAGACAGAAATCCAAGATGAAAATTCCAGAAGGCAGCCGTCCACATCTCTGCACCCGGGACCTAAAACACCATCCACATTAAATCAGAACTGCTCTGACCCACTGGCAATTAGGAAAGGAATTGAATATACATATGTTCAAAGGGCAGCAGCACCAGAAATAAGAGCTTACATTTTACCCACCTCTTTAAAACAATCCTGGAATTGAACCTTGGATTCTCACCCTCTGTTCAGCACTTCCCAGCTAGGTTTGCAATTTAATAATATTAGTGCCTACATACATACATAATACATGTATATAGGCGTACAAAGTAGGTTTTGTGAAAGCTTTCCATATGGCTTTCAGTCTGAGGGCAACAGGCAGCTTTACTCTGTTCCGCAGTTGCTATATTATTTTGTCGCATTTTGCTGATAAAATAACCCTTTACTTTTAACCACGAACAAGGATAAAGTATTGTGTTGGACTTGGCCCTTCTGGCAGGTTCACCCCTGAACTTTTTGCATTGAACTCTGAGATAATTATACTGATTTCTGGTCTTTGCACACTTTGACACTGGAGCAGTGTAAAATGCGTGCGCTCTCAGAGTGCGTGTGTGAGATTGGCCTGCCCTCCCATAGGAATGCATGGGGAATGTATGTGTCCATGTTAGTTCCTGATGTGTGGGGAGTGTAGGCTCGAGTTTGGTATGTGCGAACTCATGATATTGAATACTGCGCGATGATGTGTGCAGCGTTCATGTGTCTAGTGTGGAAGTGCCACTTCTAGTAGTTGGCCTGTCTGTGCAGTGACTGTCTGGCTTGTGATTGGCTGTGGCTGACTGGTGTGCCTGGCTCCAGAAGTCAGGATGGGTCTGCCCCGGTGGTTAATGGGGAGATCTGCATGTTGATGGCAGGGAGGGGCTGCACCTGGGACCTGAATAGGGCTGGGCTTTTCCTCCACAATGCTGGCTCTAACCCCTATGGTGCGACTGATGACCCTAGCCTGGCTGGTGAATGGGAAGAGGGGCTGAGCAAAACAAAGTGCTCAGGGACCAGTTGCATCTGGTTCGCCCCTTGCCTGCACCTTTGACAACAAAGGATTTCTCTGTATAAAAAGAGGCTGCGACCTCTTGTAAAATGTTCTTGTTTCCTGACTTGAATCTACCAGGGGCGTGCTGCTGCTGGGGTCCAGGGGAAGGCTTGCCTCCCTGGGCCCTGCCCCGCCCCTGGATGCCTGGATACCTGGAGATCCTGCTTGGGTCCTAATAGGAGGGGGCTGCTGCTGGTGGGACCCAGGAGGGACCGCCATGGGGACTGTCTCCTGCCCTGTGTGCTGGCCCCTGGGCCCTGCATTCCCGTCCTGATGCCCAGGACGGCTGGGATCCCTTTTTGCTTTAGGGGGATCCTCCTTTCTGGGGCCTTTGGTGGTTTCTGTGCCACCAGCGCCTCGTGAACGCTTTATTTCTATTCCTGGGCAGAGCGCTGGCATTTTCCATGAGGGAAGCGCTCCTGCTTTTTTGTGCCCCTAGCAGGTGCCCACCCTGCCTTATGCCAGTTAATTAGCTTTATTCACGGGTGCCACCCCGTTTATATGCCCCGTAACGGGTGCCCACCCGCTATTTATTTTTATGCTCGAGGGAGCCTACCCCTCGTTGTGCCCAGAGTGAAAGAAAATCACCGCTGCCGCCCAGCCGCGGCCGCCCGGAAGTCAGGCAAGCCCGCCGGTGACATGGGCGGGGCTTGTGGCTGGGCAGGAAGCAGCACGAGGGTCACGGGGCTCCCATGAGCGAGGGGGAGCCCCAGAGGAAGAAGCTTCCAAGAGCCTCGCCGGCTCCGTTTAGAAGCCCCGGGTCCCTGGAGGGGGGCCGGGTGAAGGGAGGAGGTGGCAGCGGCCGCCATTGGCAGCGCGGGGCTCCCGAGAGGAACGGGGAAGCCCCGCGCAACAAGCAAAGGATGGCCCCAGGAGACCCCTGCGAGAGGAGACAGCCCCGGAGCCAGCGAGCAGCCTGGTGAGTGGGGCCCTTTGAGTTCCTGGGTTGAGAGGTAGAGCGGCCCCGGCTGGCAGCGGGCCGCTCCCTCCAGTTGGCACATTTCTTTCAAGCTCCCACGAAGCTCCCTAGTTACGAGGGGGAAAGGGGGCACATCGGGGCATATTGTCGTTGCCCGCTCCCACGTGGGGAGCACTCGTTGTATTCAGAGCCTGAGAGGCTCCGACACCCACATTTTCGGGGGCATTTTGTATTCAGAGCCCGAGAGGCTCCTAAGGGCATGATTGTTTAGCCAGAGCCCACGAGGCTCCCCAGTTGTTTTAAGGGTCTAGAGGGCCCCCCATGTTTGACGCAGTTTTTCTCCCAAGAAGCGCCTATTTTCATTCCTAGAGCCTAGAAGGCTTCAAAGTGTGCAGTCTGAATTTCTAGTGCCTAGAAGGCGCCCACATGGTGCAGTTCAGTTCTAAGGGCCAGTGAGGGCCCCTGTGGCAGTGATTCTTCCCAGCTGCCCAGCAAGTAGTGGGCAGCTGCGATGTTTAGGTTTTCTTCCTAGGGACATGTCTCTGGACTCAGGAGTGAGTCGCACTCCTTCATCCCTACTGTGGCCTTCCCCAGCTGCGCAGCACTTAGTGCCAGCTGCAGCGTTTTTGGGCCCTGTTCTTGTCCCTCAGCTGCCCAGCAAGTAGTGGGCAGCTGCTACGTTTATGTTTTGGCGCAGTGGCGCAACCTGGACTTTGATGTGATTTATGTGCTAAATGTGATTTCTGCGCTAAATGTGATTTATGTGCTTCTTAGGGTGCTAGGAAATGTACTGTGTGTAGAATGTTTTGCGCACCCTGTTCTGATACCTCTAGACCTATGTTTACGCTTAGGAGGTTGTTTTATCTAGTATGGGTCATACTAGTGTGTTCATGGTTCCCTGCGTGATATATGCCTAAAGTGGTTAGGATTGCGTAGGAGGTACTTACCTGTTACCAGTGGTTACTGGTTGTGTGCTACTTTTGCTATTTTTTGCTACAATTGTTCTATGTTCTAAGTGCTAGTTCTAAAAGTGCTTATTCCTGACAGTGGCCCACGTGGCCCTGTCCCATGTACATAATCCCCTGTAAAGTCCGCCCGTGCCTGTGGCACATTGTAAAGTGTGTGTTTCTTATCTAATGTGTTTGGTATAATACAAAGGCTATTTTTATATATAACCTTGTGTGGAGTTCCTTTTGTGGGGGGCCTGGGATGTTGTTGCTGGTGGGTGCGTGCGCAAATACTTAACTTACATTGCCTCCGGGGTAAGCCTTACTGCTCGTGTCATGCTACCAAGGGGGAGAGAAGGAGTTATCTTGGCGTCTAACTCCCTTGCCCTGACTAGAGTGGTGGTTTCTGCCTGGTTTTGGCGCCAGCCTTAGCCAACCAGAAATCCCATTTCTAACACTGGAAGTCAGCGGAAAGGATCCGGATTTGTGTTTGCGCAGTACCACAGCGACAACTGGCTCCGCTACAAAACTCTGCATTTTAGATAGTCACATGAAAGGGGATTATTGTTTTTAAGTTTGTTCAGAATGTCATTTCTTTGGAAATGTGTTTCTTGTGCACTGTGAGTTAGGTGTCACTAGCTCGGGAGGGTAGATCATCCCCTAAGTGCAGTGTGAAGTTTCTGGATTCACCAGTGGGTGGGATCCAGTGGAAGCAGCATAAGTGTGTCCAGTGCATGTGTTCCCCGTCCCATTCCCGGAGTAATGGTACCTGTATCACGTGTGGTCAGGTTGAGAAATCAGGGGTGGTAGAACCTGCCTTACCGGTCGGGGGGGGTGTGTGTGGATGAATGGTGTGTTGCACTGGACAAGTGGTGTGAGTTCTCCGGGATAGGGAGCTTGCTGAATGAATGAGTGTGAGTTCTCTGGGATGGGGAGCTTGCTGAATACTTTGTGAAATGTGTACTCCTGTTTTAAGCTCAGACACTTAGGTTCCTTGTGTTAAACTTTTCTCGAGAACGCCCACAGAAGTGGAGCCTGCTTTTGATTTCTGTGGTCTGTTTAGATGGAGTATGTTGGAGTTGGTAAGGTTTTGGGAAGAGAGAGACATAGGGGATGGAGTGATTCCAAAAGGAGTGGCTGAGGTGTCTTCCAGCTCAGCGTGGTAGGAAGAGGTTCAGTGTAGCCCAGCTAGGTCTTGGTGTAGGGGCTCACGTCCTGTCTCAGAGGAGAAGGAGTGGGTGGGACTGCGTGTCTCCAGGTGCCCAAAACCCAGTCTCAGGGCCTGGATTGTTTCTGAAGGGAACATCAGGTCGTGGGCCTAGGCTGTACCAATAGGTCATTTGAGGGGGATCTCCCAGAGTGTCTAGAGAATGTGGAACATCTGTAAACAGGGGTCCAGCAGTTCTGGTGTCTGGCAGTACCGCGCCAGTTAGGAGGGTGCAGAAGTCCAGATGGAGGGGTGCGAGGGGGATAGGTTCCCCAGTGGAAGAACCAGTGGGTCAGGGGCCAGGCAGAAGGGCTGTGTGTCGGGGAGTGACCATGGTGATGCCACTTCTGTCCTGGATAACAGGCAGACTTGTGACACAACACATTAGCTATGTGTCACCCTCAAGGAAGTCCTGGTGCACCAGGCATCTGACCAAAGGGTACGTCCCTCGGTTGGGGAGCCAGAAGCCGGTGGTTCTGGAACTGGACGTAAGGGCAACTGTAAGTAGTGTCCTGAAGTTACAAGAAGAGAAGGAACCGGGGAAGCTGTATGGAGGAGTGCCGTCCATGACCTGGGGCATTGGCCTGCAGTGGTTGCCTTGCTGCTGAAGAGGAGGAGAAAGTCTTAGATTTTTGTTTTCAACTTGTAGAGGTCCTGGTGCGCCAGGCGTCTAACCAAAGTGTAGCGTCCCTAGGTTGGGGAGCCAGGTTCAGGTGTTTGCCTGTCCTGGACGGCAGGGCAACTGTAGCCAGTGACTTAGCCGGTTTGTCTTCTAGGGGTACCCCTGTTAACACAGGTGGGGTTCATCTTAAGTAAAGAGACCCTATGTTTCCCAGAAGGGGTGGTACAGGCCTAGCAGGGATCTTTAGGGTTCTTGGCTGAGTGTTGTGGTACTACCCTGAGAGCAGGTGGGGCCTACCTTAAGTGGAGGGATCCTGTTCTACAGTGGGAGGGTGCAGAACTCTAGAAGGGGGTCAGAGGGAGTCTGACCCCTGTGCATCCGGTGAATTTGGATCCCAGGTGGTAGACCAGTTGAGGGAGAGAGGTCCTGAACTGGTGGGAGAGTAGTGTGCTGGAGGGTGCTTCTCCTGGGAGAGTGCGCAACCCCAGAAGTAGAGGTAGGGTGGGGCATTCTTGCCCGTGACCTCTGGTCAGCCTGAGGGTGCGGACCCTAGGTTGAGGGATCAGTGGTAGTTTGGAACTACACTGAGACACTGAGAAAGGGGGTGGCGAATGGCTATTGTATGCCCGGGGTTACTACCCCCAACTCTGTGGATTGGCAAGGACCAGTGGTATCTGGATGGCCTAGGGCCTGGTCCTAGCCAGGGACAACTAAGGAGTACCAGTGGGGTAGCCTGGTTGGGCCTGAATTTTTTTTTTTTAAGTGTGCTTGTTTATTGAACAACGTGGCGTAGAACCGGAGGGTGTCCCTGCAGTGCGGGCCCGCGTCCGTGTTCTATCGCCCACAGCAGAGAAGTCCATCACAGTGGTGATTGGTCTGCCCTGCGTTTTGGCTGGAAAGGGGTTGTGTTGGACTTGGCCCTTCTGGCAGGTTCACCCCTGAACTTTTTGCATTGAACTCTGAGATAATTATAGTGATTTCTGGTATTTGCGCACTTTGACACTGGCACAGTGTAAAGTGCGTGCGCTCTCCGAGTGCGTGTGTGAGATTGGCCTGCCCTCCCACAGGAATGTATGGGGAATGTATGTGTCCATGTTAGTTCCTGATGTGTGGGGAGTGTAGGCTCGAGTTTGTTATGTGCGAACTCGTGAGCTTGAATGCTGCGCGATTATGTGTGCTGCGTTCATGTGTCTAGTGTGGAAGTGCCACTTCTAGAAGTTGACCTGTCTGTGCAGTGACTGTCTGGCTTGTGATTGGTTGGAGCTGGCTGGTGTGCCCGGCTCCAGAAGTCAGGATGGGTCTGCCCCGTTGGCGAATGGGGAGATCTGCATGTTGATGGCAGGGAGGGGCTGCACCTGGGACCTGAATAAGGCTGGGTTTTCCCTCCACAATGCTGGCTCCCCCCCTGTGGTGCGACTGATGACCCTAGCCTGGCTGGTGACTGTGAAGAGGGGCTGAGCAAAACAAAGTGCTCAGGAACCAGTTGCATCTGGTTCGCCCCTTGCCTGAACCTTTGACAACAAAGGATTTCTCTGTATAGAAAGAGGCGGTGACCTCTTGTAAAATGTTCTTGTTTCCTGACTTGAATCTACCAGGGGCGTGCTGCTGCTGGGGCCCAGGGGAAGGCTTGCCTCCCTGGGCCCTGCCCAGCCCCTGGATGCCTGGATACCTGGAGTTCCTGCTTGGGTCCTAATAGGAGGGGGCTGCTGCTGGTGGGGCCCAGGAGGGACCGCCATGGGGGCTGACTCCTGCCCTGTGTGCTGGCCCCTGGGCCCTGCATTCCCCTCCTGATGCCGAGGACCGCTAGGACCCCTTTTTCCTTTCTGGGGCCTTTGGTGGTTTCTGTGCCCCCAGCGCCTCGTAAGCGCTTTATTTCTATTCCTGGGCAGAGCGCTGGCATTT
This sequence comes from Lissotriton helveticus, assembly GCF_964261635.1. NCBI lineage: Eukaryota > Metazoa > Chordata > Amphibia > Caudata > Salamandridae > Lissotriton > Lissotriton helveticus. The sequence continues at coordinate 424,540,608 of NC_136061.1, read as the reverse complement.
TCCACGAGGGAAGCGCTCCTGCCCTTTTGTGCCCCTCGCAGGTGCCCACCCTGCCTTATGCCAGTTAATTAGCTTTATTCAGGGGTGCCACCCCTTTTATATGCCCCGTTACGGGTGCCCACCCCTCTATTTATTTTTATGCTCGAGGGAGCCTACCCCTCCTTGTGCCCAGAGTGAAAGAAAATTGCTGCTGCCGCCCAGCCACGGCCGCCCGGAAGTCAGGCAAGCCCGCCCCTGATGTGGGCGGGGCCTGCGGCTGGGCAGGAATCAGCGCAAGAGTCGCGGGGCTCCCATGAGCGAGGGGGAGCCCCGGAGGAAGAAGCTTCCAAGAACCTCGCCGGCTCCGTTTAGAAGTTCCGGGTGAAGGGAGGAGGCGGCAGTGGCTGCCATTGGCAGCGCGGGGCTCCCGAGAGGAACAGTGAAGCCCCGCGCCACAAGCAAAGGATGGCCGCCGGAGTCCCCTGCGAGAGGAGACAGGCCCGCAGCCAGCGAGCAGCCCGGTGAGTGGGGCCCTTTGAGTTCCTGGGAGGGGAGGTAGAGCGGCCCCGGCTGGCAGCGGGCCGCTCCCCCCAGTTGGCACATTTCTTTCAAGCTCCCACGAAGCTCCCTAGTTACGAGGGGGAGAGGGGGCACATCGGGGCATATTGTCATTGCCCGCTCCCACGTGGGGAGCCCTCGTTGTATTCAGTGCCCGAGAGGCTCCGACGCCCACATTTTCGGGGGCATTTTGTATTCAGAGCCCGAGATGCTCCTAAGGGCACGATTGTTTAGCCAGAGCCCACTAGGCTCCCCAGTTGTTTTAAGGGCATAGAAGGCCCCCCATGTTTGGCACAGTTTTGCTCCCAAGAAGCGCCTATTTTTATTCCTAGAGCCTAGAAGGCTCTAAAGTGTGCCGTCTGAATTTCTAGAGCCTAGAGGGCTCCCACATGGCGCAGTTCTGTCCTAAGGGCCAGTGAGGGCCCCTGTCGAAGTGATCCTTCCCAGCTGCCCAGCAAGTAGTGGGCAGCTGCGACATTTAGGTTTTTTTCTTAGGGACATGTCTCTGGACTCAGGAGTGAGTCGCACTCCTTCATCCCTACTGTGGCCTTCCCCAGCTGCGCAGCACTTAGTGCCAGCTGCAGCGTTTTTAGGCCCTGTTCTTGTCCCTCATCTGCCCAGCAAGTAGTGGGCAGCTGCTACGTTTAGGTTTTGGCGCAGTTGTGCAACCTGGACTTTGATGAGATTTATGTGCTAAATGTGATTTCTGCGCTAAATGTGATTTATGTGCTTCTTAGGGAGCTAGGAAATGTACTATGTGTAGAATGTTTTGCGCACCCTGTTCTGATACCTCTAGACATATGCTTATGCTTAGGAGGTTGTTTTATCTAATATGGGTCATACTAGTGTGTTCATGGTTCCCTGCGTGATATATGCCTAAGGTGGTTAAGATTGCGTAGGAGGTACTTACCTGTTACCAGTGGTTACTGGTTGTGTGCTACTTTTGCTATTTTTTGCTACAATTGTTCTATGTTCTAAGTGCTAGTTCTAAAAGTGCTTATTCCTGACAGTGGCCCACGTGGCCCTGTCCCATGTACATAATCCCCTGTAAATTCCACCCGTGCCTATGGCATATTGTAAAGTGTGTGTTTCTTGTCTAATGTGTTTGGTTTAATACAAAGGCTATTTTTATATATAACCTTGTGTGGAGTTCCTTTTGTGGGGGGCCTGGGATGTTGTTGCTGGTGGGTGCGTGCGCAAATACTTAACTTACATTGCCTCCGTGGTAAGCCTTGCTGCTCGTGTCACGCTACCAAGGGGGTGAGCAGGGGTTATCTTGGCCTGACTAGAGTGGTGGTTTCTGCCTGGTTTTGGCGCCAGCTTTAGCCAACCAGAAATCCCATTTCTAACATATTGTGAACTGAAACGTGTGAGAAATAATTCGTGCAGTCAAAAAAGCGATTGTAGATGTACCAATGCTGAAGTCTTTTGACACAATCAGGGCAGATGCCAGCAGTTTCACATTAGGTAATGTACTCATTTAGGATTAAGAAAGTCTAGAGGAAAGGAAAACAATCCTTTCTAGGACCGTTCATGGTGTCTATCGGTGCAAAAAAAGGAAGCCATTGTATATTACACATTTTTAATCTGTGGGGCTTTTTATGTATTATATTTGAGGAGGGGCAGGATTTATTTTGTCTAAACATCAGAAACCCCTTGATCTGTTCACCACTAAGAGAGATAGTAAAGTAATGTTTAGGATTACATAATGTCAATACAGCTGCAAGAATGTACCTTGTGAACAGAAATATGAACTAGGTATCTAAAACTTTATGGGTCTCCTGTGGAGGAATATAGATGTCAGGAGGATGAATATGAATGTGGTACAAGTGAAGGATGGGTGCATCATCAAGAATAAGATGTCAGATGGTGCCCTGCCATAGTTGGGATAGGTGGGGAATATGATGAAGTGGCAGTATAGAGATTAGATAACTTCAGAACACAAAAAGATAGAATGGCAAAGCTGGCTTTAGTATGTGCGTTGAGTGATACATTTCTGAAGATTGTCAACTGTCCAGAGGCTCCCCTGAAATATCAGATACACCCATAGAAGAGGTCAAGCCAGATATTTCAGGCATATATGCCACAATTGCTTTGGGTCCAAAATATATACACAGATAGATTATTTTAGGATGTAAAATGGGCCAGCGCTAGATTTTAAAAATAGCAGTCACTGATTACATAGTGTCAATTGTTAGCTATTACCACTGAAACGTCATTGATTGACGTAGTAATCAGTAGCTACGACTGAATAGATTACTTCGACACATTTTGCATGGCCAGGAATGGTTTTTCATGGGTCTTCCTGTAGATCTTGGATATACTGAGAAAATATCAGAGTGGGATATTGAAAGTAGACAGGGTGTTTTTTCGAACTATCTATTAATATTAATGAGGGAAGGGCAGACTATCTCCACTCTCAAATCATTCTAGCAGCCCACTACGCTATTACGAGGCGCTATCAGAAATCTCCTCAAAGTGGACGAAATGCCAAACTTTAAAATCATAAACTCCACTTTTAATGCACAATCCTGTAAACAAAGATTCAGGAAGAACACTGAAATGGAGGATCGGTCTTGGTTTCCATCTTTCTTAATTGGTTCAAGAATCGTTAGTGAAAACTGATATGCGACAACAATTGATCAACAACTGTCAATGAGGTCTTGCTCTTGAAAATGTTCATGGTCTCAAAAGGCTTTTGGGGGATCCAGAGATCATTAAGGGCCATATGTATGAAAGTTACATTTTGCAATTCTCAAATAGCTATTTTTAGAGAATGGCTATTTGAGAATCGCAAAATGCTATGTATGTAGGATTTGCAAATAATTTTGTGAATCCTACATATTCCTTAATTGCGAATCGCAAATTGCAATTCGCAATTAATGAATACCTCCCCATTCATGGAATGGAAGACATTCTCAATTTGCGATTCTCAATTAGAGAATCGCAAATTGAGAATGCAATTTCAAGGGTTCCAGGGTGTCAAAATGACACCCTGTTGCACCCCTGAAATGTGCATGTGTGCCACATGGCACTTTGAAAAATGCAAAAAAGTGCATTTTTCAAAGAAATCGCAAATTACCACCAACTTGAACATGGTGGTAATTTGCGATTTATTATGGCCAAATTGCACTTTTTCTGGGCCTCATACATTGCATTTAAGGAATCGCAATTTGCGATTCTTTAAATGCAATCGCAAAATAGGGAATCGCAAATTTGCGATTTCTTATTTTGCGAGGCTGTTTTGCTTACATACATACCACTTAGCTATTTTGCGATCGCAAATGCCGAAATTTGGCGAACTTCGGCGATTGCGATCGCAAAATTGCCTTTATACATATGGCCCTTTATTCTTACAAGGATTCAGGATGTTTCAAGAAACATGCAGGTAACAGAGTACTCCGATTGTTGGCTATCAGTAGATCCCCATTAAAGTCACACATTCTTCACCTAAAGGTCGGACAAAAGGCTGGTTAGCCATTTATATATCTACAGAAATTGATGTTGAATTTCAATTGCTTACTTTTGACCTGAAATTTATAAGAGTTAGATGTTCTCCTGCTGAAACAATTTCTATAGTGGTCAAGTGGAATACCATCATACATTGCTTTAATTTCAAAGTTTGAGCCTAAAACTCAGAAAAAAGGATAACCTTCTTGTTAAATCTACTATGAAATAGTATACGCCAACCTTGTTTCAACAAAAGAAGGCTCTGTATAGAGAGATCAGGGCCATCTTTCATCATAAGACTTAATTTCCTCAATTTAAAGCCAAACAACAATTAAACAATGCTTGAAGGTCCTATAACCAAGAAATATGGAAGGCAAAGAATGTTTACTGCATTGTACATGTGCTCATGACGGCATGGAGCAGTCATGCCGCCGCTGCTGCTCCACCCACGCAGGACTAATTCCCCGCCTGTGCGGGCAAATTAGTGAGTGGGCGGGGCTCCATGCCGTCATGAGCACACGCCACCCGTGACACATGATGGCCTGGAGCCGTCATAAGTACGGGAGCGCCCCCTAGCCCCTCCCCCGCCGCTCCGTAATTAGCAGCGCAGGGAAAGGGTTAATGATTTAGAAAACGATGGAAATAAGACCCATAGTGCCAAGATCTCAGAGGTCATTTGGGTATATTACCGACCTGTATGGATCTCGATCGGTAGTCACTCATGATCCAAGGGCATCCGGGAGGAATCGATCCCCGGGATAAATGAAGGCAAAGTCAGAGGCCGTACCCATGAAAAACAGCATAGCCAGATCACAGTACTTAGTAGAGGCCCTACATCGTCCTCCTCTACAATGGAGTTGCTCAAAAAGGAAGTAACATTAGCACTCATTAAGCACCGGGTCTAAATGGCCTACCAAATGCCATCTTTAGGGACAACCCCAATCTATGGTCAATGGTGTTCACTCCCCTCTACAATTAAGTCATTTTGACTGAGGCTATCCCAGAACCATGGCAATGAAGCCCCCCGAATCAGCCACAATGTTTTGCTTAATTGCTCTAATAGACTTGGAGGCAGCGGCGGCAATCCTCCTTCGTTTGGCCACTATACAGGGTAGGCTCCCATTCTAATGATACTTAAATCACCAGGCATAATGCAGGGTGGGCACCTGCTTAAATTACACATAAAAATAAGTGGGCAAATGGCGATCAAAGCGCCCCGGGCGCTAACGGGACTGCACCCATAATTACAGGAGAGTGCATTACCTCCAAAAAAGGGGGGGCAACTCCTCCCAAGGCTGCTGCAGCACAGCGCTGCGAAGAGAAGGCAAAGCGCTCCCCAGGCTGGCATCAAAACAGTCCAGCAAACCTCTCTCGTGCCAAAAAGGTCCTGGGGCAAAGAAATGGAGAAACCAGCTCCTCAGCAAAGGGAAGTCCCTCAGGCATCCAGGGCATCCAGGGCATCCAGGGGCTGGGCAGGACCCAGGGAGGCAAGCCTTCCCCTGGGCCCCAGCAGCAGCACGTAGAACAGCCTCTCTTTTATACAGAGACATCCTTTGTCTACAAAGGTGCAGGCAAGGGGCAAACCAGATACAACTGGTTTCTGAGCACTTTGTTTTGCTCAGCCCCTCTACCTATTCACAGGATGGGTCAGGGACATCAGACACACCACAGGGGGTGGAGCCAGCATTGTGAGGGGAAAGCCCAGCCCTATTCAGGTCCCAAGTGCAGCCCCTCCCTGCCATCAACATGCAGATCTCCCCATTAACCACCAGGGCAGACCCATCCTGACTCCAGGAGCCAGGCACACCAGCCAGCTCCAGCCAATCACAAGCCAGCACATGCACTGCACAGACACACCAACTTCTAGAAGTGGCCCTTCCACACTAGACACATTAAAGCCGCACACATCATCACGTAGCATTCAATCTCACGAGTTCGCACATACCAAACTCGACCCTACACCCCCCACACATCAGGAACTACCATGGTCATACATATTCCCCATGCTCTCCTATGGGAGGACAGGTCACTCTCACCACACATACACAGAGAGCTCACGCACTTTACAATGTACCACAGGGAAAAAGTGCGCAGGGGCCTAAAATCACTAACACCAGGTTACAAAAACAGGCTAGGAAAAGGCAAAAAGTTTCGGGGTGTACTTGCCAAAAGGGCCAGGTCCAACAAGGGGTGTGTTCTCGACCCCTGTTTACTAAATTCCTTAATGGCAGAGCTCAATAAATATTTAGGAAAAATGTATTTCACATCCTAAGTTGTCAAATAGTCCTTTAAAATATCTTCAATATGCTGATTATATTGTTTTACTTAGTCAGACACCTATAGGTTTGCAGCATTTCATCAACTCCTTTGACAAATATATATTAGCCGACCAGCTGGAGCTTAACATTAAAAAAACTAAGATCATGTCAATTTGGGCATCTCCATTGAGATCACGGTCCTGGTATTCAAAACCAATTAAAACTGTCTAAAATGATAAGTACTTTGGCATTCTGTTAGCTAGTAAAATCTCTTTCTGAAGCAATCTTGATTTGCTCTGAACCTAAGCTGATACCAACATCTTCGCCTTTAAGATTCTTCGTGATAAATTGGCCTGTCCATCTTTTGTCCATAGTATGAATATAATGTCAGCAAATTATTTCCAGCTTTAACTTATGGTTCATTCATTGTTCGAGGGAAACTATTATATCTGTCACAGGTCAAGGGAGTAAAATCTGTTTTTAGTATTCCGATGAATATTAACCAGGCTTAATTTCGACCAGTTTGGCCTTTAAAAGACAGGCTTTAGCACGCCAAGCAGCCTTTCCGAAATATTTGTATTCCTTGGCTACATCAGAATCTGGCTCTGTGGCAATCATCAGCTCTGCCCACAGCAGCCCATGGCGGGCCTACATAACAGATCCCCTCAAGCCTTTGGCTAACAGGATCAATGGCCTTTTCATATGACTGCAGCATGCTTCAAGCGATCTCGTACTCAATCAACAACATTTCTTTCATTCCATTTGTACAAAGGAGACATTGCAGCAAAAAAGGTGCATGGTCAATCTTCAACTCTTATGAAACTTTGGCTATTCAGTCCTACCTGACCACCCATTTTTATCCACATATGCAAGATTAACTTCTGAGGCTAACACTTGGCGCTTATCCAACTAAGGATGGGACTTAGAACTGGTTACATGACTGGTCCAATAATAAATGTAGGCTATGTGGCTACTCGTAGGAAAGACTATTTCATATCACATGTATTTATCCATCTTTATTAAATCCTCATCACATTTTGCTGAGATCTTTATTCTTAATAGCAATGGTAAGAACGTGTCGGCAAGCTCTTATTTTATGTTTATCAGGCAATTCTATTCCACGTATATGATGGTTTGTTACGGTTTTGGCTGAAGCTGAAGAAAAACTGTCTGTTTCAATTTAACTTGCTTTTTAATTGGAGCAATGCTGTTCATTTGTTGGTAGCTGATTAACTGAATCAATTATTCCCTTAGCTCACTAAGTCACTGTATTTATGCTGAGTTTTTGTGTTATTTAATTGTTGACTTGCGAAAATCATTGCGCTGTTAAGTAATGCTTCATTATAATTTAGTGGATTTTGGGCCAAATGTATGATGGATATTTGCATGTGCAAACGGGTCTTAGACCTGTTTGCGAATGCAAAAATCCTTTTGGACATATAGAAACCCTATTTTGCGACTCGCAAAAATGTGCGACTCGCAAAATAGTGTTTTGCGACTCGCTATTAGGAAGGGGCATTCCCTTCCTAATAGCGACCCCAAATGCCATGTGTGACTGTTTTGCAACCGCAATTGGGGTCGCAAAACAGTCGCAGTTCACCACCCTTCACAAGTTGTAAACCACTTGCAAACGGGAAGGGGTCCCCTGGGGACTGGCTCTAAAAATATTATTTACGGGCAGGCAGTGGTCCCGGGACCACTACCTGCCCTTAAAAAATTATAAGAAAACATTTAATGTTCCCACTTTTCAAATGGATCCCATTTTCCTTTAAGGAAAACGGGCTGCATTCAAAAAACAACTGCCCTATTGAAAAGCAGGCCCAGACATGGAGGTCTACTGAGCAGTGCAGGCCACCATATCTGGGAGGGCCAGTCATTCTCAATGGGGTTGCAAATTGCGAGTGCCTCATGAATATGCAATGCAATTGCATGCAATTTGCGACCCCATTGGAAATCGCAATAAGTGTCGCAGACACTGTTGTACATACCAATTTGCGAGTCGCTATTGCGACACAATTTGCGAGTCGCAAATTCTTTGGTCGTACATCTGGCCCTTAGAGCTTTGCACTCATGAAATTATTTGGCTATATGAATTGCAGCAAATTGGTACAATTTGTTAATTTATTGTTTTTAATTCTGCTACGTAACATTTAGAAGATCATCTCATTGTTTATATACACCTTGCACCTTTGTGACTTACTTCTGTGCATTTAATCCTCAGGGTAGTAACTTTGGAAAAATATATTTTACTTTTCAAGCCTGCCTTCAGTAATGTTGCATATATGAATGAATTAGTGAAATAGTCAGGATTATTAAGTCATACTGTTTTAGTAGATTTTTTGAGTTACTCAAGTATTGAATAGGAAACGTATTTAACAGTATTCACTTAAGCACATTTACACTGCTCTGTGAATGATTTGGCCATGTTCTGCATTAAGCAACGACCGGTTATAATTCAATGGAATGGGAGTTTTTTGATTCAGGCAATTACTTGACTATAAGATCGGCAGGAAAATGTGTACAAATGTTTACTTACTGGTCTTAATTCCGCTGCTAAGCAATGATTCATTTATTTGTTCCTTAATATGCACTTTGCACTTTTGTGATTTTCATCTGTTTTTTTTGTTATGGCCTGGGTTGAAATTCTGGAAACATGCATTTTGCTTCCTAAAACTGCTAATAGTAATGTTGTGAATATGATCACATCAGTAGCTTATAGATAATGTATTTTAAGCTTTTTTTAATGACATTGTTATAGTTTTGAATTAGGAGATTGTAATCATTTTAATTAATTTAGCAATATATGTATACCGTGCTAAGAACGTATCGAGTTCTAACTATAATACTGCAAAAAAACTTAACAGCAAGAATATCAATGAGATAAATATCAAGATGGCAGGTATGTATAGGCAAGTATAGGTTTACTGTATTTAAAGCCACATCTATTCAATTTAGCAATATATGTAGTGTTATTGTACGTTGATGTGGAGTTAAGACTACAGCTATACTTATCTATATACATTTACCCTCAAAATATATTTAGTGTCGATATACTTGCTGCAATGTTTTTGCAGTACAATATTTTTGTTATCTAAATTCTGACATGCAAAACTCTGTGTTTTGAGAGCAAGAAGAACTCCCAAATCAATGTTCCCTTTTACTGTATTGGTTTATAAGTGCACCGTCTGTATAATCTTTTTTCATTAGAAATTCTTCAATGTCAAGATTAAGTTTTAGTTACATTTGAGCAAGATGGAAATAATGTCTCCAATGTCTCAATTATATCTCTGCAGAGGTATATTAGCACTCGAAGTGTTGGACCTTGATATGACCTTCACCTCACAAGCCAAAGGGATGAGTGGCACTAAGAATAATGAAGGCACACATAAATCCACATGTTTACAAAAGATTTGGAAAAACAAGTGCAAATTTTTAAAGCTTGAGTTAATCTTCACAATTCCCTGGTTAAACTCACTTTTGTATTATTACAGTTACAAGTGAAAACTTGGAATGTGTTCAATACAGACAACAGGTAAGGTACAGCAATGAAATGCCAAGCTGTTCAAATCCCAGATTGAGAGCTGAAAACAAGTGTCGTCTCTTCTAAGGAACCCAACTGTAGAAGACAATTGTTTATTTTTGGCAAACCCAAGATTTGTAATCACACTGTAGAGTGAATATTCCTAGACATGCAATTTTGAGTACACTGATAAATAAGGTTTGCATGGAATAGGACTTCTCTATTCTTTGTTTGAATTTTTGTTGAGGAACTGACCTTTTCTGGTAAGAGCACAATCTTTTTAGTAAAACCCATCTTATGTGCGAATTACATCATAGTCCGGTGACTGGTGTTATTAGACACACTAATGTATTCACAAAATAAGGTGCAGGGGATCTCTCTGCTCCTAAGACCTGGACAGGGTACAATCTGCAACACAGAGCAGGACAATCACATTTTGCAGCTAGCATCAGCAACGCACTATATTGAATTCGTTCATCTTTGCACATATTCTCAAAAGTCAAAGGTTAGAGGCTTTCATATGGTTTTCAAGGTGTTCTACTTCTTTAGGTAGCATACACTTGAATTCCGAGAGCCTGTGCAATACTAGATAAGCCCGAATTGCCATCAACTGAATGGGAAAATATGCAAACCTGAAATTAGAGTGCCAAAACGTAGAGCCAAAAGAGAAGCCAAAATATATCAATAATAAAGAATCTATATCAAATCCAATGGTGAATCCTAAAATAAATTAACAAAAATGCCTTTTCATGTGGTTGCAACCTACAATTCAAAACACATTTTCTGTTATTTATCAATATTTCATGCTTTTGCCTAAATATGTACCGTAAATGCCCTATTATTCATTTAATTTATTACTTCTTTTTTTCAAACACAATAGCCACTTCATTGAACAGCAATCTCCATTTAATTAACAAATGCATTCTTTGAACAAATTGACAAATCGGGGATTATTTAGGCACTCCATTGCCCAGGGGTAGCGGCAGCATGTTCTCTGCTGCCGTGACGGAGTACGATCTCCCATATTAAGAGACCTTCACTTCCCTTGCAGAGATCTCTATACCTCTCTGAAGTCATTGCAAGTTTGATGACTGGCTGCCATTTATCATGTGACTACTCATCAAACTTTTTGGTTTTCAAAAATCATCCACTAAAGCTGGAGTATTTTTGACAAATAAATAAAAACGAATGGCCCTGACACTCTAGGAGTTTTCTCTTAAGGTTGGGGGTGGCGATGGGGACAATTTTTTATTTTTGGTGTTTAGGACCGCCAGGCTTTTCTTGGCAGTCATAAATAAGGAAAAAAGTATCTCAAAACATCCACCCTTACCACTTAGACTTAGCTGATGTAGCGGGGCCATCGGGCAAATGTTTGCACCAGCAGAGCCAGCAATTTACCCAAATCTAAATACAGCCAGGGTAACTTTTGTTTGGGGAACCACCAACCTCTAAATATCCCCCTTAAACAATTAATATTTTATTCAATTATGAATCATTTGTTAAATTAAAAATAACGTGGAAACACTAAAGTCAAACTTCAAATGCACCCCACTTGTTGTTCAAAAATACTCTAATTTACCTCTGCTTTAACTAAGAGAAATCCTGTAGTTAAAGAAACGCTATTACAAATGTCAGTGCAAATGTACCACACAATATTCTTATACTCGATATTTTCAAATTTGTGCATTTTACCACTAGATTTTTAGTGTTCTAAATTTCGTCTTTACTTTTTTCTTGCCACTGTGTCACTAAAGAACAGGGAGTCTGGTCTCTCGCTGTCCCTATTGGATCAGCAGCATCTATGAACGTCTTCTTGGCCGCTTTTACCATCATGAACCTGAATATGGCAGTCTGGAGGCATTATTGAACATATTTTAGATTAGAGGCTTATGACACGCAAGTATAGCTATATATAATTAGTGAACTTGTGAAAATGGATGTCAAGTGCCATCATCAGATACCAAAGGGGTCCACATACAGATTAAATAGTATTGGTGCTGAAATGATCACTGGGCACACTGAGCACCATTGGGAAATGCAGGTCACTTCAGCAACTGTCCTCCAGTATTAATGCTGTTATTGAAGATGTTCAAGAGTGACAATGAGCAAACCTATCCACGACCACCGAAAGGTGCAATTGAACCATTAGGATGGTGCTCACATCATCTAGCACAAAGAATGACAGTCAGTTGACATATCATAAAAGTGCTAACATCTAATGGGCAAGTAACCATTGTTGCTGCTGCGGAGACCATCTGATCAAAATTGATTCATTTTCAGGGCCTTTCTTAAAGGAAGGAGTTAATCTATATGCCTGATGTTATCTAGTAGGAGGTTATGAACTGATTTCTCTAGAAAGATTTCAGAAAGTTCTTGGAAGATATGGTGTAAAGTGTTGCCTTAAGTAAGCAGGAATCTTCCCAAACAAACATTGAATTAGACCTGAGGTAACCCAGTTCAGTATTTGATGAGTGGGTAACGTATGGGCTGTGCTAGGCGATGACCAAATTTTCTTGCTACAACATTCTGTAAAACGTGAATTTTCCCTATATTGGCCTTTGAGTTTCCAGTCTTCAGGGGATGGCAGTGGTCGATTTTCAATTAGATTTGATCAGTAGTTTGATACTTGATTTAGAGACGATGTAATGTTATTCATGTGATTGTCCATGGAGAGGCTGAAAACTAAAAAGTCTCACACTTTTTCACTTTCTCTTTAACTCTGATGCTAGCATCACTAACTTTAATAGAGCCATAACTGGAGATGTTCTTCTGTAACCAGTGCTCTCTGGGAGTTACCAGGAGCTCCACCTTCACCTCATTAGGCTCACTTTGGACTGTTATCAATCACCTGAAGAGCACTTGTCTCATCAGAACTCAGGTTGGCTAGGAGCTCATGGTCCTTACTATAATGTTTAATTTCATCACCCTTTCCATTGTTACCCCAAAAATAGCAGTAGTATGATGGGGCTATAGTTACTCAGTACTTCAGTATGCCATGTAGTATTTTGCAGCTGTGGTCTCACCTCCCCCACCTTAAGTGAGTCAGGAAAGGCCCCTTAACTGGGGTAAGCATTGTTTGGGTCTAACAGGCACCACCAGCAGTCTGGATTTTTCAAATACAACAGGCACTGACGAATCCCAACCGAGTTAGTGGGTGACGACGTTTTTTTAATTCAGTAGTATTTTCTGCGCCTCAGTTTCATTATGTTATGTCCAGACTGTGAGAATCTTCTTGAGGAGAGTTATCTAAGGTTGGTACGGCTGGGGATGGGCAGTGACATGGATTAAAACTTTTTTTCTGAAAAATAAAGCAAACGTGGTCCATTCATAATTGTGATGACAAAAACTTGAGATGTCAGAGACGCCTTCGTGTTTCCACAGGTGTAATCAGTCTTCACAGGATGAACTCCTGTATGGTTGTGCGAGTGTGTACCTCTGTCATGGGTCACCCTAATGCAAGCCCCTGCGGTGTTTTTGATGTTTGTGCCCTCGCAAGCCCCTGCGGTGTTTTTGATGTTTGCGCCCTCACTGTGCAGGGCCATCATGAGTGGACGTGAAGACTGCTTAGTGTAAGTGGTACAATCGCTACCCGAGACCCAGAGCGGGGCTTTATCGTCTGATAAGGACTGCCAGTCAGTAGAAGTGCTAAACATGTATCATTTTTAAAAAGCTACTTGTTCAAAACTCGAGAACAATAAACAACTCTTTGGGACCAAAACAAAATGATGCATTTCTCTTGGTTGGAAGAGGGTATGTTTTGTGAGGCTTTCTTTGCTTTTCGTTAAACTTCAAAGTCAGCCTGCAGCACAGGAGTCTTGCTATCATTGGTGCAGAAGGTGCAGTGGCACCGGGATGCAGGTGTGCAAGGGACCATTCCACCCACCAATCATTGCTGTCTCACTACTGGAATAGTGAAGAGGGAATCCATTCTACCTGCTTGATTTAGGGTACATAACATTCTCGCTACACAATATCGCCAAAAACATGAGGTGAAATTGCAGCCCCAACCCCCATCTGTGCGCCCCGCTGATCCCTAATATATGCACAAATGATCCATTTCAGTGACACTCCACCGCTACCTCAAGCCCTGTACAGACCACCGGATGCTGTCATTTAAAAAAAATCGAAACTTCGCGTGCTTTTGTCTCAATAGGCTTCACAAGGATTGAACTCCATTCTCTCTGACCTCAGGGATGGATGAATGCGTGTTTTTTCCATGACTGGATGTGTGCGCCTGGCACTAACTCACAGCTGATTGATACATCGCACACAGGCATGGATTTCTGGATTAGGTTAGCCCTTGAAGGTGCAGGCAATCCCCAGCTGGCGGGAACCCAGAGAAAATAATTTAAAACAGATACAGGAGGATTGTGTTGAACTGTACACCCACGATGTATTATTGCAAAATTCCCACTAAATCCGTCCGTATAAAAGCCAGAAGGAAGGTGGGGGCTCTGAGAAAAGGCACAAAGTCTAGTGGAAAAGAATGTCTAACAGAAGCAGATATTTAAGGGACCTAGCCTAGAAGCAGGGTGGCAACTAGACCCAAAAGCCAAGGGATGGAGGGATAATAGGTCAACCAATTGAGGTGGGGATGACACTTCAGCGATGGGGCAGAGCCATCCATAGAGCCAATACTAGAAAGTAGAGTGATTTATATTGGTGAAACGCAATACCATTACAATAAGCATGTTTCAATGGAAAATCTTTGTAGGTTATTGACAAATCTTTCAAAAGGGGAATCAATGATTTGGCAATTAAATACAGCTTCTACAGATTTCAATGCAAAGCACTTTAGAGCCAGTTTCCGCAGTTATTTCAAGAAAAGAAGAACCTTTTTGCCAATTCTGCGAAAATTCCTGTTGTGAAATGATAATGAGTTCAGGACATATTTTTAACTCCAACTTCAGAAAAAACGTTCCCTCTGACTGTTGAGAAAAGGGACGTTGCAAAATATGCTCGCTTGTGGCCGCACACATGTACAGGTCTTTATTGGGATCAGTGGGTTCACACCTAATTATGGGATGTGCAACTTTCAAGCCTTGGGTTTGATTCCTAAGGCATCTTCCATTCCTCCTGAGATTGAATAAGTGAATGCTAATCACTTGAAAATATTGCCACCTGTTAATTACTTCGCCAGAAATCTGTGCTATTCTAAATCAAAATAATATAGTTGTTATTAGCACCCCACGCGGAGCATTTCTCATATGAAATGACTGAGCTACATCCTGGAAGGAAAGCACAAGGCCTGAAGAACTGGCAACAAAAGCTAGTTGTCTTGAAACAACTTTGCAACAAATTGTCATGGAATGTGTGGCGAATGGGCAATGTCCTGCAAAGAGGTCACTCCAACCACAACAGACGTAGTGCCTCTTAATACCATACGTTATAACAATAGTATTCCTTTAATTCTGTTCTGAAGCTTCCAGTACATAGTGTCAAATCTACTAAAATATTAATGCTGTTTTTCAATCTTGCAAGGGTAATGTGCATTATATAACGCAACTTTTACCCAAAATTCGTTTAGGAAAAATGATCATGTTCTCTAAAATGGTCGGTCCTAAATGTATATACTAGTTATATCAATTAGCATGGCCTGGAGAAGGAAACAGACAACCTTGAATAGAGCAAAAGCGAGACACAAGGCAGATACTAAGGTCAGTATCGGCTCCTCCTCTAAGGCGGTGAAGCGTCGCCCCTCAGCCAAGAAGCAGAAAAAGAAAGGAAAAAATAAAATGATAATAACTTAATGATATTATAATTTTATTATGTGATCCTGCTGCGGCAGCTTGCATTAGGGGGCAGGGCTGCAGGGGAGGAGTGGTAGAACACCCCTGTGCGCAATGACTGTTTGGGTGGCCCAAGAGTCATGTGCACTTCCCTGGTCTCCTTGAAGGCTACATTACAGCCTGCATGGAGAACATGCCCACCCTTCCAGCCCCTGAGCACTGTGTCATGGCGCACAGACCAATCACAATGCTGCATTGCAGTGTTGTGAATGGCTGCGCTGAGCGTGGGAGCCCTGATGCTTCCTGCTTCCTCACAAGAAGCCAGCAAGAGGACGGGAAGGACACAGAAGTGGCAGCGGCGGCCGAGATATAAATGATTTGTTTTTTACCCGAATCCCCCCGCCCCTCCTCCCCCACACACTCCACTGCAGCTTCTAAGCAGCAGCCGCAAATGAATAAGGTTAGCAGTTTGTCATTGTAACAATGGAACAAGTAGTGCACAAAGCAGTGTTTTTATTGTGCACTGCTTATGTAATAGTAGCATATTGTGCACAATCAGGTTTATGCTGCTTTTGCCAGTCCCAGGCTTAGCTTGACAACAGAATAGTGTGCCACCAGCATGTTACTGCTAAACTACACTAGCTAGAAGAGGCAGGACACAGGGATGCAATACCTACACAAGGTAAATGTGGGGAACTGCCTTTGCATAGGCATCATTCCAGAGAAAAGCGACATAAGGTATATGTTAAAGCAAATTCTAAATCTGTCTTCCATTGCACTCTGAGAAACTGATCACAGATGCATTTGCTTTAGGTGGCAGTGGTATGCCTCTGATTAGACATTAATTATATTGTCAGACTTCACATAGTTGCATTATCCTTTAGACTACCCTTAGGTCAGGCTCAGACACTTGAGCAATTCATCAGATGACAATGCTCCATCACCAAAAGATGTGAGCCATAATCATCATATCTACTTGATTTCTTTTAAAATTGCCACCAGTCCTCTGTTTAGTGGCTGATGGCACCCACTAAATACATTGAAAACATATAGATGCTAGATTTGAGTTGGATTTTTACTTCTAAAGTGCATCAAATGCCCTATGGCACCTTGGCACTGAACTAATAGCATGAGTAAAGATATGAAGATAATCAATAAAATAGAAGATTTTTAGGTCATTCCTAAACAAAGAATGGGACTCTAATTGGCCTAGGCCAGACCAAGTGCATTCCAAATAGAGGAAGCAACAAAGGAGTAGGAACATCCCCCTCTAATGCTCACACCCCCACCAAACTGGGATACTGAGAGCAGGAAGGAAGAGCCAAATAGAAGGGATTGCTTAGACCTGAAGGCAAACACATAAGCAGCATGGAGGTTCTGTGGTCAAAGCAGAGCGCCTGATAATAAATCCTTCGAGAAACTGGCAACCAGTACAGCTTACATCGAGCCTCAGAGAACCTTTCCTGAGATTCATGACAAGTCACGCTGCCATACTCTGAATGCCTCGAAACTTGGAAATAGGTGACTCTGGGAGACCAACATAGCAGGCATTGGCATAGTTAAATCTAAACATTAATGTAGCATTAACAACACAAGTCGTGAAGTGGCACTGAATAAAAAGGTGTTTTTTCTTCAAGATCCTCATTTGGAGGTAACTGGACAACACAACTGCAGCAGCAGTGTGAGGCTGGTGGAAATGCCTTCACTGTAATCTCGTCTGATGTCATTCAGTAGAGCCAAGGGGCAGTCTCAGTGCATATACCAGAACTTAACTTCATCTGTCTAGCATCTAGCGAGTGGTGCTCTTCCAGATGTTTAGAAAGTTGGTCTGCCAAAGTGTTCCACTAATTTTAGTGACTGCTGGCAAAAGAAAGATGAGCCTCTATTTATCTTCTGCTCTGGTGTCCAAGTTGGACTTCTTTAAAAGGGGTTTGACAGCCCCTTTCATCTATCTGCTAGGGACAGTGCCAGATGAAAGAAGGTCAGGTATAAAGGATGAAGGTAAAAGCAAGTGTAACGTGAAATGTCCTTTGTCTTATTAAAGTAAAAAGAGGCCAAACTATTACAAAGAACGTGGGAGGGAAACAGTCATTTTGCCACGAGGTAGATTGGTGGGATTGGAGACTTCCTGAAAAATATCCCCTGAGGAGTTGGAGACCTGAGAAAATAGAATTTCAAATAAATGAAGCATTGACAGACAATTTGTATCCTATGAGTTTTTGTCATTCATGTGGTGTTTTTAACCCTATAGATGCGGCCATCAGCCAAAGGGCGACGACAGCAATACCTCCCCGGAGCCGGTGTCGGCAATTAGATGACACTGGTAAAGCACCTAAAGGGCACCAGAGGGAGTCCTTTAATTTTTTTTAACTGTGGGTAATCAGGAAGAGCTTCCCAAGCTGTCACTCTTGTTTTTTTTGTGTAATGTCGATCAGCGCGTAGAGCGGCTGACATTATTATATTAAGTGAAAGTAAAACGAGCCAATGGGCTTGTTTTACTTTCACTGCACCAGTGCTAGGGGGGGCATATTTCACTCAGCCCCCTGAGCACTGATTGGGGTGGGAGGGGTATCATTGGAAAGGGGAACATCTCCCCTTTCCAACAATATCCCTCATTGGATTCCTACTTGGGGAACGCCAAAGGAGAGCAATCCCCAAGCAAGGATCCACCCACTAGCACCAGGGATTTTAGGTCTACAGCCCCTTGGGCAAGGGCTTGTGCTCTCTCCACCCCCACAATAGATCAGTCTCTCTGCCCCCCCTAGTGGGATAGATGGAGATATCTATCCCAGATCTGACTCCAAGTGGCAGAAAGTCCACTAGACACCAGGATTGTTTTTTTAGGAACATTATAGGGGGAGGGTGGTGCCCATTAAGGGCATGGCCATGTGCCACCCGAAAAGCTAATAGGACTGACATTCTGCCCCCCCAAGAGGACAGATGGGGGTGATTATCCTCAATCTGCCCCCTAGACACTAAGGAATGTGTTTATTTTTAATATAGGGGTTTGAGTTGCCAACTATGGGCATAGCAATGCCCCCACCCCGATAAGAGAGATAGTCTTTCTGCCCCACCTGGGAGGAAGATGGGGAAATTACCCCTGATCTGCCCCCCGCCCCCCAGGGGGCACAAAGCCCACTAGACACCAGGATCTTTCTTTTAAAGCGTGGGGGCTGCCTATTATGGACATGTGTGAAAAGAGAGAGGTACCCCTTAATCTAGTCAAGCGAAGTGGGGTTATCTAACCCGAAGTATGGAGAGATTACCTTGAGGTGAGTTACAAGCAGGATTATATCAATGCACAATTCTGAGAATATGATTCTTACATATATAACACAAACATATAGCAGTTAAAAAGTCATTTATTATAAATGCAAAGACATAACATTAAAACCAATTATTCTAACTAGCCAATCTAATCAGCTAATAAAAAACATGGATACATCACAATCAATTATGACCTACATAATTGAAAAGCAAGAGAGAAGTGTAAAACATAAAATTGTTGGATACAGTTTGTACATTCGAACTCCTTTATGGTTTCATCGATCTTATGTTACTATCGAATCTGTGAATCAACCATCGATGCTGGAGTCTTGAATTGTACCAAGGATGGCGTCGATGCGTTTCGGTGGAATAAACAGATGAAAACCACCTTTATCAAGACTTTCTGTATATCTGTCGTGATAGGGAATTAGTTGAATCTCCCTAAAATGTATATACACACAATTAGAGTAAAATAATAGTCTGGTACATCTCTACACAGTAATACACAATAGGGACATAAGTACATGGTTGACTTCCCTATCTCAAACCTATTTCTTCAGTCTAATTGTCATAGAACTGACATTTGTTAAAAAAAGCAGACATGTTGTTAATCTCTATGTTTCAACAATCTATAACATAATGTAGATGATAAATCCACTACACTGCATATACAACAAAAGTCATAATTCATCCTGTGGCTAAGCAAGACATGAGATAAAAATATCAAGTGCTCACTCGCAATTGGTCTCCTGGAGTCTTACATTACATAGGCAATTTTCTATTGGTAGACAAATAAAATACTCGAGAGAGTCCTATGTTCAATCACAGACTTCATGGAAAGCCACATAATAACATCCTAGTGTGATTTTTGAACCACTATATTTCTTTGTTTTGGGGCTCACGGTGGCGTCAAAGTTATTCGTTTGGGAGATGCTTACCCTAGCAAGACTGGCAGCTGGTCTATTGATGTCCAAATCTGTATCTTGTATATATTGCAACGATAAACTAGGATTCGGTCGATTTTCTTTCCTAAATAGGGGGTATACACTAGTTAAAGAGATGCATACACGTGACTTCTACCTATATTATGAGTTATAGAAGATTGTTAAAAGCCTACCTATTTAAGCTTTTGCGAGTATTTTGCTGTTTTTTTGCTATTATCTGTCACTATTCACCTCCTGAAGGAATAGTTCAAAAATATTTGACCATTGTTTAGAAGGTTTGGCAGAACCTGGCAGGAAAATAAGAAAAGAACAAAGAAACTCATTTGTTCTAAATGTTAAAAGTTCTATCATTACTTTTTTATCCTTCCAATTTATCTAAGAACATACCTGTAATTTGATAAATCTGAGCACAGAGTCTCCCTGGTATATACGGGTCAATTCCGTCTCGCTCTCTGTTCAACTCAACAGGATCCTAGTGGTTACCCTGCATAATGATAAGCAGAGTACCATGTAGGTCAGACAAACCTAATTAACCGTTTACATATCTTATCTCTCTTTCAAGTATGACCCTAATGTTGCCGGGCTCGCACTGGAGACAGTCTTACCTGCTGGTTTCTTCGTGGTATCTGTCAGTACAGGGATTCCACAGTGAATGCGCGGAAAGCCTTGTGTACATGAGTTATATGCATGCCAGTTGCCTGTGATTGGTCTATGGTTACCCTTCCTATTGTCCTATTAAAATACAGCTCTTGAAGCTGAGCAATATGCATATTCAAGAGGCTTGGGAGGGCTGGCTTCTGATTCGTCCTTGCCGCCTAGCTGAGTCATATGCATGCCAGTTGCCTGTGATTGGTCTATGGTTACCCTTCCTATTGTCCTATTAAAATAAAGCTTAAATAGGTAGGCTTTTTACAATCTTCTATAACTCATAATATAGGTAGAAGTCACGTGTATGCATCTTTTTAACTAGTGTATACCCCCTATTTAGGAAAGAAAATCGACGGAATCCTAGTTTATCGTTGCAATATATACAAGATACAGATTTGGACATCAATAGACCAGCTGCCAGTCTCGCTAGGGTAAGCATCCCCCAAAAGAATAACTTTGACGCCACCGTGAGCCCCAAAACAAAGAAATATAGTGGTTTAAAAATCACACTAGGATGTTATTATGTGGCTTTCCGTGAAGTCTGTGATTGAACATAGGACTCTCTCGAGTATTTTATTTGTCTACCAATAGAAAATTGCCTATGTAATGTAAGACTCCAGGAGACCAATTGCGAGTGAGCACTTGATATTTTTATCTCATGTCTTGCTTAGCCACAGGATGAATTATGACTTTTGTTGTATATACAGTGTAGTGGATTTATCATCTACATTATGTTATAGATTGTTGAAACATAGAGATTAACAACATATCTGCTTTTTTTAACAAATGTCAGTTCTATGACAATTAGACTGAAGAAATAGGTTTGAGATAGGGAAGTCAACCATGTACTTATGTCCCTATCGTGTATTACTGTGTAGAGATGTACCAGACTATTATTTTACTCTAATTGTGTGTATATACATTTTAGGGAGATTCAACTAATTCCCTGTCACGACAGATATACAGAAAGTTTTGATAAAGGTGGTTTTCATCTGTTTATTCCACCGAAACGCGTCAACGCCATCCTTGGTACAATTCAAGACTCCAGCATCGATGGTTGATTCACAGATTCAATAGTAACATAAGATCGATGAAACCATAAAGGAGTTCGAATGTACAAACTGTATCCAACAATTTTATGTTTTACACTTCTGTCTTGCTTTTCAATTATGCAGGTCATAATTGATTGTGATGTATCCATGTTTTGTTATTAGCTGATTAGATTAGCTAGTTAGAATAATTGGTTTTAGTGTTATGTCTTTGCATTTATAATAAATGACTATTATGGACATGGCCATGCCCCACCCTCAAAAACATATAGTGACAGTTTTTCTCCTCACCTGGGGGACAAATGGGGGTGATAATGATTACTCCCAATCTTTTCCCAGGGGGTGCAGTAAGCCCACTAGACACCAGGGAATGTTTCTTTTTGTTTTAGGTATAGGGCTGAAGGCTTTCCACCAAGGGCATAGCCATACCCCCACCTCAATATGAGAGTCTTTCTGCTGCCTTGGGGGGGCAAATGGGGTAATTAACCTCAATCTGCCTCTTCCTGGAGGCAGAAAGCCCACCAGAAGCCAGGGATTCTTTTTTTTAATAGCAGGGTCTGCCCAGCTACCCCCTAATTCTATATGGAAACAGTCTTTCTTCCCCCCCTGGAGGACAGATGGGGTAATTACCCCCAATCTAACACCCCAAGGGGGCGGGACAGAAAGCTGACAAGAACAAAGGGAATTATGAAAAAAAGTATATAGGGGTGGGGCTGTCCACTATGGCCATGGCCATGCCCCTACCCCAGTGGATCAAACAGAGGTCAGTAGGAGTCCCCACGCTAGTGCTAACATTGACCTTGGTTTGATCCATTCCTGTAACAGGCACTAGGTCCAGCCCAACAACAAGAGGTGTAATGTTGGGTGGCAGGAATTTTGTGGATCCCTGCCAAATCCAGAAGTTTCCATCACAGAAATGTAAGGAAAAATGATGATTTCAGACAAAGTTTGATGTTTGCATGGCATTGTGGGTAAAAGAAAACCTAATGGAATCCACCCAAGGCACGCCACCCTGGACTCCCCTAGTTGTCTACTTTTTAAAAATGTGCATGTTTGCTAGGCTTCCCTATGTGCTGGCTGAGCTAGAGCCCAAATCCACAGCTACACACTTTGCAAAAAACAAGTCAGTTTTGAGTGAAAAAATGTGATGTACCCAAATTGTGTTTTGGGTCATTTCCTGTCATGGACACTAGGCCTACCTGCACAAGTAAGGTGTGATTTTTATCAGAAGACATGTGGGAGCATAGAATAGTAGGATATTTGTTATTACTAATTGGATTTTGCTGTATTTTTGCCATCCAAATGTAATCTGGTGTTTAAGAAAGAAGACATTTTGAAAAATACTCTTTAAATCATATGCTAGTACGGGTACTCACAAATTCATAGATTTACAAAGTACCATCGCCCCTAAACTCCAGCAGCTAAGGGGTTAAAGTTCAATATGTGTGTGTGTGGGAGGTTTTGGGTGTGTGTGCATCATATTTGTGATTCACCAAATACATAATTATATATTTTGTTAAACACAAGGTTGGAGGGATTACAGCCCTGTTTCCCTACCCCTAATGTCAACAGGCTATTTCAAAACTATCTACAGTCTGTCCTACCATCTACAGAAGAAATGCTTTACTGTTTATCAGATAATATTTGGTGTTTAGCTCTATATACTGCATGCCACAGCTTCAGGGCATCAGGAACAAAGACAAGGGTAAAAGGTAAGGGCCTCATTTAGAGTTTGGCAGAGCAGGGGTACCATCATACCTCTGTGGTGCTACCACGCTGCCATACTCACCATTCCCTGCTCTGTTTTTAGTTGGCCAAATGGCCGTGCTTACACCAGTGGGGCCTTCACTGACTCTGGTGGTGTAAACCTCTGACCTCGTGGCTCATCTGCCAAGAATAGAATGGTTAGAAAATGCCTCCAAGGGAGTTTAATGAAAAAAGTATTTAAATGTTTTGAAAGTGATTTGAAAATAGGATATTCAATAGTCCTAGTTGAGTTTAGTTCAAATAATCATATATATAAAAATTTCAGACTTCACAAACATATATTATACTAAACATTTAACATTAGACAGAAAACCACAGACATGTGTATAGGCAAAATAGTAGATTTTATCAAAAAAATCACAAGGGATTATAAAATACAAATATATAGACAGGGATACAGGAAAATATATTGAATTGAAGTCAATTTCTCTGTAAAGCCTGTAAACACCTATCCAAAACATAAATATACTAAGTTCTTATTGGATAAGGGTAATGGTCGACGTTTCGGTCTCTTATGGGTGAATCCTTGAGACCATCATCAAGACTGGTCAATAGATATTTGTAAAGCCCTATTGTAAAATGAAATAAAAAAATATTTACTATTACAATTTTGATCAAATTAAGAAACTTCATAAAGCACTATACACACACGATTAACACTTATACTAACGGACCATACTCAACATAACATAATAAATGAACATAACAAATTAATCTTAACATTGAATACATACAGTGATGACAATATGATTTTACACTAAACATGACATACAGTGATTACATTAAGAAAGCACAATCTTATGAGCTTTGCTATTGTTGAAAATTCTAAGTGTAGTACTATGGTACAAGGAATCAATTTGGTATTGTTATCACCATTAAGTCTGCACAATTGTAGACTGCATATCTATAGCGAGTACATATCATGTATCATAATTTATGACCATGTATTGGATTAATCAATGTACCTGCATTATTGCCTTTTATTGTGACTAATCGTCTAGGTAAGATCACAAATCCACTATTTAGAGAAATATGAAACTTTGCGATTGATGTGGCGCAGATGAGTGACGCCCAAACTGAATATAGAATCATTAGAGCCCAAAATACCTTGTTATAGCGATCGAAGAGGTGGCAGGCAAGGTACTAAGTGGAAATGAATGACCTATCACACGCAAGTCTGTGGAGATAAAATTATGACTGAGTCTCTATGGCAATTTAGACTAGCAAAGTTGCACAGTCAATGAGGGTTCAAAATCGTACCTATTTAAGGGATCCTTATGGCGCCTGGGATGTGGTAATTTGGGACATCAAAGGAGGGCTCGTGAACATATCTGCAAATATTCATTTATAATGATAAACATTAATAAAGGTGATGAACTCCAAAAGGTCGTTAAAAGGAGTGGTTCATACGTTATTAGTACCTTGTTAGGATCCAAAGCTTAAGGAACATGGTTTACAGTCCCCCTTAATAAGAACAGATGGCAATCTGTGAAACATGGAATAATATACCATGAGTTTTTAGAGTGTTCAATGAGCCAGCTTAAAAAGGTACATAGTGAAATCAAAGGGTAGTTACCTTTATAGAAGTATCAAGTACGCAACTTGATTTCTGGGTAAATTAGTTGTAGAGTCAAGATCGTCAAATGATCGATTTAGAAAGAAAAACGGAAGGAGTCTGTCAAAAATAGTCAGACCACGGTTAACTGAATGACTACGTCGGGTTAGTCAGCGCTACTGCAATGGTGTAGGCGCTGTTACCTGTTAGACAGTCTCAGTCGTTTAGAAAATCCACCGGCCGTCACAAACCGAGAAAGGGGGGTTATCGAGCGAACGGGAGCATTTAAGTCCTGTTGTTTGGATATCAAAAGAGGACTGGGCTTCCGGCTAAATGGACGCCATCTTGGAACGGCTAAAGTATATCAACAAATTACACAAATGCCGTCTATGCCGTCTATGCTGCAGCCAGAGTAGTGATTGGTCTGCCAAGGAGGTGTTTGGTTTCTAAAACTCTGCACTCGCTCCATTGGCTTCCCATACCCCAGAGGATTCAGTTCAAGGTTCTTTTCCTTGCGTTTAAAATCCTCAAAGGTATGTCTCCCAAAATCTTGGAGAATCTGCTAACGCCGTATGTCCCTTCACGTATCCTCAGATCTTTGGGGCAGAATCTGGTGATGGTCCCGCGCTTTAAACTGGTCATAGCTGGTGGTCGCTCTTTCCGTGTGCTAGCGGCGAAGTGGTGGAATTCTCTTCCCCCGCATATCCGGGCGATGGATGATCTTCTCCAGTTTAGACGGGCCGTCAAAACTCTTCTGTTTGCTTAATTCCCTCTGCTGTCTTTTTCCCCTTTGAGTTTCTTTGTGTTGTGTTGTGTTTACCTTGTCAAAGCGCCAGGACGCCCCTTCGCTGGGGCAGCTGTGCGCGATACAAATAATAATAACATAACATAACATAACATGTTATAGAGAACAATAGTTGAAACCATGTTGACAATCGAAGCATGCCATAAGCAGCTTAATCTTATACCAAGAAGTTTCTAGTATATTAAGAAATCATTTCGGGCAAAGTATAAGTGCCAAATTTTACGACAATGTTTCACATTTCTAAGGACTTATAAATTCGTCAAAGTCCAAAGTGATTCTGTTCGCTACACTGAGAATACGAACAGATTTATTATATTTGATGATCAAATCTAAAGTGACAGGCTGATAACCATCTCAGATGTCTGTAGTTAGTATACTTTACTAACAGGATATATGCATTTAAAGTCCTATACAACACAAAACATTGTGAGTAGCTTATACAAACAAATGGAAGAACAATGAGATACATTTTAAATGTTATGTGCATGTTGAAGCTAGAATACACAATTTGTTATAAAAATATAGTGTTTGTAATGAACAAACATTGCTAAGTGACTATAGAAAATACATTACAAATTATTCAGTAGGTACTTTATCAGATAAGCATAGGTAAACATAGGTAAAGTATACTGTTGACTATCATATCATGCTGTACATTATTGAAAAAATACATCATACAAATTATATACCACATTTATATCATATCTAATAAGAGACAGACAGAAATATTGTCGTTTAAGATAGTTCTTATGTCAAACATGCCAGAGCATGCCATTCAGTGGACGAGTTCAGTCCTTGATGTACAGTGTCTGTTAAGCAGATTAGTTTCCCTTCCCTAAGAGAAAGGATTTTGTTCATATTATTTTGTCTTTTGTTGGATTTGACAACTTCAAGAACCCACCAGGTCATTTCAGTTTCCTTATGTCCCAAATGTAGATAATGTTCTACTAATGGGGCATTTTCTTTTTTGCACCTGATTCGGGATTGGTGTTGTAAAATCCTTTTTTTGACTGGTTGGATTGTTTTGCCAATATAATGTAGTTGGCAAGGACACTGAATGCAGTATATAACATTCGTAGTGTTACAATTAGAGAAGGTTTTTGCTATGAATTTAATACCATTGATATCACAGGTCTTGACAGTTAAGGTTGTAGAACAGGCTGTACAATTATTACATTTATAGTGGCCTATGATAGGACCTAATTGTAACATGTTGGTAACTGAGTTTTTGGCAGAGAAGTCTTCATATGCATGAATGAGTCTATCCCGAAAGTTGGTGCCTCTTTTGAAGGCAAACATCGGTTTTTGTGTGAACTCTGGAATAGATTTCAGTAAATTCCAGTTTTTTGCAATTATTTTCTTTATGGAATTTGAATGTGTGCCAAAGGTAGACACACATACTACGTTGTTTTTGTTTTGACGCTCTCGTGTGGTGAGAAGAGCTTCACGATTATAGTACCATGCCCGTTTCATAGATCTACGGAGTAGTCGTGATGGATAACCCCGTGCCATTAATTTAAGTTTAAGTTTGTTTGCCTCACAGAAGTAGTCATTTTTGTAGGTACAATTTCTCCGAAGGCGGAGAAATTGACCAAAAGGGAGGCCATCTTTTAGTGCTTGAGGGTGATGACTTTTATAACTGAGAAGTGTGTTCCTAGCAGTCTTCTTAGTATAAAGAGTAGTATATAGACGGCTGTTTTCATCAATTTTAATTGTTTTGTCCAAAAACGGCATCTCTTGTGAGCTTTGTTCCAAAGTAAATTTTAGATTGATGTTTCTAGCATTCAGCCATTGGTGGAATGCATTATGTTCTTCAGTATTACCGTGCCAGATCATAAAAACATCATCAATGTAAATGTTAAATGTTATATACTTGTAAAGCGCACAGCTGCCCCAGCAAAGGGGCGTCCCGGCGCTGTATACCACTGGGGAACCCGTCCTGGCTTTCCCTGTGGGATGGTCCCTACTGGGAATCCCCAAGGTGGAGCCAGGCATCCCCGGCGTTGGTTGGGCCGTTGTGGAGATTAGGCAAGCTAATGCCCAGAGTTGCCGAGTGGGACCCCAGGTTAGAGTAGGCACCGAGGCGAGAATTGTCGAGTCCGCTGACCCTGGTCCACGACCCTGCCGCGTCGGGAATTGAACCCTGGTCCCAGGCCGACTTCTGCTCCCGGGTCTGCCACCTCTAACCAGTGAGCCACACCAAATACAATACAAATCCATCTGTGTATGTGATCCACAAATGGATTCGATACATTCAGAACGTGTTCATTTTCGAAAGAGGAGACATAAATATTAGCAATGTCTGGAGCGTAAATGGCTCCCATCGCTACCCCCTTAAGTTGTTGAAAGTAGCTATTTTGAAAAAGAAAAACATTTTCACACAAAGATATTCTGATGCATTCCAAAATGAATGGAGTTGGCACGGAATGAGGTCGTGGTCTTGACTCTAAAAGATTGTTAAGGAGATCAAGCACTTCAAGTTGAGGAATATTAGTGTAAAGGCTTTCTATATCCATAGAAACCAAAATATCACTAATAGGGTCAAAAGCCAAATGCTCAACAGCGTTAATAACTGACATAGTGTCTCTAATATAATTTGGATTGTCCACTGCAAAAGGTCTGATAAAAAAATCAGCATATTGTGCCAAAGGTTTTTAAATTGAGTTGCACCCGGAAACAATTGGACGACCTGGGGGGTCAACTGGATCCTTATGCACCTTTGGCAATAGGTATATTACAGGGATGGTGGCAGATTTATTTACCAAAAAGGAAGCTTCTTTGTCATTTAGCCAGCCACCCTGAAGACCTTGTTTACTAAGAGTCTCGATTTCTTTCATTATACGTGTAGATGGATTTCCAGTCAATTTTTTGTAATGAGTTGGAACTGTTAGTTGTTTTAGCATTTCTTTTTCATATTTGGATTTTTCCCAAAGTACTATTCCACCTCCTTTATCTGCTGGTTTTAGTAAAGCATTAGGGAGATTCTGAAGGTTTTGTAAAGCCTGTTGTTGTTGCTTAGATAGATTTGATTTATAACCTAAAGGCTTTTTAAAAAGGTTTTCGATCTCAATGAGTATGGCATTCTCAAATGTTGGAATTTCTTTTCTTACCATTGCATTAGTAGGGTAAAAAGTAGATGGATTTCTTAAACCAGTAATGCCATTTTTAGGGTCACAGATATTCGAAGCAAAGAAGTTTCTGAGACGGATAGTTCGAAAAAAACGATAGAGTAGAGTTCAAGTTTGGTATTAAAGATGTCATTTTTATATGTTGGAACAAAGCTCAATCCATGGGATAGTACAGATATTTCTTGTTCTGATAGAAGGTGAGTGGAAAGATTAAATATTGGGATGGTTTGGTCACCATCTACCACTCGTAATATTGATTCCGTGTTTCTCGGAATCCTGGGGTATTTTGGTTGCGATACCATCCTCGTTTGGATTGTTGTGGTCTCCTCGGGGGTCTGGTTGATCTTTGGTCCTGAGCTACAAAACCCCGGTTGGAAGTGGAGGGTTGTTGATCGTAATGATGGTAATTGGTATCGTAAGATTTTTCACTCCCTGATTCAGACCCTGTATCTGAAAAAGTGGTTCTTTTGGGTGGTTGTTGATTAGCCCCTTTGTTTGTGTAAAAATCTTTTCTTAAATAGGGATACGTACGTTCTTTGTTGTATCGCCTGATATCGTTTTGTAATTTCTCAGTTTTTTTGTGAGAATTGAATTCTTCGAATTCTTTAACTGTTTGTTTAACTTTGTCAAAGAGGAATTTACTGTTGGTAATGGTGCTATCGTCTAGGATCTTCCTTTCTAAGGTTTCAATTTCTTTGGTCAGAATTTTAATTTGTCTCAACGCTGTCTCAATGCTCAGAACCATCCAGGTTCTTGAGCAGCGATTAGCGGAGAAGCTGAAACCTATTTTAAATTCCTCATCATCAATGAAGATGATTGGAATATTGCGTATTTGGAGACCTGCAGGTATGATATTAGAACTTAAGCAGTCAGTCAAAAATTTAGCATGGAGTTCAGTTCGGACAAGTTATTTCTTTAAATGTTCCAACTGATTAATGTCCGATTGATATGGAAGTTGTGTACCTGGGCCCTTATTGTCTAGCAAAGAGGGACCTGCAGCAATCTTTAAAATGTACTCATCAGAGTATGCTAGAGTTTCTGCCTCAGACATAGATGTGAGAGAGACAGAAGAATGACCACTTAGTTAAGCGGCTCACAACAGACCAGCGTCTGCGCAAGAATATGTAAAACACAGTGACCAACCCGATATACCCTTGAGGGCTTGGTTAAGAAATAATAGAATGGGTAGAAAATGCCTCCAAGGGAGTTTAATGAAAAAAGTATTTAAATGTTTTGAAAGTGATTTGAAAATAGGATATTCAATAGTCCTAGTTGAGTTTAGTTCAAATAATCATATATATAAAAATTTCAGACTTCACAAACATATATTATACTAAACTTTTAACATTAGACAGAAAACAACAGACATGTGTATAGGCAAAATAGTAGATTTTATCAAAAAAATCACAAGGGATTATAAAATAAAAATATATAGACAGGGATACAGGAAAATTATATTGAATTGAAGTCAATTTCTCAGTAAAGCCTGTAAACACCTATCCAAAACATAAATATACCAAGTTCTTATTGGATAAGGGTAATGGTCGACGTTTCGGTCTCTTATGGGTGAATCCTTGAGACCATCATCAGGACTGGTCAATAGATATTTGTAAAGCCCTATTGTAAAATGAAATAAAAAAGTATTTACTATTACAATTTTGATCAAATTAAGAAACTTCATAAAGCAATATACACACACGATTAACACTTATGCTAACTGACCATACTCAACATAACATAATAAATGAACATAACAAATTCATCTTAACATTGAATACATACAGTGATGACAATATGATTTTACACTAAACATGACATACAGTGATTACATTAAGAAAGCACAATCTTATGAGCTTTGCTATTGTTGAAAATCCTAAGTGTAGTACTATGGTACAAGGAATCAATTTGGTATTGTTATCACCATTAAGTCTGCACAATTGTAGACTGCATATCTATAGCGAGTACATATCATGTATCATAATTTATGACCATGTATTGGATTAATCAATGTACCTGCATTATTGCCTTTTATTATGACTAATCGTCTAGGTAAGATCACAAATCCACTATTTAGAGAAATTTGAAACTTTGCGATTGATGTGGCACAGATGAGTGACGCCCAAACTGAATATAGAATCATTAGAGCCAAAAATACCTTGTTATAGCGATCGAAGAGGTGGCAGGCAAGGTACTAGGTGGAAATGAATGACCTATCACACGCAAGTCTGTGGAGATAAAATTATGACTGAGTCTCTCTGGCAATTTAGACTAGCAAAGTTGCACAGTCAATGAGGGTTCAAAATCGTACCTATTTAAGGGATCCTTATGGCGCCTGGGATGTGGAAATTTGGGACATCAAAGGAGGGCTCGTGAACATATCTGCAAATATTCATTTATAATGATAACCATTAATAAAGGTGATGAACTCCAAAAGGTCATTAAAAAGAGTGGTTCATACGTTATTAGTACCTTGTTAGGATCCAAAGCTTAAGGAATATATGGATGTAACGTGGTTTACAGTCCCTCTGGATAAGAACAGATGGCAATCTATGAAACATGGAATAATATACCATGAGTTTTTAGAGTGTTCAATGAGCCAGCTTAAAAAGGTACATAGTGAAATCAAAGGGTAGTTACCTTTATAGAAGTATCAAGTACGCAACTTGATTTCTGGGTAAATTAGTTGTAGAGTCAAGATCGTCAAATGATCGATTTAGAAAGAAAAACGGGAGTCTGTCAAAAATAGTCAGACCACGGTTAACTGAATGACTACGTCGGGTTAGTCGGCGCTACTGCAATGGTGTAGGCGCTGTTACCTGTTAGACAGTCTCAGTCGTTTAGAAAATCCACCGGCCGTCACAAACCGAGAAAGGGGGGTTATCGAGCAAACGGGAGCATTTAAGTCCTGTTGTTTGGATATCAAAAGAGGACTGGGCTTCCGGGTAAATGGACGCCATCTTGGAACGGCTAAAGTATATCAACAAATTACACAAATGCCGTCTATGTTATAGAGAACAATAGTTGAAACCATGTTGACAATCGAAGCATGCTATAAGCAGCTTAATCTTATACCAAGAAGTTTCTAGTATATTCAGACATCATTTCGGGCAAAGTATAAGTGCCAATTTTTACGACAATGTTTCACATTTCTAAGGACTTATAAATTCGGCAAAGTCCAAAGTGATTCTGTTCGCTACACTGAGAGTACGAACAGATTTATTATATTTGATGATCAAATCTAAAGTGACAGGCTGATAACCATCTCAGATGTCTGTAGTTAGTATAATTTACTAACAGGATATATGCATTTAAAGTCCTATACAACACAAAACATTGTGAGTAGCTTATACAAACAAATGGAAGAACAATGAGATACATTTTAAATGTTATGTGCATGTTGAAGCTAGAATACACAATTTGTTATAAAAATATAGTGTTTGTAATGAACAAACATTGCTAAGTGACTATAGAAAATGCATTACAAATTATTCAGTAGGTACTTTATCAGATAAGCATAGGTAAACATAGGTAAAGTATACTGTTGACTATCATATCATGCTGTACATTATTGAAAAATACATCATACAAATGATGTACCACATTTATATCATATCTAATAAGAGACAGACAGAAATATTGTCGTTTAAGATAGTTCTTATGTCAAACATGCCAGAGCATGCCATTCAGTAGACGAGTTCAGTCCTTGATTTACAGTGTCTGTTAAGCAGATTAGTTTCCCTTCCCTAAGAGAAAGGATTCTGTTCATATTATTTTGTCTTTTGTTGGATTTGACAACTTCAAGAACCCACCAGGTCATTTCAGTTTCCTTATGTCCCAAATGTAGATAGTGTTCTACTAATGAGGCGTTTTCTTTTTTGCACCTGATTCGGGATTGGTGTTGTAAAATCCTTTTTTTGACTGGTTGGATTGTTTTGCCAATATAATGTAGTTGGCAAGGATACTGAATGCAGTATATAACATTCGTAGTGTTACAATTAGAGAAGGTTTTTGCTATGAATTTAATACCATTGATATCACAGGTCTTGACAATTAAGGTTGTAGAACAGGCTGTACAATTATTACATTTATAGTGGCCTATGATAGGACCTAATTGTAACATGTTGGTAACTGAGTTTTTGGCAGAGGAGGCTTCATATGCATGGATGAGTCTATCCCGAATGTTGATGCCTCTTTTGAAGGCAAACATCGGTTTTTGTGTGAACTCTGGAATAGATTTCAGTAAATTCCAGTTTTTTGCAATTATTTTCTTTATGGAATTTGAATGTGTGCCAAAGGTAGACACACATACTACGTTGTTTTTGTTTTGACACTCTCGTGTGGTGAGAAGAGCTTCACGGTTATAGTACAATGCCCGTTTCATAGATCTATGGAGTAGTCGTGATGGATAACCCTGTGCCATTAATTTAAGTTTAAGTTTGTTTGCCTCACAGAAGTAGTCATTTTTGTAGGTACAATTTCTCCGAAGGCGGAGAAATTGACCAAAAGGGAGGCCATCTTTTAGCGCCAAGAGCCACCAAACCACAATGATGGTTGTTGCACCCTATTAAGAGCTGGTCTACTATCACTAATGTTCCCTGGCCAGATGCATGGTGGTTACAGGCTGTGAAAATGTAGAACACCCCCACACCCATGGAAAAAGCTCCCTCCACAAACGTTTGCAAGGTGAATGCTTTAGAAATTAAGCCTGCTCAACAAGCCTGCACTGCTCTGAAGGGAGTGCTGTCACCACAGCTGCGCTCACAGTACAGAAATCCAAGCTATGCAGCTATCCCTAAATACTGTGGACGGTCCTCTGCTTGGGGATGTAGGCCATCGGCTTCTCCCCCCTGAACCGATTGCCCACCAGGCTCTAAATATCCCCCTAAGCATTGTCTACAAGGTTATAGTAGGCAGGTCATTTAACATTTCAGGTGATTCTGATGGACTTTTTTATACATGCATATCGATGCGTATACTTAGCTATTCTCTATCATGGTGAAGAGCAAAGACTGAGCTGGTGACTACAGGAAAAAAGACAAAGTATATAAGTATCATCATTCTCCCCATACACACACACATTCACACCCCCATCTCTGTTTATAGCATATAGTTAGTGTGCACAGTAATCACTGCTACCCTGGTGTGGAGTATTTAACGAATAACATAATTAACTTCTCCTGGGTTTTACAACTCAGAATGAAGCCTAACAAGTGAAATCAGTGTTTAGGACATCAACTACTGTTTGTTTTGCATTTGTGTCTTAGCATTTTATCTTGATAGATTTCCTCAGGCTTTTTCTAGTGAAATCTGTCAGAAGAAAATGTCAGTATAAGATAATTGATGCACAATATCAGAATTCCAAGCTGGGTGCAAACATCCGATTGTGCCTGAATTGGAAATCAAAGCACAACTATGGATCTGGGTCTCAGTAAAGACTGTGTATTTATAGAAGGCAGAGGCAGGTTATGTCAATTGAGGGTTACCTATATCTATGTTGCCATTATTATTGCCTTGAAGTGCTGTAGGGTGCAAATAATCTGTTTTGGAAAATAAATAATAATTGTATTTTGTCCATTCAACATGCCCATACCAACCTCGTATGAGACTTCAACCTCCCAAACAACTTAACAAACAAGAGAGACCTCCTTTAACCTCATTGATAGACTCAACATGGTACAGCATGTCAGCCAACTCACTCCAAAATCCACATCCTCAACTTTGTATTCTCAACATCACCAACAATCTGATGCAAACCACTCATACCCCTGAACTGAACTGACCACTTTGGTATCTGTAAATCACTGCTCAGTATCCTACCAACAAACCAAGGTCAACACAGAAGAGGAGACTAAAACTTTAGATCGGTCAAAGAATTCTTCATAGACAACCTAATGCTTGAACTCATCCCTCAACTTTCCAAACCCACATCTGATGCCAACACTCTTCTAAACACTTTCAAAAACTATTTGGAAAGCCATATGAATATCTTCACCCCAATTAAAGATGCAGGTGCAAGCCAAAGCCTTCAGGACTCTGGTACTCTGAAGACCTTGCTGACAAAAAAACGATTCATCTGCATTCAGCAAAGAATTGTTAACACCTGTCTCACTACTCAGACGCTCTCAGGATAGGCCAGATCCAGCTGCGGTTTCTGCATGAGGGCGAGGGGGTGTCACCCACCCTACCCGCTACATCGCTAAATGTGGAACATAAAATGGCAATGAAATGATTTCATTGCCATTTTATTTTTCATGTTTAGAAGGGAAGCAGCCTGCAGCCAAGATTAGTGGTGGTGTGTCCTCCTCTGCTGCCGATTGGTAGCAGCAGAGAACTGGAGGAGGAAGATGGACCTTCCAAAGTGACATGCGCACTTTGCAGCTCTCCACTCAGCAGTCTTAGACAGCTGATGGAGACCAAGCACAGGCCTATAGGACCTGAAGGAGCATCTAGTCAGAACGCTCTATCCAATCCATGTTTTTTTTTTACAAAAAAAAACATTTGTTTGTCAACTTGACAAACAGACGCTTTTTTTGTAAAAGTGAATCATACCGCGGTTTCACTTTAATGGCGGCAGCACCACTTTCTTTAGACGAGCTGCGTCTAAAGTAAGAGTGCGGCCACAATTAAAGTGAAAGCGCTGCATGGGGCGCTTTTACAAAGAAAAGCATTTTCAATGCAATAGGTCTTGCATTTGAGAGTGTTTAAGCTATTAGCATTGTAAACGAAATGCCTTTGATTTTTCTGTTTTAAAACCAACACATAAATAAAAGGCATTACCATTTACAAAGCCAATAGCTCAAACTCTCGTAAATGCGAGACCTATTGCATTGAAAAAACCTTCTTTGTTTATGTTAATGTTTGGAGCCATTACAATATGCAGTGTTAGCTTATTGTTTACACAGTTGGATGCTTAATGTCAACATGTGGATCAAGCTGACGCTTTGCATGCCATGTTAGTTTTGTTTGATGGTAGGGTTAGTGTCTCCAAACCCTGTTTTATTTGAAAGAATCAGTGGTCAAATGGTGTAATCCCCCTGGATTTGACCATTGATTAGGAGAGGTCTTCGCACCAGAATTATCACCAGTAGTCATTCCAGACTGCTGAGCCCCCTACTCTCAGTCGGAGAGTTAAGTCCAGAAGCTGTGCAGAAGGTGTTCTTCACCTAGAGCCCATACACTGCTTCTGTGGCAGAGCTCTGATAAGGAACAGCTGCAGACTACTATTCAAAATTATTCTGTGCTATCCATCCTAAAACACTTGTAAAAATGATTTACTATTTAATGCTTTTGCAAAAGTTTAGCATAGCCCTTAAAATAGCTTTGGGAGGGCGTGGCCTGACTGAGAAAGGAGTAAACTTAACTCGTCCTAGTACAGAGCTCTTGTGGTCCTACAAGCTCAGTAACAGCTTGTTTAGCACAGGGGTCCCGGATGTCCCCTGGGCCAGGCATCTGGGAGACACCTAATATGCTGCCTGTCTCTGTCTTGGCGAGGGCGATGCAACCCTACGCGCTCCCTGGCTTGGAGTGCCCTGCCACCTTGGACAATTTGCCGGGGAAGAGCTGACCAGACCGCGATGCTAAAGGTGGACAAGCCTTGAACATTAAGGAGTGCATGGTGGAGAGGGAGCTGAGGCACACCAGTGCGCTTGATGAGCACCCAGCAGAGAGGGGAGCTTAAGGCTGCCGATCCCCTAATGCAGAGTGCCTAGGTGGGCTCACAGAGGTGCGAGCCGCCATTTTGACAGCGGCCCGCTAAATGTACTTGTGGTCTCGTTTGCGACATGAGGCTGGACTCGGGACGACAGCCAGGGCCATTGGTCCCTACAACAATGGTCAGAACTTGGGGTCCCCAGGCGATTCCTGGACAGGGAGGGAGCGGACCAGCCCCCAATTGTGGCGGAGTGAACTGCCAGGTTAGACCCATGCTCAGCGAGGCCGGACCGGGCAGGATAGCAGTGCCACAGGATCGAGGGCGTAATGAAAAGCCCGCTGGATGATCATGAGGAGTCCAGGCTTGGGGGCTGCCTCTGCAGTAACAGTGATCCCAAAGACTCTCCCCTCCTACGATGCCCGGGGGTACCACTGTTGGAGTCCCTGGGCTGCAGGAGCCTCACTGGGGAGACCTAGCAGTAGTGACGCCCCCTTCTGGAAGTTTTAAAGCAAAGGGCAGAGGGTCTCACTCACCACGGAAATCTGAGGCATAGCCCTGCTTGCTTTGAGCCTGTGGAGGCACTTTCTGAGAGCTACTCATCAGAATCCTGGCCTCCAGTCTTCATCATTTGACTTTCACAGGATGACAACCTTCACATCTGGTTTGGGGCCTTATCTGACCGGGGCAGCTGGACTCAGGGGGGCAACATAGCCCCCCATAGATGACATTTGCTCAGCCCCCCACACTACTATAACATGGGGCAAAACCTCCAGAAATAGGTCCGTAATTTCTCTTTGGTCCAGGCCCTCCTTGGTGGTCATGAACATCAAGGGTGAATCATCCACACAAGCCCCAGGGGCATTTAGATCCCAGCCTATTACCCTGTACTGTATGGACAAATTCTTTAATCATATTAAACTCAAAATCAGCAGAGATATTATGGAAGTGGGCAAAACAGTGGCCGACCTTGAACGCACCATGACCAGGAGATACTTTGGCATCCTGTCGCTGCCTTGGAGGAGCAATAGATCGAACTTCAAGCCAAGCAGGAGGACCTGGAGAACTGCAGTCACAGGAAAAAATATCCACATCTGGGGAATCCATTGGGGAGCTGAGGGGGCCGACATCATGGCTTTCACAAAAGACTTGCTTCATGCCACATGGGGAGGCCCAGAGGAACAGCCCCTGCACCTGGATAGAGCATTACTTGCATGCCCGGCCGCCTGGACAATCCCCTGACATGTTAACTAGAGTCCACTTTCCAAGAGAAAGAGGCCATCTTGAGGGTAACTTGGGGAAGGCAGATCTGGTTTTCCGTGGCCACACACTGCAAATCTTACAGAACACTTCACCCCTGACACTCAAAAAGCAGAGAGACTGTAAGCCGGTCACAGAGAAAACTGAGAGAACAAGGGCTCAAATATCAGTTGACTCATCCCTTTGGTCTTCTTTTACTGTGGAAAGGCAAACAACGAAATCCCTCACTGAAGCCAAATGCATGCTGGGCCTGCTTGAGGGGGCCCCTGGCCGGGAACCTGCGACCCCCACACCAGGGTAGCAGGAAAGCTGGCACCCAACATTGAGCACGGTCGGCAAACGTGTTCAAGATCGTACTGGTAGAGCAAAGGGTCTCCGCGCAGCAAAGAAGAACATCATAACACATCTGCAAAATATGAAGCAGGAGACCTTCCAGCCCCCAAAGGCAATCCTTAACCATCCCTTGCACTCAATTACACCGGACCCTTTGTTGATGTTGGAACACAGTGGCAGCTCCTCGAGGGAGTGCTGCAGGGTGGTGGGCGGGGGAGGGGCAGGGTGTGGGCTGGACTGTTCCCATGAGGCACAGGGTCAAGGCTGATTTGCATATGGCCATGTCTGACCTGGGGTGGTGTGGAGTGCAAAAAAACAATGGATTTAGGCTCAGATTTCTGTACTGGGGTGAATGTATGACAATGTTCTGCATTCTGTCCATCACCTGTTGTTTTTGCCTTTGTCGCCCTGAGTGCGATGGGTATGCTCAGACATGAGTCCCATGCTCTCCACACCACTGGAGTCAAGCTATCCAGGCTGATGAAGGCTGATAGCCAGAAACCGGTCCTTGGATGCTTGATTCCGGCCCAGGAAAGACATGGCTTGGCAGTTCGGACTGGACTGTTCCCATGAGGCACAGGGTCAAGGCTGATTTGCATATGGCCATGTCTGACCTGGGGTGGTGTGGAGTGCAAAAAAACGATGGATTTAGGCCCAGATCTCTGTACTGGGGTGAATGTATGACAATGTTCTGCATTCTGTCCATCACCTGTTGTTTTTGCATTTGTCGCCCCGAGTGGGATGGGTATGCTCAGACGTGAGTCCCATGCTCTCCACACCACTGGCGTCAAGGTATCCAGGCTGATGAAGGCTGATAGCCAGAAACCGGTCCTTGGATGCTTGATTCCGGTCCAGGAAAGACATGGCTTGGCAGTTCGGGCTGGACTGTTCCCATGAGGCACAGGGTCAAGGCTGATTTGCATATGGCCATGTCTGACCTGGGGTGGTGTGGAGTGCAAAAAAACGATGGATTTAGGCCCAGATCTCTGTACTGGGGTGAATGTATGACAATGTTCTGCATTCTGTCCATCACCTGTTGTTTTTGCTTTTGTCGCCCCGAGTGGGATGGGTATGCTCAGACGTGAGTCCCATGCTCTCCACACCACTGGAGTCAAGCTATCCAGGCTGATGAAGGCTGATAGCCAGAAACCGGTCCTTGGATGCTTGATTCCGGTACAGGAAAAACATGGCTTGGCAGTTCGGGCTGGACTGTTCCCATGAGGCACAGGGTCAAGGCTGATTTGCATATGGCCATGTCTGACCTGGGGTGGTGTGGAGTGCAAAAAAATGATGGATTTAGGCCCAGATCTCTGTACTGGGGTGAATGTATGACAATGTTCTGCATTCTGTCCATCACCTGTTGTTTTTGCCTTTGTCGCCTCGAGTGGGATGGGTATGCTCAGACGTGAGTCATATGCTCTCCACACCACTGGAGTCAAGCTATCCAGGCTGATGAAGGCTGATAGCCAGAAACCGGTCCTTGGAGGCTTGATTCCGGTCCAGGAAAGACATGGCTTGGCAGTTCGGGCTGGACTGTTCCCATGAGGCACAGGGTCAAGGCTGATTTGTATATGCAAGAATTATTAGGAGGATACCCCTATAATAAAATACAGGGATGGGGGTAAGTAAAGAGGATAAAATAAAGGGCCCTGTGGTGTGGTCACTAAGATCCTTGTTAAAGTTTAAGAGACAAGGATTAGTATATATCCTGCAAAAACAATCACAAAGAACAGTCAGACTGTTCTTTGTGATTGTTTTTAAATCAGTTGCTTTTTAACTAATTGTGTATGTTCAATGACGTTTTTAACAAACAGTGTATACATAGATTGTAACCCATAGGGAGGTCTGAATAAATATGTCTTTCAATTTCTAAAAAATATCATTCCTTTTTTTATATTATGATTTGTATATGGCCATGTCTGACCTGGGGTGGTGTGGAGTGCACAAAAACGATGGATGTAGGCCCAGATCTCTGTACTGGGGTGAATGTATGACAATGTTCTGCATTCTGTCCATCACCTGTTGTTTTTACCTGCGTCCCCCACACCAGGACAGCTGGCACCCAACATTGAGCACGGTCTGCAAACGTGTTAGTTCAAGATCGTACTGGTAGAGCAAAGGGTCTCCGCGCAGCATAGGAGGACATCATTACACATCTGCAAAATATGAAGCAGGAGACCTTCCAGCCCCCGAAGGCAATCCTTAACCATCCCTTGCACTCAATTACACCGGACCCAATGTGGATGTTGGAACACAGTGGCAGCTCCTCGAGGGAGTGCTGCAGGGTGGTGGGCGGGGGAGGGGCAGGGTGTGGGGCATTAAACTCTGGAATTGGGCCGAACAGAGTTGAGTAAAGAAATAAATAAATAAAATGAATTGCATTGGGCGCTGCATCGCCGATTTGGCGATGCAGCGCGCAAAGTAATTAGTTTTGTTTATTTATTTCTCTACTCAACTTTGTTCGGCCCAATACCGGAGTTTACTACAATACGGTGTTTACTACCCCCCATCCTGCCCCTCCCCACCCCACCTCACCGCCCCGCAGCACTCCTTCGAGGAGCCGCCACTGTTGGAACATATTGTCCTGGTAACTCTCTTTTTTCCTTAGCAGGGCCCGCTGCCTCGGGCCAGACTTTCCCGTTTGTAACCCATTGTAGCTCATTCTGAGTGACTGATTACACATTTCAGCCTGGCACCACTGGGCCTGACTTTAGGGCCTCTATTCCTTTCCCCCCTTGCACACTACGGGGCTCTACTACATCCAGGGTGATACCTACTCAGTGAAGGTTGGGGCTTCAAATCGGTCCACTGATGGAGGAGCTCACCATGTTGGGCCCTATTGGCCATCCTGTTTTGTTTTTTGCTCGCCTCCTATACTCTCCTAGTTGCACAACTGGGGCTGGGCCAGAAGGGCCTTGGCCCTTCCTCTCTGACCTCATGTTCCACTGTAACCAGGGCCAGTACTGCACCAATTCTCCTGCACCGGATAGGGTATAGGGACCCTGACTAGCACTAAACTCCTAGCCCTGAACGTTGGAGGGCTCAACTCCCCCAGTAAGCGTTGCCAGATATGGTGCTATCTTCTTCAGCAGGATCCTGACAATTCTTTTACAAGAGACACACTTACTTAGAGAGGACTGGCACCTCATGACCCATCCGCAATATCCTTGCCTGCACTGGACTTATAACAAGTCTAAAACACTGGGGTTGCTATCCTCTTCAAAAAAGGCTTTTACACTGAGTTGCTACGTATAGCTAGAGACCGGGGATGGCGTTTTATGATGGTGATTGTAGGAAGAGGGCATTTCACCTCAACTTTCCTCAAACCTCAATGCCCCAAATCAGGTCCAAGAGGCATTCCTTCGCACAGTACTTAATGACCAGCTTGGTCTGTCCAAAGGGGAGTTTATCATAACAGGGAACTTCAATTTAGGCTTGAACCATGCACTTGATAGGAACACTACACATTTTCAGTGAATGGGGGGCCATGTCAGCCTGCTTAGGAGGGATCTTACCGATGCCAGCTTAGTTGATGTCTGGCATTATCTACACCCTGACGTACAAGACTATTCCTTTTATTCCCTTGTGCACTTATCCTACTACCTCATTGATTATGTGCTCCTTACGCATTCCATCTTGTGAGGCCTTGAATCTGCACAGATATCAGAGATTTTTCAATCTCAAACCATGCCAACTTTCAGCTTACTTGGTCGCACAAGGTGGGCCTCCACTGTGCCTACCCCCGCTGGCGCCTTCTCCCCCAGGTGCTGTGAGACCTGGTGGCTAAAGACACTATCTAGGATGCAATAACTGGGTACTTTGAACACAATGCCCTGTCAGACAGCCCTCTCAGATGCTTTTGGACAGCATTAAGGCGACCGTAAGGGGCGCTATCTCATCCATTGCTATAGCTAGATTGTGCAACACAAACCTATTTATTAACCACAAGGTTAATAAAGCACAACATTCCTTACTGGCACTTAAGCAAAAATACTAGGATGTGGTGACAAGGTTGGCACACTTTTGGCCCGTTATGGCCTGACACCAGAGCCTGGTGAAGATGGATCGCCAATGTTTCCATGACCAGTATGAAAAGTAAAGGGGACAATGGACATCCCTGACGGATGACCCACTCGAGTGTGATAAGTTTGGTGAGCCTGGTATATCAGGTCATGATCTTGCTAACCATGGTAGGGCCCAGCCCTATCTTGATAAGGACGATTTGCAGAAGGTCCCAGCTGACCCTGTTGAATGCCTTCTCAGCATCTAAGGACTAGAGAAGAGAGAGAATGCTATGTACATGAACCATTGTTTCCTTGTGAGCAAGGCGTCACCTAACTGTCTTCTGGAAACATGCCCTCAGGCATATCAAGAACATTTTGGGGTTTCTTATCCCTGCAGACTATTTCACATATCATCCTAGGTATTCGCCCAGTCACACTCGAAGCACTGACACACCCAGACTGGTACCTAGTCTGGCACATGACAGGCGGGGGAACGCAGCTCATTGCCTTGGCTTGGAAA
Organism: Lissotriton helveticus; assembly: GCF_964261635.1. Lineage (NCBI taxonomy): Eukaryota > Metazoa > Chordata > Amphibia > Caudata > Salamandridae > Lissotriton > Lissotriton helveticus. The sequence continues at coordinate 424,498,186 of NC_136061.1, read as the reverse complement.
ATCTCTGCTACCCATTCTTGGTTTACAAGATTAGGGCACACCCTAGCCCTGGAACACCTGCCACACAAACTCTCCCTCACTGACAAGAAATTCACTCAGCTTTGGAAGCTCTGCTTGAGAACATGTCTAGGATTCAACACCTCTGTTCCCAGCCTTTCAGATTATGCACCCTCCATTTGTTTGACTGAATTTGTCATATATCCCCCTCCAGCCTCCCTTCTACACTGTGGGGATGAGCCTGGCCACTATTGGCATGACCCCTTCCCCCATTTCCTTCCATCTCCCCCACCTGCCCCTGACATACTGCGTGAGCTGGTACCAGCCCGTTTTTTTGCTCAGCTGGAGAGTTGTTCCATGGGTTTGATCTCTCCACTTCCCCATTATCCACCGCATAGGCAGTGTGGGAGCTGCCCAGGGCCTCGCGCTCAGCTGAAAGACAGGGGGCCCGCTTCACTGTGAAATGCCACACTTTCACAGATTGCCCACCTGCTCCTCCAGGGTCCCATCCCCACACAATCACAATACACATGTGAGAGTTTGGAGTCTACCTTGCTGGTCAGGGTGTGCTGGCATTCCTGAGGGTGCAGGGGTGGGGGAAGGGACAAACAGAGTGGGGAAGGCACGGCAGCCAGATAACTTTTGCATCGAAGGCCCAGGGGAGGGGACCCCTTTCCCTGGGACTCTAAGCATTATAGCAAGCTGCAAGGTCCAGGTGTGGAGGCCCCTTCCCATTGCATCGAAGGCCTAGGGGAGGGTGGCCCCTTTCCCTGGGCCTCTAAGCATATAGCAAGCTGCAACGTCCAGGTGTGGGGGGCCCTTCTCGGGGCCTTGTAGACAGTACTCCCTATTTCCTTTCCTTTATTTGTTCCCCTGTGAAATGAATCCAAAAATTTAAAACACTTTTGCTGGAGAGGCCGTCTTTTTTCTGACATTTTTCTCTTCCAAAGTGCAGCCTTGGGAGGGAGAGAAATAAAAGGTTCAAAATGTAATAAATTACTAAAGCAAGACAGAGTGGGTCGAAAAGGGGCCAGGTTGATTTTATTCACATCCAAAACACATTAGTGCCACTTTACAGAGTTTGCCAGTGAAGCACTACTTTTGTTTTCTTGTCTTTCTCTGAACAGCATTGTATTCCCCGGTTGGGAAATGCACCATTCCTGGAGATACTGCAATACCTGCTTGATGAGCGGAATAGGAAACAAAATGCATACCGCAGCTCTGTATTCACTAATGTGGCCTTTTTGAACCATATTGCTTACGTTTTGTAAGGATATAAGCATTGGACATTGAAACTGGTCCCTTCGGCCCTGTAGTCATGGCCTTAACTTTTCATGCAAAGGCACTCATTGATTTCTGAATAGTAAGTGCAAAAGCGTTAAGGTAACCATGTTGTTCCTGTTCACATTTTACATGCTTGTACTTAATCTTACATTCCTTATGAGTGTTTGCTTTTTCCAGGATGTTGTCACTTTTTATTTTAGTCAGCATATTGCTCTTGTCTAGTGCCTAATTTTAATTGAGTCGAATCACGGTGTTTATGGTAGGCGCAATTAAGTTGTAGTTGAAGGCAGTGCTAGTTTCTCTCAATGGGGCAAGATGGTGTTCACTGGGGGAGAGGATGTGGCACTTTGATCAGAGCTGCCGAATTTGGAATCGGGGAACCAAGTTCAGCTTTCATGACCAGTCCACCAGACCACTCTCCTGAGAGAGCATATTTCCATGCTTGACCTTTGAAGGTTCCGAAAGACCATAGAAGAATGGTGTCTAAGCACCAGCAGGTGGACCAGAGCGGTGGCAAGTGTGGGTTAACCTTGAAGGCCTGTCCACTCCAACCCCTATTGAAGCTCACCTCGAGTCTTTTGGGCAGGCCTACGAAGCAGCACACCCTAGAGCAACAGTGACTCTGTCATTGAGGTCCCAGGACCCTTGAGCAGGAAGGCTCTAGGGCAGGGTGACCAATGAGACCGCACTGAGCGCTGACTTCGGGTGGGGGCGTCATCATGTTTGCGTGTATATAATGCTTCTAAAAGTACTTGCTGCCTCCTTCCTGGCCTCCAGCAATTTTCAGCAACAATACAAATGTCATGATGACTCCAGTGATTAATGTTCTTCCTAGAGAGAGATGGAGTTTTTTCAAGTGGAAGTTTTGACTTGTGTAAAGGTAGCGCAGAGGGTTAATGTACCTGCTGCAAAGAACATGTACCATGCAGAGCACTAAGTCCACTTAATGTAAATAGGCCAGTGGGTTACTTCTTTTGTCAGAGAGATCCTATTGTTACTTAAAGTTTATAAGTCAACATCCTAACATAGAACAATGAGCTATTAAGTGTCATCTAAGAGCTGCATGCAAACTGCAGGGTATAAATTACAGCGTTATGGTTTTTTCCCCAGTCTTTGATTATCCTAATGTTGCAAAAAGGGTTCATTTGGACAGAAATCAATTCTGGTTATTAAAGAGAACCCCCAACCATGGTATTACATTCTGAATTCAGAGTTTGTGTTTCTCCAGATCAATCACTATCAAACTATACTGCCTACTAGTATGATTGTCATGTGACTCCTAGCCCTTTGTCTCATGTAACATTACCTATTGTGATTTACACACGTATGATTGACTGTCTCTGTGTAATGTGTGATATAAAGTTCTCTGACACCCTACACTGGTATCAGTGGTGCTGTAAATCAAATTAAATACATCTGAGCAAGAAAGTGATTATGAAGACTTGAGGGGCACTGTTAAAGTGTGGTAGTGGAGGAATCTGTGGCAGAGCGAGTCATTGGGGGGGCACCAACATTGTCGCACAGGGCTCCACCAGCGCTAAAGGCGGCCACTTCTGCTTCCTACAGTTCTAACACCAAATCAAAAACGTTTATTTGAAAACCCCATGAATCTGAAGCATACCTTCATGTCAATGTATGATTTAGTAGTGTTCTTGGTCGTTTTAAGTATTTTTTATTTATGTACAATCTTTATTTGTTTGCAATGGTGTCTTGTAATTTTTTACTATATGTGTTGTGTTTTTACAGTTAACATAATTCTGGCAAGTAAAGAACCCACACAGAAAAAAGATTGTCCTGCGTCTCTTAGCATGTGCGTGTGGGATACTGGTGAGAGGATTTACATTAACACAAATTAAGAAGTATTAATGTCATCCTAAGGTAGCACAATAATGGCACAGAAAGCTAAAGGAGCCTTTTGAACTTTGCAATTATATCCATTGTGTGAGAGGTTTTCTCTTGTGTCATTTTATATTTTGAATGATCCTGCCTCTCATTACCTCACAGGATCTCCCACCTTTATGAAGCAGAACTGGAAATTGTATCATGCACTCATCTGGGAACAATCCGTTAATGAGGAGTAAATGATATACATCTTTGTGAGACCTGCACCTAGCTTTTCCATCCAATGTGACAAATGTAATCCATTTAATACAGTTTTAAAATATATGGACTTATTTCATTTGTATATTTATCTTTTTGTCCATGTTACTGATATCCACGTTAGATCTCTTCAGGGATGCCAAATAAGATCAATAGTCATGCAATGTCACTTTCTGTGATGTCACTTCTTGTGATGTTACCAAGGGCGGCTCCTCCACTAGGGCGGAGGAGCGTCACCCCACTGCTTTCTCGCAGTGCGAGAAGCAGAAACACAAAATGCTAAAACTACCATTTAATGTTTCTGCTACTCGCACTGCAAGAAAGCAGAAGTGTTTGGTTGGGGTTGGGCGGGTCTGCTTTATGGCAGGGGAGGAGTGCCTTGTCCACTGCTAAGGGCGCTTACTGTTTGGTCGGCCCTCTGGGGCCGACCAAACCAGTCATGCGCACACTGGCCTTTCTCCATGTAGGCACCAATGCACCCTACATGGAGAAAATGGCCTCCCCATAAACGCCTGGTTGGTCGGCGTCCCAACCAATCACAATGCTGCCATTGCAGCGTTGTAATTGGCTTAGCGGAGGGATGATGCCTGCTTCCTGTTCCTGAGGAAAGAAAGAAGGAGAGCAGGTCAGGAGCAGAGATGACGCGAGACCTGGGAAGGTAAGTTTATTTTATTTTTAAATTCTGCCTTCCCCCCCCCACGCGAACCCCCGCGAGACCTCCCACCTCATGCTGGCCGCGACTGGATTTTACATGCAAATTAGAGGGGCCTCACATCATCCCTTTCGCCCGGGGCCTCAGAAGTTCTAGGATCGTCCCTGCATGAGATAGCTGACAGGAAGGCAGGGCTTACCTGGCTCACAACGCTTATATTTATCATGATGCCCTTACATGATTGTTGTAGATGCTCTCTTTGTTGTTGCTTTGTTACTGCTCAGGTATCGCACTACACACTAGCTTGTGAAGCTCGGTGCTCGCACCATGGCTAAAGGCATGTTGCACATGTAAAGTTACCCAAATGTCCCACTGTCATTATGAGGCCTCCTCTTTGTACCACATGGACGGTATTTGTATGACCTGTTGGAAAAAATAAATAAACAGTTGCTGAGTAAAAGAAAAAAATAGCATTGGAGTGTTATGATGTTAGGAAACTTACTAACCATTTTACAAACATATCTTGTTTCTGCTGAGAGTTACATGTCTAATTACTTTGATGTTTTCATTCTGCGTGGTTACTATGCATATTTTATGCACAAGACTGAGGATTAAGAAAAATGATGTAACAGTATGTCCCTTCGTAGGGCTATCTTTGAATGTGGTATTCATAAAGACTGTTTGGGTTGCAACTGCATCCCTGTACATCATTTAGATGGACTGATAGTACTCTGAAAAAACTGTCTGTGCAGAATTGGTCAGTAAGTTTGTTTTAGGACTGCAGTCCAACTGGCTTTGTGATATAATGTTGTTGAAATTAACTAAGTTCCTGCATTAGACTGTTAATCTGGGGACCCCTCAGGTTTTAAATCACTGTGAAAGGGACAATTTCATGGATGTACACGTCATCATAATAAAAATGTAAAAACCATCCATTTGCATGCTTTTTGGCTGCTGACTGATTCGAGACTAGATTAGGAATCATAAAATACAGTTCTGCAAACTCTTATAACTCCATCATGCATTTCATTAATGTGTACATAGTCATTTCACTAAATTCAATATTCATGCATATATTTATCTATGTGTGTGGTATTTATATAGCATGAACCTAGCCAAAGGGTAGGGGAGTGCTGTACATGGTTAAAAGTTCAGCATAAAATCAATGAGTGAAGGGAGGTAGCTGGCGGGGTAGTGAAAGTGGCCAAAAGGAGATGATTGAGGTGGATTAAGTGATAATGAAAAAGTTGTAGAAAGTGGAAAAGGCTATGTCAGCAGAGGAGTCGTGATTGGTGAAAATAGTACACAGACGGCCACGTTACGACCGTTTTTGCAGTTGCACAAGTGTATTCAACACTTTGCGGCCGCAAAAAACAGTGGTGGAATGTACCAATGCTATTTTGCGAGTCACAGACTCGGAAAATAGCATTTGCAACTCGCTATTAAGAAGGGGCGTGCCGAGGACGTCCCTTCCTAAAAGCGAGTCCAAATGGTATGCACTATTGTTTTGCGGTCCCAAAACTTAAAGTAGGTGTTAAACCATTCGGAAACGGGAAGGGGTCCCCAGGGGATCCCGTGCCCTTTGTGAATTGGTGCAAAAATATTTTTAAGAGCAGGGGGTGGTCCAAGGGACCACTGCCTGCCCTTAAAAAATGAAACTGAAAAGTTTAATTATTCTTTTTTAAATGCATCCAGCTTTCCTTTAAGGAAAACAGGCTGCATTAAAAAAAAAATGCTTTATTGAAAAAGCAGCCACATACATGATGGTCTGCTGAACCCAGCAGGCCACCATCCCTGTGAAAGCTAGCCATTCAAATTGCGCTTGCCTCATGAATATTTGTGAGGCATGCAATATGCGACTCTATTGGGAATCGCAAACAGTGTCTGAGACACTGTTGTACATTGCATTTTGCAAGTCGCATAGCAACTCAATTTGCGAGACGCAAAATGCAAGCGCCGTACATCTGGCCCAGAGTGTCTGTGCTGGAAGCTGCAGGGTCACTGCTACCGTCAAGTGTTAAGTGGTAGCATATCGAATGGAGATGATGGAAGAGGTAATGCAGCACCTGTCAAAGTTCCAACAGAGTGCCTCTGGTGCTACACACCTGTTGAAGGGAAAAATGGAAACACAGGAGAATACAAGGGGGCTACCAACATTTATGTGCTGTCATTCTCGATACTAGAGTCAGATGCAAATGAAACTGAAATCAGAGCTCCTTCACTGCCAAAATTGTTCCTCTGAACTACTCTGAGCCTATATTGGTGAAAAGGGCTCATAGTCTGCCCTTAAAAGTTCCTGCTTCAATGGTAGATTTAGTGGTTGGTCCCATCATGGTCACCATCATAGTGACTCTACAAAATACAGACTGGCGTACACCCATCCCAAAGAAGGCAGCCTCTTTAAAGAAGGACCTGCACTATAAAAACACGACATTTCTGTTCTTTCCACATGTCAGCTTGTGGACCCTTAGAAAAGGACAACATTTACATGGGAGGAAACTACGATTATTGGACCTTGGTGCACAAGCTAGGGTATGAACTACAGCAAAGCTCACAAGTCGTACAGAGACAAGGCCTATCTTTTGCTTAATGAGGACAGAGCCAAAACCAACTGTGGTAGTGGGGCCCAATGAAGGGGGACAGGGAAAATAGTGATGGGACACTGGACCCATCTGCCCTCTTTTAGAGACACCAGTGACAGAAAGATCTTTCCTAGAGGGTTTAAAGGCTGCCCCTCTAAATGGTTAATGGCAGATAGCTCACAATATTCATTGTTTGTTTCCTGTAATGGCTCGTTGTCAACCAAATCCAGTCCTACTCACATATTTGCATGGCATGGACGCTGATGGATTTACCTTTACCTTCTTTTCGATTCATGTACCACTTTCTCACTTCTCTTCTCCCTCTTCTTCATTGTCCCACCCTAGTCCTTATCCTTTTCTATTGCAGACACATTTCTTGAGTTATAGAAGTGTTTGATACATTTATCATTGCTTGGGTCATGTTATATGAATTTGTAGAGTATGGCTAATCAACTGTGATGCTATCCAGGCACTGAGTAGAGCAGGCCTGAGGGCGGGTGGCAGATCGTATCTGTTTCATATAGAAGAGCCATGTCTTGAGGTTCTTTTGGAAGTCTCTGTGGGAGGGAGAGATTCTGAGTTGTTTTGGGAGGTTGTTCCAGGTCTTAGCTGTGAGGTATGAGAAGGAGCCTCCTCTTTTTCTGGTCTTCTTGAATCAAGGGAGGCGTGCTATTGCCTAGGACACAGATCGAAGGTGTCTAGTGGGTTGGTAGAAGTTGAGACGGTGGTTGTGCTAAGCTGGATCAGAGTTGTGGAGGGCTTTGTAGGCATATGTGAGTAGCTTGAACTTACATCTTTCCTGAACTGAGAGTCAGTGGAGATTGTGGAGATTTGAAGAGATGTGGTTATTTCTCTGGATGTTCAGGATGAGTCTGGGAGCGGCGTTCTGGTTGGTTTGGAGTCAGCGTATGACATGGGCTGGGATCCCGACATAGGGAGCGTTTTCATAATCAAGTCTACTTGTGATAAGGGCATGGGTGACTGTTCATCTGGTGTTCAGTGGGATCTATTTGAAAATGTTGCATAGCATTAGCAGAATGTAGAAACATGATGATGGGACGCTGTTGCTTTGTCTACTCAGTGAAAGGTTGGTGTCTACAGGATCCCAAGGTTCTGGCCTGGTCTGCAGGGGTGGATGGGGAGCCAAGTTTGAAGGGCCACTGAGAGGTGTCCCAGGAGGAGTGGTTGTTGCTGAAGGTTAGGACTTCAGTTTTGTCTGCGTTGAGCTGGAGGCAGTTGTTTTTCATCCAAGAAGCGACGTTGCTCATGAAGTTTGCTTTGGCTGGGCTGATTGAGTCAGTAAGGGAGATGATAAGCTGTGTGGTCAGACGGTGAACGCAGGGAATTTGTTGATGTATTGTGTTTGTCACATATTTATTTTATATCATTTATTTGTGCTTTATAGAGCGTTTACTTGACCCGTTAGGGTATCAGATCGCTTTACAGGATTAACAGGTTAAATACAAGAGGCTTAGAAGGGATGTGGAAAACATATGGGATACAAACATGTAAAAACTATATTCTAGAAAATAGAGGTCCCAGATCCTTGGGTGGGATGCCTGGAGGTGCCGGGTGCATAGCATCCGGATAGTCCAAGATGTGGCAGTAAAGGGAGGAGGATCAGAAACACTGAGATGATTGCAGCGCAAGAGATTAGGAGAGGAATTTGCCCATTAGGAAGGTTTTGGCCACTTTTTAAAGTGTGCCAGGGATGGAATTCCTCTAATGGTGGTCGGGAGTGAGTTCCATATTCTTGGTGCGGCCCCAGAGAAGGCCCGATTGTACGTTTTATTTCCCCGCAAACGTGCTGGTTTGAACAAGAGGTCTTCAGCGGACTGGGAGTTTCTGGTTCCTCTGGATACCACAAGTTTCTTATCAAGAAATGCCTGGGAATTTGAATATTTTTTTTTATTTTTTATTAAGAAGTTTTATAAAGTGCAGGCCTGACCCGAGGGTATCGGAGCACTTTACAGAAGATACATTACATAGATTCACAACACACGAGACAAAAGAAGGACACATTAACATTGCAGGACGCTGGTTGAGTGGTCTGCTTCATAGTCATGGGGCAACTGTATAGAGCCTTGTGAGTGATACAGGCCAGTTTGAGTTGGATTCTGGCCTCATAAGAAAGCAAGTTCAGAGCTTTCAGATGTGATGAGATGTGCTCTAATTTCCTTGAACCTGTTAGTATTTGGCAGCCGCGTTGAGGCAGGCTTTTAATGGGGCCAAGGAAATCTTGGGTAAACCCGAGAGGGTAGAGCATCCATATTCCAGTCTAGAGATTACTAGTGCCTGGACAGCCATTTTTAGGTCCAGAGTTTCAGCTTTCTTAGGTAGTTCAGGTGATATCTGGCTTGTTGCATGGATTCTGCTCAGACACAGAACTGTGCACAGAGACCCAGGTCCTCAGTAAATTGTGGTGGACCAAAAAACTCACCTCAGTACCTAGAAACCCTAACCTACTAGCATCAGTGTCACATTAGCTCCACCTCCTATAGCAAAGGAACCAATGATTAGACAACCCAGAACATGCGACTTAGATTATACTCAGGAATGGTGGGAAGCAAGAACACTCTTTTGTTTGTTATTCTCCTACCAGTCAACAACAGGAGTAAAAAGAGACACGGGAAAGGTAAAAATATTTATTTTAACGACATGCTCTAAGATGCAGTATCTTTGCTAACATAACCAGACATATGATTGGAAATAATATGATCAGCATTGTTACAGTTCCATAAAACACAAAGGGAGAAATCATATTACAATCATGGTGAAAACAGGTCTTATAGTGCCTAGTGTAACACCCTCCCTAGATAGGAACTATGTTTTATAAAATATAGAAGGTCTCTTAGGCTTGTGTGGGGGACCCCATACCTCCAAGATCAGCAGGAGTGAATCATATCAGGATCTGCAAAAGCTCTCTGTCTCTCTGAAAAAACAGGATTCTTCCAAGTGCCTGGAATCATGCCTACAGTGCAATATTAAAAGCGCTAGAATCGACATTGGCTGCAGCTGCATGTATGTTATGATAACCTTGGAGGTTTTAGCACTCACTGTGCAGACTTGGGTCGCGATGTAAGTCTAGGGATGTCGAAAACAAGCCATTCTCATGTGAAGCCTTTCATGCAGCCAAACTTACAACAACAGCTATATGCAGTGTTGTGTGCAAAAAGCAGCAAAAGGTAAAATGGAATTTAAACTTCTAATAAGCCTATGCTAACATAACAGTGTGCACAACAAGGCCCAGCCCTCACTACACCCTCCCTTGATCAGAGAACGCACAAGAAGTGGGGGCAATTTATAGAACGCAGAGTTCAAGTTCGAATGAGACAGAACCAAGTTCAAAATTTCGCCAAACTGGATAATTGGGAGTAAAATCTGAATTAGTAACCACAAAAATTTCAAAACCCAACAGGGGTGTATAGTGTCAAACACAAGTAATGCGTAGAAAAAAAATGATGGAAAAAAAGTCATGAGTTCTGTACGTGTCTATGAAGCAGAAAAAATCAGTACTTCAATCCAACAGTGTATAGGCACAGTACGTTGCAACCGCCTCCAATAGGAAGTCGTTGTTATCGTCAGTGAACATTTCAGCCATCCAATTTAATAATGGAAAAGAACACACATGTTCTTCAACAGCAAGAGCCTCTAGCACCATCAGAGGACAACTCGGGTGTTCTTCGAGTAACTGCGTGCCATAAAGTCATGGGCTGCAGTCCATATATTCCAATTGCCTAGGACTCCAGGCGCTGCTGCGCAGGCCATAATCCTAACACCAGAACAGTCTAGTTCATGAGCAACTAAGGGACCCGTTATTAGATCATAATCCGGGTTATGAGACACCGTATTGCAGAGACACTAATCCAGAGCCCACTCAAAACCGCAATCCAGGCAATGGAAAACTGGCTGCACGCATGTAAAGTACGAAAACCGGAAAGATAAACCATACGCCACACTCAAAGTAGCCAGAGGTAGCGATCTATAGTATTCAAGCATCCCGTTACGAAGTTGGAACAGCCGGGGCAGATTGTCGTGGGGCACAGAATGTGCAACCATTTTGTAGCATGCAAATTAACAGCAGTACACCGGCAGACAAAGCGAGAATTAACGGTAAATCGCCAAAGACGCTGGAAAAAATAGAATGAAAAAATGCCGGTGTCACACCAAATATAGTTTGGAATGAAGTCACAAGGCCAGAACTTACTACTTTAAAAAAGTGTGCCAGGCCTGTGGTCGAAGAGGCATTAAGATAATGTGAATCAACACTCCAAAATGCAGGGGGAGATTTGTGTTGAGTAGGCAAGTACGAGTGTTAGCCACGTGAAGGATGAATGTTTCACGCGCTGATGTAAGGGCGACTTCATTTTTAGACAAAAGAGCCCTTATTCGACTCATCTTGTTGAACTCTGCTTTCAAGGTCGGAATGGAAGGCCAGATGGATATGTCGAGTTTTCCATGCGGAGGAGGAAACAGCACATTCTTACAACAGACTACACGTTGGGAGACAGTCAGTATATACGGTATCCCTGCCTGCATGCCACAGCAATCTTCATTATTTAATAATAAATAACTACCGTTTTCTAACAACGTGAAAGTAGATGTAAGAGCCGGGGCGGGTGCACCTTTTAAAATACAGGCCAAATTTGGGGCTTCTGAATTATTTGAGCCGTGCAATTGTATATTTCTACAGACCAATGAGTGGTCGGGTGTGAAAGTGCAATCTTCACCTTTTAAATAAACCTCTTTTCCTTCCCTCAAGCACCTATAGGTAAAGGGTAGAGACCAACAAACTTCATGGAGATATCCGCTACCTAATGGTTCATATCTGCCTATGGCATAATGTTTCATGCATGCTTCGAATTTAAACAGTGGAAAAGGTACTGTTATTAACCCATGAACAAGCCAAACTGCAGAATTTGTTTCTGCCACAGAAAACTGTAAAGGTTCTAATTTTTTAATATGCAATAGTAAAAACGTAGCATCTTTCATTGACATAAATTGCTGTTTAACAGTCAAATTAAACGGTAAAAATAGCGAAGAAGTGTTCATATAGTCCCAAGGCACTTTCCCATCCTTCAACGTTTGTAAAGTCCATGCAAACTGCATAATAGAATGCAATTGACTTTGACCATGGTACAAAACTGAGACTTCATCTTGCACAATATCAACAACAGAAGAAACAATATTATCTAATGTGTAAATTCGGGAAGAAAGCTGCAAGCACTTTTTCTAAATTAGCTTGATCCACAGCTCTTAACCTAGAAGCAGCTTCAATTTAGGACAGTTTCTAAACTTCGTTGTAAACAGCATAACTCCATCTTTTGAATATGCCTGCTGCAGGACCTTTCACAAAGTCATTCAAATCAACATCGTCAATCAATTTAGACAAATGAAACTTAACTGACGCTAAAGTGGAGTGTTTGAGCCAGTACTGACATAGCTTGCCTACAGAATAGGTAGTGACAGAATGGTCACTCTCAAAACGGGGATCCACCCTAACCTGTGTATAGCCAGGGGCCAAAACCAGAAAGCGATGCTGACATGAATATGCACTTTTTTGCCATAATAACCATCCTTGGGGATCCAAACTGGAAATGTTAAAGGACGAATTTTGTAACAGTGTCTGTAAATCACTAAGGGACCTACTGGTGTGAATATTCCATTTGGAGTATTCCCCCAAATTAGGAATAGAAGGAGCATTTAATTTTTTAGACGTAGCCAATCCAAAGCAGGTGGTTTGTGAAATAGTCGAGTTCAGAAATAACATATGGTTCGGGATGAGACATGCACAATGCCTTGCACTTGCCAATTTTTAGAACCTCAAACAGATTTAAGATTGATCGTATCTTTCCACAGCTCATAGCCTCCTATTGCCAATTGGTCGATAAAGGACTTCGAATATAATAATTTAGTGTGGGTAAGTCTAACTTTGGAAGAGGACTTCTCAGTCACCTTAAAATAAAATTCATCAAGGTTGGATTGATTAAAATCAGTAAAGCAAGAAAAGTTTTTCAAAAGAGTTTTGGAGCTGACTTCAACAGGAGCGGGTCAATGTTCCCAATGTGTATAATTACCCATATTCCTAAATGTGTTTGCTTTGTGCAGAAAATGATTGCCATAGTGTTGGTAACAAAACAAGTCAGCATAAGTTGCAGAGTCTAAATACAGATCTTCAGCATCAAAGGCAGCCTAATATTTCAAATCAGAAAATAGAGCCTCTACAGCTTGGACGTCCCAGTCATCAGTGCATACATTTTGTTTAACCACCTCCCCCATTGAAACACAAAGTACATTAGGGACATTAATAACCTCTGTGGGACCATGAATCTGAAATTTGACAGCATCCCATACAATCCCATCTAAGACAAGCCAAGCAGTGATATTCACAAAAGTCTGGTCCCTCTTCATGATGTGTGATGAGGAGTGGGGTGCTAAAGTTCCATCAATCATCCTAATTGTAGATCTTTCTTTAACATAGTGTTCATTCACAAGATGAAAAAATAGACCACAAATCCAGTAGACATGAATAAAAAAATCAAAAACATTACCAGCCAAATGTAAGTCCAGGGGGGAATCAAAAAATGTTTTTAAACCAAACAGCAAAAATTGAAACTTTTGAGGGTGGCTTTGATGTGTTAGAGTCAGTGTCAAATGAAAAACGTGACTGATTAGCCACACAGGCCTGCAAATCGGGCATCTGTGGGGTAAGTGTACTCAGTATCATCAAGAGGATCACCAGCTGGTGGATTCAATTAAGGATTCGTAACTGTATTCATCTCAATGGCAACATCAGGCCTGGTGGTAGGTCCCGGGCCCAAAACAGAGTTTCTCAGCATCGCTGGACAAGAGACCGCAGGTGTCATACTAAGAAGAATCAGCCACTCTGTGTAGTTTAACATTGTGAATGGATATGTACCTGTTTTCTCTACGACCAGGTAATGGGGGTAAAATGACTGTTCTTATGCCCTGCACGCCAAGTACAGGACTGGAGCACGATAAGAGGGGCCAAATTCCTTCTTGTTCTCGACCTTCTCTCGGACCAGTTCACCAACTCGGGGTAGCCAGTCAACTACCGGAATCTGCAACGCAGCATCAGTTGTGGAGGGCAAGTGTTCCTTTGCAAGACTGTCACAGGTCTTTTGTAGATTCTGGAAAACAGCACAATGTTCATCTACGTAAAAGGGAGTGGCAGACGCCGCCTGGTCTAGACCCTTAAGGTCCAGAACAAACATTTTAATACCAAAGAGCATTTCGTGTGGGGTCCGCCCACCCAGAGACCTTCTAAGGAGATAGCCAGTTCCGGCCTGTACCTAAAACTCTAGCTGTCAAGGATTGCTTTAAGTCACGGTTCATCCTCTCCACAACACTATTGTCCTCAGGCCGGTATGGAGACGAAAATTTGACTTGGACCCCCAATGAACGCATGGCATCCTTGTACGCCTTAGAGGCGAACGCTGAACACTGGTCCAAGTAGAAGGTACCACATGCAAAAATTCCCACAAAGACACGCAAATCCCTTATGACAGTTCGAGATCAGCAGTCCTTTGGGGCCACACCCACACAAAGTGCGTGCAAGAATCAACTGTAACTAAGATGTACTTATACGCAGTATCTGAGGAGAAAGGACTACAGTGATCTAAGTAAACACAACAAAGAGGTTTATTAGATATTTACACTTGTGTCTGGGGTGGGCGTGCAGCAGTTGAAGGTTTAATCTGCTGGCAAATGTCACAATGAAGAACATAATTACGCGTTTGTTCGTACAATCCGCACCACCAGTTACGCTGTTGTAAAAGTGATACAGCCGCAGAGACGCCGGCATGGGCGGAGGCCATACCCTTGTGAGCAACTGTTATCAGTGTGGACCTGAAGTCCGCGTTGAGAATCAATCTGTCACCAACGTAGTTAACTCTCACATAAGGAACTTTATCAGGACTTAAGTGATAAGAGTACTTTGAAGGGAACACTCTAGGGTAATTACTTCCCTTCTCTGTTGCGGCAATAGCTGCCAAGATGTCATCATCAATCTTCCTTTTGGAACGTGTAACTGCTGCAACTACATATGTCGCTACTGCGGTCCTTGCTGCATCGTCAGCAAGACTACTGCCAACAGCGTGAACTCCGACACGCTGGTGACCAAGAGTATGAATCACAAACACGAGTGGCAGCTGTTCTTTAAGCTCAGCCATTCGAATTCAGATCATTTATGTTTTATTGTGCTACCTTTGGAATCATGATAGTAATTTTGAGTTCAGAAGAACAAATTGTCATTGTAAGACTATACACAGTAGTAAGAGTCACTTACGATAAGAGTAGTCACACTAGGATCAGCGTACTCCAATGCGAGCATTAGAGCACGGAGCTCTGCCAAGTCCGCTAATGTCTGTGTATGCACAACATCAGACTTGAACTCTCCATTCACCATAGTACCGACCACTATTGCACAGGCCGAAGAATAAGCGTGCTTTAAATTGTCGCCGGTTGCGCCGAACCGTCAGTGTATATGATACAATGGAAATCCTCCAGCGGGCGCATGGTCAGAGGAGCCGGATGAACGAATTCATACTGCAAATACTCCTGAGTCTGCAAAGAGGAGTCAAAAATGAACGTGACATCCAGAGATGTCAAGGATGTTGCCCATTGTATCCTCCTTGGGGGCTGTCATGGGGTGAGTCGCCAAGATAATGACATTGCTTGGTGGTCGGCTGTTCCCCCCTGCTCACCTATGTCTGTTTCCGTCCCGACTCACAGCCTGCATCCACATGGCCGGAGGAGTGGCCTCCTACGGACAATGACACACGTTGGGAGAACACAGACAAGGAGGCACACGGACCCTTTAAAACTCCCGGCTCGGAGGACGAAGCCCCGCCCACCTGGTTCGTGACGACTCCAAAAGGCAGCCCGACCCGGAAGACGTCGAACAGCAGTTCCGGAGCGGGAGGAGGAGTAAGCGCGAGAGACTGGAGAGCGGAGACGAAGTACGGCGGAGAAGTGACCCTGACGAGCCCAGCTGAGAACTACAAGCCAGGAGGCCCACGGACAGGCGATCCGCCCAGCCACGTTCCCGCGGGAGGAGCATGGCTCACAAAGGTACGGGGCAGAGTGGCGGGCTGGGTAAAACGTAGCAGCCAACCGAACGTGTAAAGGGACCAGTGTATATAGTGTAAAGTCTCCACACCCCATTCCCTCACGAGCACCTAGATCACCGAAGCGACCGTGTGGTTAATGCACTAGAGCACCTGGTTTCCTTCACTTCCCCGGCCCCAACAACTAGTAAAACGGAACGAGAGAGTAATTGTTCCTCCCCTTTGTGTTTTGTTTTCCTGGGGCGATCCTGACCTGAGAGGGACCTCTCGGCCACGACGACAGCCCCTGAAACATCGGTCTGGCGGGATACGGTGCCCGGCGTGGGAGAAGCACCCTGAAACATCCCATCTTCCCCAGAGGCGTCAAGACGGAACCGGACGAGTTCGCCCGCTTGAGAATTTCTAGTAGAAGACGAAAGGCATATTTAAAAATAAAACCTTCGTTAAAATCCTTACTGCAGGTGTCTGACTCACTCCCTACGGTACCTACCATTCCCGAACCCCAACAGGTGCAAAGCTTTTGAATTTGGTACACTGGCCTACGTCACTGCCTCCAAGGCAGGATACAAAGTAACAACCAATATGCGTTTCCCCTGTGACAGTGCACGTTCTTTGAGAATTGCCATTTGCACTGCTGTCAAAATTTTTTCCATAGAGAAAAACAGCAGCTCTGCCAAAGTGTACAAGTGTGCCTTCTAAGCGATAGGAACTGTGTCACCTTCATTAAAAGTCAGGTACATGAAACCCACCGCTCCCGGTACGATTCTTATCACCAGGTTGGTGTGGTTATCACGAGTCAATAAGAATTTAGATTCTAGAAGATCAGCCTACAAAGATTGCAAGATGGCTGAATGAGCAGGCAGCCAGCAAGATTTGGAGAAATTAGGTTGTACCAAAGCGTAAAGAGGCTTGATACGCTGGGCATATTCGGGAATGCAAGTACGCCTGAAATTTTAAAAAGTTGTCGGAGCGCGCAGCTGTGCGCATTTCTCCAAAAAGTGAGGTGCTAGACCTCGACCTTCATTGTTGAGCTCATAGCCCAGGAACAACACTGTGAGATTTTGCAAAGTTGAATTTGTAACCGAAGTCCACAAACTGACAAATTATGCGGTCAACGCGACACAGATGCGGCCATAATTCGTCGTCTGTGAGATAAATGTCATCCACATACGAGCATGCATCTGGGTCTAGCCTCTCTAAAAGAGAGACAATGCGGGCGGCAAAGACGCCTGGACTGTTCTTATAGCCCATAGCCAATCTTCTAAACTGGCACTGTTTGCCACCACAGGTAAAAGCTGTCCATTGACTACTAACAGAGGACAGGTTATGGCAAAAAAAGACATTGGATATGTCAAGTGTGGTCTTAAACTGTTTAAGCACGAGACTATCCACAAGGGCAGAACTGTGAGTGTTCTGTACCGCGCAGGTCCGACAATGAGATTTTAAGTGCCGGAAATCCAATACCAAATGGTACGAGCCATCAGGCTTAGTCACAGTAAAAAGAGGATTATTCATCGGAGACACACACGTTTCAATCACTCCTTGATATTCCAATTGTTCAAGGATTTCTGCCACTGGGGTTTTCGCTTCACGCCGCATGGGGAATTGGGGTTGAGGCTGTGGCATAGACCGCAATGGTATCTCATGTTGGGGGGAAATTTGTCCCAGACACAGTGAGTACGGTACAACGCTGGTGCAAGCACCTTGGCCCAATTTTCTGCAAAATGCAGAGCCTGCTCAATCGGCATGGTGTATGTGAAACCAGGGAGGATTATCTCCTCCCCCTGCGGAGTGGCTAAAATGAAAGGTGGGGGCCAATCGACCTCCGCCAACAAAATGTCATAAGTAGTAGTAAGATTCTCCAAAGATACCCCTTTTACAGTACGTTGTATGTCACCTTCAATTAAAAGGACAATTTCCAAAAGTCTTTCAGGGGAGCCACTCTAGTGTAAGAAGTCTCAACAACAATGAACGTGTTAGTTGCAGTCACCTTCAGAAGTGGACGCAGCGCCTCCCACACTATAGTAATTTCCACCGCACTGTCCAGCAGCGTCAGCGCCCATGTCAGATTCCAAAGCTGCATTCTAACTATCCGTGGCATATCTTGCTGTTAAAGCAGCAACTTTCTTTTTTTGAAACTGGGGTCTTTGAAGTGAAGAGTCGTCATGCTTGCCTTTACCATCTGTCTTGCGGGGTTGCTCTTGATCTGCACCACGTGCTCTGCCGCCGTATTCACCACCTGTGGGTGAGACAGATGTGTCCTGCAAAGAGCGAGGAGAACATTGATCAGGAACCTGAAAACGACCAGGTGACTTAATAGTAGCGCGGTCGCGCAATTCATATGTGCGCTCAGTAGACTTAGGTATTGGGGAAGCGGGACGGGACCCCTGTTTCTGTTGCTGTTTCCCCTGTTTTTTGTTTTTATTCCAAGTCTGCTTTGGAACAGTGGGGCGTTCATCATTATCAGATTTCGCCGCCTGAGTTTGCTTCTGCGCTGCCTTGGCAAAAATCTTATCACCCAAACTATTACGGCCAATGGTCTTATATGCCGCCGTAATACTTTTCGGTAACTGAAGGGGTGTTTCGGCATCAAGAACCTCGCGCAAAGCATTAGACACCTGAAAGCTTATCGCATGCCCCTTGACATTTGCAAGGACGAGATCGGAAAGGGGAGAGGAGTTGGCCTAACGGCTAGGGCGCTCGACCTCGGACCTGGGGATCTGGGTTCGTGTCTCGGTAACGACGCCAAAACCTCCTGTGATTCTGGGCAAATCACTTAATCCCCCGTGCCTAAAATGAATGTGTGTCCTCATGTAACGTAACTGGTGATATGTAAAGCACTCTGATACCTGATTCGGTTCGGGTCTAGTTCGCGCTATATAAAACTGTGCAAAAAAAAAGAACTACGTCAAACACTCCAAAGAGTCGCATTCCCAACTCAACCGCCGCCTCTGGTCCGTGTGCGTCCTGAACACACTTAATGATGGAGGGAAGGACAGCCATGTATGAAGCACTTAGCATAGACTGCCTCAAAAATCCTACCCCATATGTTACAAACAGTCACTTCCGGCACTAAGTCTTTCTGCCAACTAATTGTAAGAATCTTGTGTTTCTCAACAGGAGTCGTGTTAGGAAATACCGCCTCCAGTTGGTCAAATTTCTCGGCAAGTCAAAAAGGCATATCATCCTTATCCTGGGGACGCTTGCTCATAACCACATTAACCATGATGGGACTAAGCTTCAACCCGCCCTGTCCAGCTGGATGTGCCGCAACACCAGGTAACCCGCCCTGGATGGTGCGGGATATGTATTGAACCAAGGCCCTTATAACCCCTACAGCAGAGGTATAAAGTGGCCTCAATTCAGCAACCCGAACCACTGCGGCACAGAGTTGCAGGGTAAATCCAGCCAAAACAGGCAAAGAAGCGCCTGGGAAGGACAAAGGACCTAATCGAACCGCCGTTAAAAAGGGGGGAGGGTGCTATTAAACCAAATGCGGTGCTGCCAAGCTGAAATCGGAATCTCCAGTGTCCTATAGGGAGTGTATTCCATAGGCACAGCAGTGTGAGTGTAAACATGAAACAAATTGGTATCTGCATGTACCGCAGGAAACGTAACCCATGAGTAGAAAAACTCAAACAGGTATGCCGCGTCTGTACTCACCACAAAAACAACTGCCATGCCCTCCAAGGATATGGCATAAGTCTGCAAATGGTTGCGGACCGCCATCCGGCTACGCTGGGGTTTGTCAACATCACCCATAACAACACAACAGAGATAAAAGACAATACAAAGTAACGTAGCACAACTGGGTAGTAACTCAATAGAAACCGTTTTAAATTATCAAGCTTGAAAAGACCAATGTAATTATAGGTAGATTTATCCGTCACCACACTCATCCGGAAACAATAGTGAGGGGGTTGTGGACTGATATTAGCACTACTCGAGAGTCCCAAAAATAAGACCACTAAGTTGGGTGCGTCATGTTGCAGGGATTCTGCTCAGACACAGAACTGTGCACAGAGACACAGGACCTCAGTGAATTGTGGAGGACCAAAAAACTCACCTGAGTACCTAGAAACCCTAACCGACTAGCATCAGTGTCACATTAGCTCTTTGTCCTATAGCAAAGAAACCAATGATTAGACAACCCAGAACATGTGACTTAGATTATACTCAGGAATGGTGGGAAGCAAGAACACTTTTTTGTTTGTTATTCTCATACCAGTCCACAACAGGAGTAAAAAGAGACACAGGAAAGGTAAAACTATTTATTTTAACGACGTGCTCTAAGATGCAGTATCTTTGCTAACATAAGCAGACAAATGATTAGAAATAATATGATCAGCATTGTTACAATTCCATAAAACTCAAAAGGAGAAATCATATTACAATGATGGTGAAAACAGGTCTTAAAATGCCTAGTGTAACACACTCCCTAGATAGGAACTATGTTTTATAAAATATAGAAGGTCTCTTAGGCTTGTGTGGTGGACCCCATACCTCCAAGATCAGCAGGTGTCAAGGGTTCACATGCTGCAATCATCTAATTGGTGTAACAACATTGAAATACTGTAACATCCATTAATAAGTAACGATTATCTTGTGTTTGTAACATGATTGTGCCTTAATTTTATTACTAAAAACGGTGCCAGTACTGCTATTTTTAGTTTTTGGATTATTGTTTTCTTACTCACATACGAATAAAACACTATGTGAGAGGAGTTTGGTTATCAGAATCAATCTTTTTAGATTTGCATTTTATTTCCATTTATCATTTTTCATTTAATTTTTGAACATTTAAATATTTACACAAAACATTTCAAAGCACATTACGAAAAAAACATTTGATGAACACTCTTTTTATATCTCATTCATACACATTCTCACTAAAGATCTTATTCATACACACTCCGTACACATTCACCTAGCGATCTAAATAACAAAACAGCTATATTTTTTTTTACAAATTATGTACAATTTTTGGATAGAAACCATAGAGTCACATTTAGAACCAACAATCACTGTGATCAAAAAGTAACATTTAGTTTTCTTATGGTTTCAATGTAGTGTAACGTCACTACATTGAAACCATAGGAAGGACGACCTATTTTAACTCCACCTAAATTCGGCGTCCCTGCTTTTCAATCCCAGACCACCTCAGGTCACACTTCTGTACAAGTCACAGTCGTAACTCTTAGTACTATTCCCTTGGCAAACTCAGAGAGGTGTACAGGAGATAGTAATCGATACACAACATTCATGAGCCAATGTCAATTACACTTTATGTGTAAACCACAGATCTTTACCTCCGATACCTCTAAAGTGGCCTTTATTATTTCTTACCTAGGAGGAGTGGCAGCAAACTGGGCTATGCCTCTTGTAGACAATAATGACCCTGTGTTACATAATTTAAATAACTTCAAGGCAGCTATGTCTAGTATTGTATTGTATGTTGCTCTTATATAGCGCAAAATGCCACCCTACGGGTATCCTGGCGCTTTAGAAAAAAGAAAAAAAACCTAATCAGATGCAAATGGCAGATAGCAGGGCTGAGTAATGGGCACCAGAGTCTCAGATTTTAGCAAATAGCCAGGTCTTTAGGCTCCTTCTGAAGCATATCAGAGAGTCTCTTTGCCAAACACGTTTTCCTCCAAGCATCAGACAATGAGCTTTTGAATCTGCGTCAAGGTTCTAAGGATATGTCACTAACTTCAATAGACTACTTGCGGAAACTCATTGACCAGATGAAAAAAAGAGTATCCTTGTTTTACCGAGGCCTTAGAGATGACTTAAAGGATTCGCTTGCTCATATTGTCAATCTACCTGAAGAATTTACCGAGTTTCAAGATCTGGTGGTTAAGTTGGCCCATAGATTAGGGGAACGTAAAAGCGAAATACCATGAGGTGATATTAGGAATTTGCATTTTAAAACTGACGGAAAAGAGATAGAAGATAAAAGCTCCAACGTTGAACCAATGCAGATAGGAGAAGTAAAAGGGCCTTTATCACATGAAGAAAAAGAAAGAAGACGAAAAGTGAATTTATGTCTGTATTAGGGAGAGGTGTGGCGCCGCGGCCAGGGCGACTGACGCTGGAATCTGGGGATCACGGTTCGATCCCCGGCTCCGGCGGCAGATTAGCCCAGCACCATGTGACTCTGGGCAATAGCTCGCTTAATCTTCCCGACGGCCCCCAGCGCCTAGAGACCCTTACGGGTGATTGTGCGCTTTACAAATGTGGACTTTACTTTACTTTATTATGTCAAATCTGGTCATTTTGCCAGAGATTGTCCAGTAAAACCAGTCAAAAAGAAGGCTTTAGTGATAGCGACTGATTCCTCTCAGGTTTCGTAAAACTAATGTCCTCGGGGAATGAGGAGGTCGATTCCCCTGGACGTAACATTCCAAAGATCTCACATTTTGTAACCAGCGTAACTAATCACATACCCAGACATTTCACAGTGAGAGTAATCCTGATTTTGTCAACACAACAAAGGCATAGTATCCCTGTTCTCATTGATTCAGGAGCCACTGGTAATTTTTTTGATTTAGAATTAGCTCGGAAACTGCAACTAAACCAAGTACCCAAGAAGGAGCCGGAGCATGTGCGGACTGCTGATGGTTCGGCTCTATCCTCCGGTTTAATCAGATTTAACACTACACCTTTGACTTTAGTTACTGATAATGGCCACACTGAATATACTGTATTCGACCTCATTGATACACCAACTTTCGGGGTAATTCTAGGAATTCCATGGCTTGAACTCCATAACCCTAAAATCGATTGGGTTAAACGTACAGTAACTTTAGATTCGCCCCATTGGAAACTCCATTGTTATCAAGACACTAAGGATCCAGTCATGCCCCTTTTTTTGTGCCACAATGGGCCCAGAACTCTCTAACATCCCTTATGAGTATCGGGATTTCTCAGATGTGTTTGGCCCAGTTAAGGCAACAAAGTTACCACCTCACAGAATCTACGATTGTAGAATTGACCTAATCCCCGGAGCAGTACAACCCTGCAGTAGAATATACGCATTGTCGGAACCTGAAAACCAATACTTAAGATCATACTTGGATGAGTTATTAGAAATAGGTTTCATTCGTCACTCTACCTCGCCAGTCTCGTCCCCACTCTTTTTCGTGGCTAAAAAGACAGGAGATTTGAGAGGCTGCATCGACTACCGCGCGGTAAATAAGGCAACAATCAAAAACAGGTATCCATTGTATTTGATTCCAGTATTACTAAATCATGTAAAAGGTTCCAGCATCTACACAAAACTAGAACTACGTGGAGCTTATCACCTAATCCGTATCAAGGAAGGTGATGAATGGAAAACCACCTTTCCCACCAAATTTGGCTTATTCGAGTATACTGTGATGGCTTTTGGTCTTTGCAACACCCCAGTTGTGTTTCAATACTTCATTAATGAAGTTTTGCATGACCTGTTAGACATCTGTGTCATAGTATAGTTAGATGACATCTTAATCTATTCAAAAAATCCGGACGAACATGTGGAATATGTTCGATCAGTCCTACAAAGGCTCAGAAATAATTCCTTGTTTGTGAAATTAGAAAAATGCGTCTTCAATTCCTCTACGGTGGAATTCTTAGGATACTGGTTATCTCTGGAGGGGATTACAATGGACCCAAAAAAGGTGGAAGCAATTATGAATTGGCCTGCTCTAACATCAGTCAAAGATGTACAAAGGATTCTGGGCTTTGCACATTTTTACAGACGCTTTATCTCTAAATTCTCTGAAAGTGTTGTGCCAATCACACAATTACTGCAAAGAGGAAATACATTTCATTGGAGTTCTGAGGCTGAACTAGCTTTCTCAACCTTGAAAAAGGCCTTCGCCTCAGCACCTATCTTAGTTCACCCGGACCCAGACAGACCGTGTTTTGTAGAAGCGGACGCCTCGCAAACCGCTATTGGAGGAGTCCTAATGCAAAAAGATGCTACTACAGGGCATCTGCATCCTATAGCCTTTTTTTCCCGAAAACTTTTACCTGCGGAGCAAAACGACACCATTGCTGAACGTGAGTTACTAGCAATAAAGGCAGTTTTCCAGGAGTGGAGACATCACCTCCTGGGAGCGAAACACACCATTACCATCTTTTCTGACCATAAACATTTACAATTTTATTCGACTGTAAAAAGCGTTCACCCTCAAACAAATGCGATGGTTACAATTCTTTAGTGAGTTCGATTTTCTGATAACTTATCGTCCAGGGGCAAAGCAATTATTGTCAGACACTCTTTCACGCTTGGTCTGTGAGAAACATAACGATCAAAGAAAGGAATCACAAAGCATCATTCCTGCTGAAAAAGTGTGTGCAGAGACCACTTCTGTGGATTTCCTAAATTTTATAAAAAGAAAACTAGAACCATTAGATCCATTAGATCAACAATTGCTTTCTCAGGAAAACAATTCAATTCATGAAGGATTATTCCTTCACAAAAACAAGATATTCATTCCAGAAAAAGAATTATGTCTACAAATTATGAAGTGGAATCATGATCTGGCCACAGCAGCTCATCCTGGGGTTAACAAAACCCTAGAGTTGTGCCAAAGATATTTTTGGTGGAAAGACATGAGCTCGGATATACAAGAATATGTCAGAACCTGTCCAATATGTGCACATCAGAAAGCATTGCACACTGCTCCGATGGGACTATTACAACCTATGGTCATTCCCCCATTTCCCTGGCACACAATCAGTTTAGACTTTGTCACTGATTTACCTAAGTCCAATGGTTTTACTACTATCTTAGTGGTAGTAGACTTACTATCAAAGATGGGGCATTTCATTCCGTTACCTAAACTTCCATCAGCAATTGAGTTTAGTAATATATTTTTGGCTAACATAGTTAAGCTTCATGGGCTTCCAAATAAAATCGTTTC
This sequence comes from Lissotriton helveticus, assembly GCF_964261635.1. Classification (NCBI taxonomy): domain Eukaryota; kingdom Metazoa; phylum Chordata; class Amphibia; order Caudata; family Salamandridae; genus Lissotriton; species Lissotriton helveticus. The sequence continues at coordinate 424,473,570 of NC_136061.1, read as the reverse complement.
GGACAGGGGGCCCCAATTCATTTCACATTTTTGGAAACAGCTTAAGTAAGTAAGTAAGTAAAGTTTATTTGCACAATTAATTAAAATCATTGCAATATACACACTCGGAATTGACCGTTGAAAAAAGAGAGAATATTCAAGTCTATTAAAAAGACAGTGAGTTTGATGGTTAAAAAGAAGAGGAGAAATGTCACTTAGAGGGGATAAAGCTCAGACTTGTTCAGATGGTAAGATCAAGGAGTTAATTTCTGTGATAAACTTTACAAAACGAGTCGCCATCTGAGGTGAGTCTCCCCTCATCCATGCATCGAGTGCTTCTTGACATGTCCTGATATTAAGAAAAAGCCAAATTGGTCGCAGCCAGAAAATTCTTTGGGCTCGTAGGTGTTGACAAATGCACAAAATGTGGATGAGATTTTCCTCTTCCTGATTGCAAAAGCGGCATTGGGAGAAAACTTCTTTCTTATATCCTTGGCCAAACTTATATGCCTTCAGCGGAATTAGGCCGAAGCAGAATCTCATTAATTGAAGTTTTGTATGAGATTTCATGGAAGATGCGAGAGAGGACGGTAGAGTTTGCGGGGCATATAGTTTGGAGGCCCAGGAGCCATGGAAGAGCTTGAGTACCTGTTGCGCGTCTAGGTCATTTGATAGAATTTTTGCTTGCTTGGTTAAGAGCTTCGATTTCACCCCGATGGGCAACGTAGTTGACCATATGTCCTTTGCTTTGAGGGATTCGAGGCAAAATGTCAAATATTCATTCCACGATGTTTTGGGGTTACAAAGCAATGACCATATGCAGCTCTTTAAAGTGTGAGGGCTAGCTTGTTTTGTTTTTAGGCAATAGGTGATATATCTTGCGCTCATAATCCATCGCAGGAAAAATAAAGAAAATTCTTTCCGAATTTGGGCATGGGAGGTCGAGTTTGGCAATCGAAAAACTCTGCGGTAAAATGACGATTGCACTCTGTCCAACCAATTATTAATTTTATCTTTAAAGATTATTGCGCCAAAAGAGATTGTAGGAAGGAATTTTGCAGTAATCAGTTTTATTAGCGGGACTAAGTCCTGGGAGTGCAAAGCGCTCTTCGTTCTTATAAAAGCCCCCTCCAGGCTACGAGCAACTGCCTGCATTTCAGTTGTATGCACAGAAGGTCTCCCTTTGTGATCGATCCAGACACCCAGATACTTATATGCGGTGACAGTTTCCAGTGGCTTCCCTTCAATAAACCACGTGGTCTTTTTTATTTTCGCAGAAGATATTGCCATTGCTTTGGTTTTAGTAACATTTATCTCTAGCATATTGATGTTGCAGTACTGGGCGAGGGAGTCGAGTAGTCTTTGAAGGCCCACCTGAGTTTGGTCTAGAAGAATGGTATCGTCTGCGTATTGCAGAGTTTGTATTTTTCTTTGATCAATTCCTGGGGGAAAGGCTCTGGAGCGGGACAGCCATTCAGGGAGGTCTGAGGTACAAATTAAAGAGTAGTGGTGCAAGGGTGCACCCTTGTTTTAGGCCTCTGTTAGTATAAATTTTGTTAGAAGTAGACCATCTCGATGTAACTCTTACTTTAACCCAAGTGTCTGTGTGTAGAGCTATTAGTGCTTTCAATAGCGACCAAGGGATGCCCCATCTAGCCAATTTTTCCCAAAGCTTGGGCCGGCTCACGCTATCGAAGGCTTTACGAAAGTCGATGAATCCCAGGTACATCGATTACCTTTTGCGGCTTGGGTGGTTTCCATCAAGTGGGCTATACAGATCAAATTGTCTTCGATATCACTGCCTCTTTGGAAGCCAGTTTGGGTGAAAGGGATTAGGTTGTTATTTTCCACCCACTTTATAAGTGCTGTTAAAAGGGCTTCATTCGGGGACGCCAGTTGGCCGATTTGACCTACGACTTGGTCGGGGCAATAGATATTACTTCAACTTTTGCCCTGCCTCTTGCGATCGCTACGAAGGCATTCGATAGGGTCGATTGACCCTATCTAGATGCAGTAATGAAGAAATTCCAATTTGGTCCCAAATTTTGTCAAGCAATTAGCCTGTTATACAGTGACCCGAGGGCTAGCCTCTTGATTAATGGCACCCGTACAGAACCTTTTCAAATTCGTAGGGGGACAAGACAGGGGCGTCCGCTTTCCCCCCTCCTGTTCAATCTTTATGTTGAACCCTTTGTTCAGACCCTTAGGGATGATCGTAACATCCTGCCTTTCTCCTTTTATGGCTGGGAGAAAAAGGTTGGGTTGCATGCGGATGATATTCTCATATATACAACCGATCCCGACCAGGCTTTTCCCAGGGTTATAAAGAGGGCCGAGGAGTTCGGGAAGTTCTCGGGTTATGAAGTCAATGCCGGGAAAACCGAGCTCATGGCTTAGAATATTGCAAACCTTCATCTCCCGGTAACACCTTCAATCCGCTATCTGGGACTCAAAATTACAAACGACATTAGTATTTTGGCCCAGATTAATTTAGATCGGATTTCCCGCGAATCTAAGGCGCTGACGAAAGCATGGTCCTTTCTCCCTCTTACTATTTATGGAAGAACGAGTTTAGTGAAAATGACTATCCTTCCTAAATATACATTTATCTTTAACGCCATTCCGTTGGCATTTGATTCTAAGCAACTTTTTAAATGCCAACAGAACATTAACTCTTTCATCTGGGGTTTTAGATCTACCAGGTTGGCATGGAAAAAGTTAAGAAGAAGGAGGGAGAAGGGGGGCCTTGCACTGCCAGACCTGGAATATTATGCTTGGGCTTTTCATCTGTCCCACTCTAGGATGTTATTAAAGACCCCCGAAGATAACTCAAATGGCTGTATGTTTAAGGCAATGTTATCTGGCTCTAATCTCCCGCTTGACGGTTTCTTGTTTAAATTCGGACTCCAGAGATATTTCAAGAGAGTGAGGTTAAATATCATATATCTGCTTGTAGAAGAATGGACTCAAATTAAAGCTAGGGTTGGGCTGGCATACTTTTCTAATTTTGCCCCTATTTGGGATCTTCCGGGGCTCTCTCCGCACCTTGTCGATAGCTTTACATCTGTGCTACTGGCGGCAGGGGTATCAAGATGGGGAGAGCTGGTGGCAGGAGGGATTTTAGTAGAATGGGATGCTTTTGCTGAGAGGGTCGGCTCACCTTGATCCTGGTTTATATATATATAATTGTCAAGCTGGTTTCGAGAGCAGATAAAGAAAAAGGTTAAACTCGGGGGATATAGTTCTTTAGAGGAAAATTTGGTAGAGAAAGTAAGGGGTGGTAAGGAAGTTGCTTTCTTGTATTGGAACATTATGGAGGAAGCTGATGGAGACTTCAGCCTCCCGGCTAAACTGTGGGGAGGGAATGGAGAAGTACAGGCGGCGGAGGAGTTATGGACGAGATCTTTCAGTCTCCTGTATAAAGTATTCAAACCTGCCTGGCTGAGGCGCAACCATCTATTTACTTTGCATCGCGCATACTTCTCTCCCCAAAGACTTTCTAAGTTCCAACCAGGGAAGTGCTGTAATTAATGTCTCCTCCCAGCAGCCTCAGATGTCCACATGTTTTGGGAATGTCCCAACATTAGTAGCTTCTGGCAGGAAGTTAAGACTTCTCTAGAATCAATCCTCAAAATCTCGATTTCTTTTTCTTGGACCTTAGTTATTTTTGGACTAAGTGATAACATTGGGGGGTTAGAGAGGTCATTTCTGTTTTATGCTATTTTGGTAGCATGAAGACAAATCTGTAAAAACTGGGTCAATGCCAACACCCCGACTCATGCAGAGTGGTTGACATCACTTTATGAAATATCTAAAGTAGACATGGCAAGGTTTTGTAGTCCCTGTAGTTTGGCCTTTTGGAATTTGCTACTTAAATGGAGATTAAAACTATCAGAGACCCCATTTTTTATTTTATTTTTCCCCGGGTCCGATGAAATGCCCAGTACTCCAGGTCCAACGGGAGGCTCCCCCATGCCACGATGAAAGTGGGCCGACAGCCTGTTTTAGGCTTTGACGGAGTAAGATCGTCCAGAAGGTACCTCCCGCCAAGATATTTGGTTTGTTCCTGGGAAGAACGGAACTAGCTTCTAGATACCTGCCTTTCAAGGACTTTTTTGGCGATTGGTTATTTCTTGGAACGATAAAGAGGCTAATGAAGACAAAAAAAAATAAAAAATAAGTGCTGTTAAAAGGACACTAGCGTATGCCTTCCCGTCCACATCGAGGAGGGCTATCATCTGATAATTGTCGGGATTAGAGCGCGAGCCTTTTTTATGGAAGGGAACAAGAAGTGATCCTTGCCAAGAGGCCGGTATGGGGCCTCCCAATATTGCGGCCTCAAAAAGAGGGGTCAGTATCAACGCCCATTTCTGGGCGGAGGCTTTGAATACTTGAGTCGGAATTCCATTGGGTCTGGGAGCGCCGCCTGAGCGCATTTTCTTTATTATTCCTGTTATTTCATCTGTTGTTATCTTGTCGAGGGGGATTGAGTCATCCTGGGGGATTAATTGATTGAGAGTAGACAAGCTACTGCTATTTGAAGCATGCGGTGCTGTAAAAAGTGTTTTGACGTAGATCTCCCAATCGACAGGGGAGATATTAATTGCGGTGGGGGGTTTAATGGCTTTGCTGGCCTTGTTTACCCAGTTCCAAAATTTTCTTTGATTTTTAGTTTTAATGATCTCAAAAGCTGTTGCCCAGTGGTGCTCGTCTTCCATTTTCTTTAAATTGAACCTGGCTTTCCTGTAATCTTTTCTAGCGGCTGATATGTCGCTCTTCAGAGATTTATATTCGCTTTCGTTGTTCGCGTTGGTACGTTGCAACTTATTTAGTTTACTTTTTGTAATCATTGTATGTTGTTTTTGCTCTAGCAAGGTAGTTGATGCCGGAAAGTCATTTGAAAGGCTATTTGTTGGTTTTAATGCTAATTGATCTCTAAAGTTGATCAGTATAATTTCCCAGGAGGATGCTGTCAAGTGACTAATGCCGGCCGAAGCCCAATTGGTCAGGAGATTGTCCACTTCCGCTTCTATTGCTTCCCAGTTTCCTTCAGACCATCTCAAATTTCTTACACTCTGTAGGTTCAATTCCGATCCAATCAGGGGAATATTCGGGCGGTGGAGCTGCCTAAGGGCGATCTTGCACGTTAAGATGGCATGATCGCTATCTGAGGATGGTGTTACCAAGAACTGACGGACCAGGTGAAAAGCAGTAAATGATATCCATATATAGTCTAAGGTGGCCATTCGGGAGGAGGATACGTGAGTGTATGCAGCTGGGTGGTCCGAGGCAATCCTTCCGTTGAGGATGCGCAAGCTGAATTGGTTTAATTTTGTTGCTAGTTTTATTCCATTGGCTTCCTTCAGTTGATACTAAGAATTTATCTCCGGGATTGCCCACATTTCATTAACTGATAGTGATTGAGAGGATTGGGTGGAGTCAATGTCCATTAGGTTGGAGATAAAGTTACCCATTATCAGCCACGGATCATTTGGGAATAGGGCTTCAAGATTGTTTATTATAGGTAGCATATTACTCAAAGTGGACTCTCGTCCTGTTTTTGTAGGGTGCAAGTAAACACAGCCGAGGATGATTTTTTGCTTTATTTTCCCTTTTCATGGCTCTTAATCTCGATGCTGATGAAGATATAGTCGCCCTCACCATTATGAAGTGTGTCTAGTTTTGCGACCAGTGTGTTCTTCACAGCAATCAGCACACCCCCCCGGATGCATGGCCACCTGCTGTAGATGGAATAGCGAGGGATTCGATTACGGTAAAATCTTCCCAGATGGTGTGCTCCAGGGCCCAGGTCTCTTGAATAGCGAAGATGTCGTTGGTCTTTAGGAGGTCCATGATTAATCGTCCGATTTTCTCTTTTGTTAGACCCCGGATGTTCCAAGAGCTATGTTTAGATAGTGGGCTATGTCATGATTTGGGTTGTTTTCATACAAGGTTGCCTGTACACTACCCTAAGGCCTGGGAAAGCCAGGACCAGTCTTGAGATTTATGCGGCTTAAGTACTCATTTGCGTGGACCTCCTGCTGTTGTGGCTATTACTTGAAGCGGGTTCTCAATCCAGGGTGCTGTTTTTAATTCCTGTCAGATGCCGCGTATCGTCAGGGGTAGCTGCTGATTGTTCTTATCCTGATTTAAATCTGGTCTGTTTTTGGCAGTCATTAAGGATTCGGAGGTATTTTTTAAAAAGATCGGGTAGTTAGTGATGGTGTAAAGGCTAGCCTGAATGCCCCATTCACTCAATTGTTTTGCGTTCTTCATTAATGTTACCACCCGATCTGGATTGAAAAAAGTTACCACAGTTGACTCATTTTTCTGTCCCAATGCGGAATCTATGAAGGCCACTGTTTCAATGTCCGGTGAATTGACGCTTTCTAAGCCTGGGAGGTGCAAGCATAGCCTTAAGATATTTCCTCTGTTTAAGATATCCCATTTTCCCTGGGATTCATATTCCGGGTACAGTAGTATTTTTTTATGTTGTTGCTTCACGGGTCGAAACTCTTGGTTGTTTAAATTTGATTTGTGTGGTAGTACCTGGTTGGGACTGTGGGTTAAAGAGTCTATCAGAAGCTTTTCATTGCGTGGATACTCTGAAATGTCTTGAGTAATTAGTTTTAGGATCGAGGAGCAGGTACTTGTAGGCAGGCCTCTTCCTATCGCTGGTTCTTGAACGGAAAGCGTCTTGTTGTCAGGTCTAGCCGCCTCTGTAATGACCTCGATGTGAATCTGTTCCTCTTCTATTCTTGGCAGTGGAAGTTCTTCATTATGAGATCTTGTTTTTTGTCCTAGTTCCTGGATAGTAGGTTTATTTTTCTCGCCAAGGGATGGAAGGGAACTTTTATTGAGAAATGTAATAGAATTGTCATTTTGGTTGGAATGATTGCTATGAAATTGTTTATTATTACTACTATTTTTAATTGTTTTGTTTTCTTTTTGAACTGATAATTTCTGTGCATGATTTAAAGACGTTTTCAAGTCAGCTGGTTTTTCTGTCTGCTTAGTCAAATTTGTAGGTGGATCACTCATGTTTGTACCAAGCCATTGTAGTAATGCGTTGCCCTTTTTTTTTGCTTTGTTTAATTTCTTCAATTTCTTCTTGTTCTTTCTGGACAAGGAGGTTCCTTCCTTCAGGTTTTGTTTGGTCTTGGTTGAAGACATAGGAAGACTTAATGAAGTAGGTGGCGTTTCTTCAGTGTTAGAATGCGTAGTCGTTTCTTCGGCGTTCAGTGATTGTAGAGAAGAAATGGTAACATTGTCAGGGTAGAAGACATTTCCTTGGGAGCCAAATGTAGAGTCTTGAGCTACGGAGAGAGGCTGTTCATGATGAATATTTGATATAGCATTGAGTGGTGATTGATCCAGTTTTGAGCTATTGTTGTTGTTGTTAGGGCAATCTGGGTTGTTTGAGCTTAATTTTGGTATTCTAGGGATTTCGTAGGTTTGAAGTTGAGTAGGGGTACTTGGTTTCTGTAGTCCGATCTGGGTCTTTATCCTCAAATCTTCTATTAAAGTGGACATTATTTCAGGCAGGGACTCAAGTTTTTTTAATAGAGGCTCATAGTTGCAGCTGATTTGTGCGTGGTTTAGATATGAATTTGTATTTGCAATTGGTTCCTGACTTGGATTCGCTATGGAAATGTAATTTTGAGCCACATTTTTTTGGGCTTTTCGTATCAGCGAGTTTAACTGGGCCAATTTTGAGTCGATTCCCATTATGGAGTCTGCTACTAATGGTAGGATGGTTATCTGGGGGTCAAGTTTGTCAGCGTGCATGTGGGCAGCATTGGCCATAAAATTCAAGGCTTGGTTGGTGGCTACGAGAAGTGCTTCAACTTTAAGCATTCCTGGATTAGTTTGAGAGGCCCCTTGCCTAAGACCTGTTATGAGGTGATTATTTTCAGTGGGGTGGTTGTGGACGAAAGATGAATTGATAAGTGGATTAATTTGGTCCTTTTGAAGATTTTTATTTGGGTTTTGGTTGGAACTACAGTCTTTAGTTCCAGCTTTGTGGCTGCTGATAGTTGCCGATGGGGCATTTGGGGGACTTGCTTTGGTCGTCGCCTCGAGTGAATCATTATTTCTGGAAAGAGTGAAGTGAAGTACCCCATTAGGGATCGGAGTGGATGTTTGTGACGGAAAGTCAAAACTGCGTTTATGAGTGTAATCGTTCAATGGACCCTGTGGCAGATTTGACACCTCTTCATGCGGTGGAAGGGCGAAAGCTTTATTGATTGAATCGAGGAGTGAGTCAATGAAATCCAGATTGTAGAATCAGCTGGGGTACGTGCCGTAGTTTTGACTTTATCTTTGCCTTTTTCCGACTGGGGGGTTGAATTTTCTTTCTCAGGATCAGAGACACTGACAGGGCAATCGGCATACGGGAAAGCAGACATTGCCGAAGAGAGCGTGATTTCAGACAATTTGCTTGAGCTTGGTTGTAAAGGTTGTTTCTCTGGGAAAGACGAGGGTAATATCCGATGAAGGAGGGAATGACTAGCTAATGGATTAGCTGGATCGGTAGCAGTATCAGTAGCTATGGTCTTACGACAGATAGTTATTTCAGGATAGAGAGTAATTGGGTTAGAAGGGACTGGCGAAGTTATTGGTTGATGAGAAAACTTTATGTTATTGTCTCGTGAAAATTGGGAGACAGATTTATTTGGTTGGCTGATCCGGAGAAAGTGATCTCTAATGTCGGCAGTACCGTTGTTTTTGATTTTGTTTTTTTTTAGTTTTTTTTTTAAAACCTTTATTTATAGACCAGGTGCACACAGCTATTCAGCCGAACATCCCAGAGGCACGGCAGCAGGATTAGAGACTAGAGCCATTTCAGCACACAAAATGTTGCACAGGACGAGTGAGGTTAATTTTAAAGTTTACAACAGGATAATTATCGTTAGAAGAAATAAATTGCAATATAATAACAAAAGGAGCAGAAAACAAGAAAGAAGGGTGGGATCGGACATAGAGTCTAAATCGTATATCTATCGGCATCTGTAAGGGGGGGGCCATCCAGTATACACGTGCAATCAAACACTAAGCACACCCGGCCTTCGCCAGTACACGGAGAGGCGTAATGAAAAACAATCAAGGGCAGAACCCATGGTCAAACTCCGAGACTAAGAAATCAGGTCATGCGTCATACCGATCCCAAACCAAGAAAGAAAGAAAAGAAACAGAGAATTCAGTTGAACTAATGAAGAAAAAAGGGGCCATAGAAACAATAGACAGAAAAACAATAATAACCCATTCCCCCTCCCCCCCCACCCTGCACCCCTGCCAATGGCTACGGCCTACCCCCCTAGCAGCGTGCCTGTCGCCCAGCATCCAAAAACCCGAAATATAGCGAGAAAAGGGAAATAGAAAAAGATGGAAAAAAGAGAAGATAAGACAAGAAAAAAAAAAAAGGGAAAAAGGTGGAGGAGAAAATCACAGTTGCCCTCGGTCCCTCCACCCCCCCCTGCGGCGCACGGTCCCAGTACGAAGTAGAGCAATCACGTAAGCAAGTTATTAAATAGCGCACAGGGAAGGCGTCCGACACTGCCCCACCACCCGCAAGCAACAAAATGGCGGGTCCCCCGAACTTCACGCACCCACAAAGCAGAGATCCACAGTGGTCTCACCCTTGACCCCTACGAATGTTCACAATGAGTTCAGCCAATTGCACTAGAACGTATCGAGGAAAAATCAAAAGTCCTGCCGGCCTGCGGACCTGCCTAAGGAGTCCGATCAAGCACCGCAATCCATCATGATCCGCCACCGCCATGAGAATTGCCGTTTTCCAGCCAATGTACGACCATATCGATATCAAACTCAGGGCAAAGTCAAAACAGTCGAGTGATGTTTGCAGCATCCGCCGGGTCGCATTAGCCGTAGGCTCAGGAGAAGTGAAGACCACAAGCACATCAGTGGACGGACGCGCCGATAATGACGGACGTCTCTCTGAAACAATAGGTCCATTAGTACACAATGTTCCAAGCGACAGTTGCGAGGTTACAACAGGAAGGGAGCCTCGTTTGGTAAGTACCGGGAATAGCGTAGAGATAACAGCCAGCTCAGAGGCACCAGGCAGGTCCGGGTCCCCGTACGATCGGGCAGTGTCAGTGACATCCGCGACCATCCTCTGGCGAGTAGAGGCCATGAAGGATCGCAGCTCCTCAATGGCGGCCATCACGGTCCTCAAAGACGGTTCTTCATTACCCCGCACCGCCTCCACGCAGTCAGCTCCAGACATTCGAGCGCACTTCGGAGCGCCCGATTCCTCCGGGGACCGAAGTGCGGGTTGGGCAGGCGGGGATTGGAGGCTCACGTACGAACAATGACGGGGCTCCTCGGGCGAGGGTACCAGCCCGGCGAGGGGGCCAGCCGCCGGGAAGGAGACCCCCGACCTCCCAGCCACCTTCAGGATATGTACACCCCCACAGTGTGCACAGGACCGCAGGCACCTCACCAACATTGGGATGCGAAACACTTCAGGTCAAAGATCCGGACCACTTCTGGGGCACCCAACCACAGCCGCCGTCCAGAAACCCGGCTGGGTCAGTAATCAAGGTCCCGGCTTACGGGCAACTCTGGGCCAAAATCTTTCACACGGCACCATTCCGCCGATCCGGGTGGGAAAGTCCGCGGGACCACAACGCCAGTATCAGCAGGGATTACCCTGTACGGGGGTGAGGCGCGAAGGCAGGATATATATCAGGATCTTCATCCGACAGGCGGAGGTCAACGGAGCCGAGGGCCTATGCGGCCATCTTCGTTCGTCGCTAGGCTCCTCCTCTTGTTTTTGATTTTTGATGAATGGGAAAGATGAGCGGGTTGCGCGAGAAGGTTAATTGGCATATTTTCGCCCTTTGAGGTTTCAAATAGGGCCATTGAAAGCCTCCCGTCGGCCTCTTCCGTTCGTTCAAGGCACAGTGGGCGGGAGGGAGATTGATAGCCACGGCCTGCCTCCTGGGGATATAACAACTTCGACTTCTGACGTTTGGCAGACTTATGGGGGCGGTGAGTGGTTTGCGATTGGAAGCTGCTCCTGGTGCGCATCGTGGTGAGATCGTAGTAAGAGCAGGCGTTTCTTCTAGTTTCTGGAAAATTTGTGATAAAATTGAAATATGGTTGGTGCCCTCAGTTTAGAGTGCTTCTGGCACCTTACGAGGCGTCAACACCCTTCTGTTAGGGGGCCGCTGAGGGGCTGGCGAGAGCGAGCGGAGCGCACAGGGGGGGGGCGCTGGCGGGGTCGGACCTAGTCAGACAAGCCTGGACCACCACCCCCGGGCTCTTACTTCGCAGCTGCCTCTAACAGCAGCCGCGCTCGCATTAACCCAGTCTAGGCTAAGTGGCCCGGAATCAGTTCTGTATAGTTCTGTAAAGTTTCACCTCGATTATAGCTTAGGTGTCGGCGCTGGGTCCCCCGGTGTAACTCCAAGAAAACCTTGTGGCGAGGGGATGGCATGGGCTGCACTGCGGCCGCGGCCTCCCCTAGTTATCCGCCTGATTGTGGGCAGACACTGGAGCGCGGGTTACTGGAGCGGCTGACGTGATTTTCTTTCGCTGCTTCTTCTACGGGGGTATCGAAAGTCCTTCCACTCTTGTTTCCAGAGGATTCGAGGCGGAGTAGGGCTGCCCCTTAGTACCGCGGTGTTCGCGGTGTCCACAGCGGCTCGCAGGGGTTTGCGCAGCGGTGTCACAGTTTCTCAGCGCACTCCGCACCACTCCTCGTCCTCGCTCGCTAGCTTGCTCGCACGCTCCTCCTCCTCCTCCTCCGGAAGCCACTCAGACCTCAGACCTCAGCAAAAAGAACAATCTGGTGTTATCGAGTTTGGAAACAGCTTAGTAGTCAGTTGGGAATAGAAATAGCTGTATCATCAGCTTTCCATCCTCAAACTGACGGTCAAACCGAGAAAGTGAATCAGTATCTAGAACAAAGCTTACGTTGTGTGACAACCACTATGTCATCTAACTGGGATGAAGTGCTGCCCTTAGCTGAGTTCTCATATAATAACACAGTACACTCAGCTTTAGGGTGTACTGTTTACCCTTCTATTTTCTAACAGGTCAACACCCACAATCCATGCCTGTAGCATTTCCAGACAATGAACAAAACATCAAAACAAAAAGGGGAAGCATAGAGGTACTGATAGAATCACCCTCCTGGTCATATCGTATTAACAGTGAGATTCTATCAATGTGAAGAGGTGGGAAGTGAATATTTTAGATATTTTATTTTTATAAATTTTTAAGAAAGGGAACAATTAAGTGAATAACTAGGCTCTCTTTTAGACGTGGAAAAACGAGAGCACAATGTGCTTGTTAAAATACCCCTCACACACTAAAAAAATCCATTAGTGTCATGCTTCATCATAGGGGTCTTCCCGTCCCTATAACGGGGCGGGGCGTGCTACGACCAGACGAACTACGCGGGAGCACTATAAATGTGACAAAGCTATGTGTTGGTGTAGGGGTGTCAGTGAAGTGTAGGGACCTAGCTAGTGAATGCAAAAAATACAAAAATTAAAAATTCCCTGGCTAGTAGAAAAATATATTTTATTAGCTTCTCTAGCTGGGAACGTTAAGAAGGGGAATGTAAGGTAGAGCATTAGCATTTTAAGCTTCAAGGTCTCATTCAAGGAAAGAATCTCCTCAGGAGAAGAGATTTTGAATTAGATCTGGGTGTCGTTGGCATACATGTGAAAGAGATATTTGCATTGTGTAGTAATTCAGCTAACGATTCAAGGTAAAGATTGAAGAGGGTGGGGGACAAGGTTGATGTAGAGTTGTTTGCATGCATGCTGCATGCATTAGAATGTTGCTTATGTTGCTAGGATGGAATGTTACCTTTTTAATAGGTTGTATTACTGAAAGCTGTGAAGCTGAGCTGGAGTTACCTGAATCTACTCTTCAATAAAGATAACTGTTGTTCTGAAATTTGCGTGGAAACTGGATCTTTACATTGGCGACGAGGTGGTCTTCGTCTGTGCAGGGGGCAGACACCCAGTACCTCCACCCATTGATGAAAAGAACTCATTTAAAAAATCAACTGAAAACTTTGAAGAATTCAATGCCAGTATTTGTGTGAGTAATTTCTTTATGTAACTTTTTCTACTATGTGCAATCTACATTCTCTTAAAGAAATCAGAAATTAACTGAAATTATTCCGATTTTTATTTCATCAAACTAAGTTTCTGAGGGAAAGACTATTATTCAAGTATACATTCATCATATGAGATGAGCATTGCGTTTACACGATAAGAAAAGAAATCTGGAAGCTTAGACTGAAGTAGAATCCAGTTCGTGTGAGGTGCAAAAATGTAACGTATGGAACTCTTCTCATAGAAAAGCAGAAACGGAGAGTTTGTGAAAAAAAGATAGTATGTCGATTATCAGAAGTATATGGTCTAGAAAGAAGCTGATTAATCTGGAATATACAGAACTGCATAATTTGAGGAATATCCATTTATCTCAATTATTCATGATGATTTGCTGGTAATAAAAGATTTTAAAAGTAAACAGCATTGTAACACTTATTTTCTGAGAATTCTCTTTCCCCGAGCTGCCCCGAGATCCGACATCGCGCTGTCATCAATTGCGCATGCTTGATGCTTAGGGGCGTCAATTGCGCATGCTCATTTTGAAAAAACAACCTCGATTTCCCTTGGAAATTGATGTCGATGCTTAGGAGCGGCGGACATTTTGGACAATTGCGAAAAATGTCATTGATCTTTATGGAAAGCAAGTCGTTCTATAATCAGAGGTCGGAAGTTGACCTGAGGCTGACTGGGTTTCATCGTTACAGATGGAAACAAAGCTACTCGAACTAAAATTGTCCTACAACTAATACAAAACTGTTTGGGACTCTTTGTCTATTTTGGAAAGTAACATATTTAAAGATTAATCGTCAAGAACAGTACTTAAGAAGAAGTTTCCTGAAATACCTGGTTTGTTATTTTCAGTTGTTGTTTTAGCTTTTTATATTAGTCTGTTATTTTAATTTAATGTTTCGCTAACATATTCCTTTGCAGTTGTGCTAAACATATTTTCATATCTACCCTCATATTATTATCTGATATTACTTCATTGATATTGGTGATCAAACGTTATCTGCTCCTCCAAGTTTTCATCCTACTCCAGGGGATCCAGAGATTCCTTGGAAGGATTTGAAAATTTGATTTTTGACTTATATTCTTGCCACAGGTGCGGATAAATATGGGCCTATACGTAAGCAAGCAATTTTATTACATCATCTTGGTGCCAGTTATATGAGGATTTACCTGAGATTTCTCTTGGAATGGGGATGGACAACCAAACAATCTTTATGAGATGTCAATGCAAATGTTAGAATTATGTTTCACTACTAAGGTGAACATTGTATTAAAGAGGCACACATTTTTTTGTCGTAAACAAAAAATTGATGGCAATATTGGAACGTATGTTGCTGCCCTAAGTGGTCTTTCATTAACATGTTGTTTTGAGAGTTTAGCAGATTCCCTTATACATGATCAAGTCGTAAGATGTACTAATAATAAAATAGTGCTTATTAAAGATCCAACTTTAGAAGAGGCAATGTAAATCACTAAACGTTTGGAACATACTCAATTATGGATTAAAGAAATGGAAAGTTATAGTAATTCCTTAATATCCAAAGATCAGATAGGAAAGGCAGGTGAAATACAAGAGTATGTAGATGAAACTAAAGTTGTTGAGCATGATATAAAATATCCTATTAAGAATTCAATTAAGCCAAATGATACTTCACGTGTAAGTAGTAATATGTCAGGAACAAGTGTAAGAGTTATTGAGTGTCTTCGTGTGCCTGGGCATATTGCTTCTAGTCCCAGATGTGCAGGAAGAAATGCATTATGCAGAACTTGTGGTAAGAGAGAGCATCTTGCCAAAGCCTGTAGAACCAAGATTCAATCTGGTCAAATACAAGAGGTAGACGATATTTGCGAGAATATACAAGAACTTATGTTGTGTGTGGATGGTTTCAGTGACGTCCATGAATCTAATGAAACATGTCAGAATGAGTTATGATCATTCAATCTTACAATGTGATGAAGTTAAGGAGAGTACTTCATTGTTAAACAAACCTCATTGTGTCATAAGGTTAAACACATATGATGTTAATATGTTAGTAGATTCAGGAAGTTTGTATACCCTGTTATCTATGGAAATGTACTCCAAGGTGTGGAGAGACAGAAGTGATATTAAGTCATGGAGTAAACCTGATATTAGAGCTGTTGGGCATGGCGGCAAACCATTGATATTTTGGGACTCAAGTGGATAATATCATTCAAAGGAAAGAAGGTGTATGGGAGAGTGTATGTAACCAAGCAGGGGTCCAACTTATTAGGTTGGCGTCATCAAAAAGATTTAAATATTATTCTTACCCAGTGTAATGTCTACAGTTGTACATGATGTTAATTCAACTTATCAACATGATCTGTTTGAAAAGTTTTCAAAGGTTTTTTCAGATGATCTTGGAAAACTAAAGAATTTTACACATAAGATAATTTAAAAAAATTCCATCCCGGTTGTCCAAAAAGTGAAAAATTTACCTTATTTGATGAGAGAACCATTACGATGTGAATTTAAAAAACTCCTTGCCCAAGGGATTATAGAGCCAATTGAGGCTTCCGAATGGTTGGCTCCCATTGTCGTTGCACCCAAGATGGTAACAAAATTTGTTTGTGAATGGACGTGCGCGAATTGAACAGAAATATTTGAGTAGACAGGCAACCCTACCTAATATTTCTGAGATGTTGACAGCTATGGGTGGTGGTACG
Source organism: Lissotriton helveticus (assembly GCF_964261635.1). Classification (NCBI taxonomy): domain Eukaryota; kingdom Metazoa; phylum Chordata; class Amphibia; order Caudata; family Salamandridae; genus Lissotriton; species Lissotriton helveticus. Next base: position 424,457,797 of record NC_136061.1, on the reverse strand, counting down.
GTCTTCAGTGTAATTGATATGTCATCTACATATCATCAAATAGACTTAAATGTGGAATCTAGACACCTCATTCCGTTTGTCACACCGTTGGGGATGTTTCGCTACTGTAGAATGCCCTTTGGGTTAGCTTCTGCCTCAGCGGTGTTTCAAAGAGTGATGGAAAGAATTTGGAAAATATGAATGACGTTTTGTGCTTTCAGGATGATGTGTTGATTGTAGGGAAAGATGGTAACCATCATGATGTCATATTGTATGAGGTTTTAAAGAGGATGGAGGATAATGGGCTGACTATAAAAAGAGAAAAATGGCAATTAAGAAGGGACAATGTGACATACCAGGGCATGAAATTTGCAAGGATGGTATCAAGCCCAAAAAATGCATCATTACTGCAGTTAAAGATTCACCTACTCCGCAAAGTAAGGATCAACTCAAGTCTGTTTTAGGGCTTGCTGAATATTGCTCAAAATTTGTCAGGGGTTTCACAGAGATTGTTGAACCGTTAGGACTACAAATGAAAAAAGGAGTCATTATTCTGTAATCGAAAAGTAAGCATGTTGCTGGGGAATTAAACATTTTAAGTATTTTGTGTGTGGCTTGTTCGAACGGATCAAAAGCCATTATTTCATTTATTCAAAGGAGGAAGAGGTTTGAAGGGTAGTGTTACTCCTAGAATTTCCAGATGGATTTAATCAGTACTTGAATATAATTTTGAAGTAGAGTATGTCAAGGGTTTAAAAAAAGAAGTAGCTGATTATTTATCCAGAATGCCAATCGAAAGTATGGATAATTGTGTGGAAGACATGGTTGAGTAAGTGCACAGAGGAAGTAGTGAAGAATATGCTTTTAGTAAGGAGGATTGGGCAAATGCTATGTCAAACAATGAAGTTTTACAAAAGGTTGTAAGTTGTGTCTCACAAGGTTGGCATCAAGATATCATAGAGGATGCTAGGTTTAGAAGTTTCTATCATGTTAAAAGGGAATTAAGTGTATGTGATGGGAAGTTGATGAGAAGATATCAACTTGTGCCACCGGTAGGACTAAGGAACAAAATTGAAAATATTGCTCATGAGGGGCATTTGGGAAGAAATATGACAAAAAGGAGGGTAAGACAGTCATACTGGTGGCCGGGCATGGATGGTGATATAGAAGATGCTGTGAAAGAATGTTGTGCTTGTGCTCAGGCTGATAAAACTATAGTGGTTAGACAACCTGCTTTAGTATGTACAACATTTCCTAAACGTCCACGGGAAAGAGTAGCTATTGATTTTTTAGGATTGATTTCCATACTTGGTTCTCGCGACAAATTCCTGATGGTTATAGTTGATTATCATTCTAAATGGTTTGTAGTGGAAACCACTGAGTTTATAAACACTCAAAATGTTATTGATTTCATGGAAAGAGTGTTTTTAAATGAAGGAATACCCAAGATATTAATCTCGAATAATGGTGTGCAACTGGTATCGAGGGAAATGCAAGAATTTCTTTGCAAATTTGGAATTAGTCACGAGAGAGTTGCTATGTTTAGACCACAAGCAAATAGTTTGGTTGAAAGAATCAACCGTTTTATAATGGAAAATATTCAGTTATCGCTTGCCAATGCTTTGCCATGGCGTGAGGAACTAAAGAAACTTGTGTGGTCGAATAGAGTCACACCGCACTCTATAACTGGCGTTTCACCTTTTATATCACTGAAAGGACGTGAACCAGGGGTGAAGGAAGTTCCTGGTTGGTTAAAGGAAAAATATTGTGTGTGGGTTGACCAGACTGCTGGGGAGAATAAAGTGGTTCAATTACAACATGCTGCAACAAAATACTATAATGTTAAAAGAAGTGTTAAATGTCTTGATATTAAAGATGGAGATTGGGTGGTTATAAAACGTGGTGGAATTATCTACACCTATTAAGATAAAGTCTGTAAAAAGAAATTTTATTATTTTGTCTCACGGCTTGGCTTGGAGTACTGGAAACTTATGCAAATGTCATTCTCCTATGCCTGCTTTTGACAACTAAAGAAATGAAAAAAAAAATTGTTTCTTCTTGTTATTGAATTGATTGGTTTTTTTTTTTTTATAGTTTCATATTACAAGTAAATGTATAAGGACGGAGATGTGTAGAGTTAGTTGCATGCATGCTGCATGCATTGGAATGTTGCTTATGTTGCTAGGATGGAATGTTACCTTTTGAATAGGTTGTATTACTGAAAGCTGTGAAGCTGAGCTGGAGTTACCTGAATCTACTCTTCAATAATGATACCTGTTTTTCTGACATTTGCGTGGAAACTGGATCTTTAAAGTTGATCCTGAGGGGCCTCCAACCGTGATCGGAGAGGGAGCGGACAGGTTACCGTTTATTAGGAATCTCCATGAGCGGTTCTGGAGGAAGGACCTAAACAAATCCAGGGCAGTGCCATCCAGACCCATCCTGAGTTTGAGGCGTTCAAGGAGATTTTTGTGCTTGACCGTTTCGAAAGCCGATGATAGATCTAGAAGGATTAGGAGCCAGGTTTTGTCTTGATCAAGGGCTTGGAGGGCATCATCCACAATGTGGTTATTGGTGCTGTACTGTTCTGGTGGTGGCATGTAGAATGAAATTAGCGAAGCTTAAAGTATTAGTATTTCATTGATTAGAATTTAAGAAGCTCATGATTTGCATATGTTTTGATTTTTATGACTTATTCGTTGAGATATACATGCTTCCAAAACAGCGGCAATGTCACAAATTCTAATTTATTCAACAGGACTTTCAATAAAGTAATCCGAAACTCAACATTATGTCTGTAAATTATCCTGATTCATCAAGTTTACTAAAATTAAGCTAGAGCTACAAACACATACCACCCATAGGAAGCCTACAGCTGAAGGCAGCATCATCGCCTAAAGGGTTGTAGTGGGAATGGAGAGACAGAGAGTAGCTGTGGCATGAGTGGAGAAACTGGTGAAGCTAGGAGGTGTACTGTTAGGGACAGTAGGTGCCCAAGGAAGTGAACTTAGAGAGAGGATCTGACCTCACCGCTAGAGTGGTCGACCTCGAAGCTAGGTAACCAGGTTTGAGGCGCGACAGGGACGTTCAACATCTTGTGATACTGGGCAAATCATTTACTCTCCCCATGCCCAACAAAATGAATGTGTCCTGCAGCAACTGGTGCTAATGTAAAGTGCTCTGATACCTTCGGGTCAAGTTCGCACTATATAAAACTCCAAAGAATAAAGAACTGCTACAGACAGTAGATGCCACAGGAATGAAGTGTAAGGGACAGTAGATGCCTCAAGATCTTTTTACCCAGCAAATGAAAGTCCAGGTTGGCAAAAGAGGGCACTTCAGGTAGCACAATATGGTAAGCCTTGTAGACCAAGACAATGAGAATGAAATGAATTAGAATGAAACAGAAAGTAGCATTGGTGCCTGAGATGTCAGGAGCACAAGCAAATCGAAGCTAAAAAAGACAAACCTAAGACAGTGGAAAAAGTGTGTCTCAGGTACTCATCTGGGAGGACTATGCTATTTACACTGATAACTTGTGATTAACTCCTGGCTCAGTACAACATGGCAAACTGGAAAGTAAGTGAACATTCTTCACTTTGTAATAGTCATAGATACTTTGATGCCTATAAAATGTACATAATATAGCAATGATGAGTGGTGAAACAATTCCTATTGTTGCTTCACAAAAGGATTCAAGTTCAAAGTCTGTCAATGTTCCAAAACATCACTAATGACTATACGTAAACAAACAGTTCAACAGCTCAAATCTCTAAGATGCTCAGTTTGGAATTTGTAACCCAAATATGTCGACGGCCAGAAAATTACTCTGTAACATTAGTCCTCTTCAGCAAATCAGAAGAAGATAAGTTCCACAAACACAAATAATAACTCCATAAATCAAGGATCCTGGCTGCAGTACATAGCAACTCAATTGCTTAGGAAGCACGTTGCTTTCCAGACAATGTGAACTTTCAGGAATTCTGGAACTTGTATTTTATGGCCAATATGCTCACCATGAGTGTGTACTTTTCTGCCAGGCAGAGCCAACACTATGTACATGCCGTCAGCTCTTCTTTGACTATCACACCTCTGCACAGGTGGGTTTTGAGGATGCCACCCATCCCCCTCCACATCTGTACTCATCGGAATACACATCTCCAGACCAACTTTCTGACAGTGTCCCCCAGAAGGCTGCCGCTCGGCAGTGGAGTTCCTGCGTTTCCAGGATATTGTGCATAAAATGAATCTAACATATCTAACAATCCCATTAGAAGAATCCTAAGAACGCTCCGCAGGACAAAACCTCTTCTAGTCCACCAATTATTGCAATTGTTTTTAACGGTGGGAGGCAAACTCCACTCCGCCGGCGGAGTTTGAGCCACTCTGCACTACGCTTAGAATGCGGAGTTCAGCTAACCCCCCTCCACAAACTGCTGCGTAGCGGAGTTCACCAGTGTGCACCCGTAAAGGCCTCATATTGTCCCTGGGAAGCAGTAGATTGGGCACCTGGGTCCCATCGCAGACAGTACACCAGTCAACCTTTCTGGTGAATGGGTTCCTCACCCACACCGTCAGGGCCATTGTGTGTGACTGAATAGTTTCTCAGTCACATGCTGAGGAGTTAAGCACTTGCCCCAGGGGATCCCCCGGCTCACTGGAAGGAAAACCAAGTCAGGCGGCACGTGACCAGAGAAGGTGGGCGGGCAGCATAAATTCTATGGCAGGACCGGAGGCTCAGATTATGTTTCTCAATTTCTTTACTACTCAAAACAGCAGCCAATGAGAAAAAAGTCAACATTACAATATACTACATATCTCATGAGGCTTTGAACCACGCCTCCTTTACCAAACAATGGTAACTGAGCTTAGCGTACAAAATAACGAGGCCCATCTTGACTACCTCTTTCTTTGCTGCTCCGCAGTCAAGATAAGTGCCTCATTATTTTGTCCTCACTTATTTCAAAAGATTTATTGCTAGAGTACATTTATTGTGTTATACAATTGATTGATGTTAGTGTATATTGCATAAAGCAAAACCAAAGGAGATGATGGACAGTGTTGAACATTGCAAGCACTCATCTCCAGTCAACTGATCTGGGTTTAATCCATCATCATTCTTTAGCTTACTCCGCCACCCCAGTTCAGACATGGTTATATGCAAATCAGTCTGACCATGTGCCTCATGGGAACAGTCCAGCCCGAACTGCCAGGCCATGTCTTCCTTGGACCCGAAACAAGCATCCTGGGACCAATTTCTGGCTTAACAGCCGTCAGCAGCCAGGCAGCTTGAATCCAATGGCAAAGTGAGCAAGGGACCCATGTCTGAGCATACCCTGCCAACTTAGGGCAAATAAAGCAAAACTAAAGGGGATGATGGACGGAGTGTTGAATATTGCAAGCACTCACCCCCAGTCAACTGATATGGGTTTAATCCATCATCATTCTTTAGCTCACTCACACACCAAAAGTCTAACTTAGACCAAAAATCTAACTTTAGTAGTAGTAAAGTTAGACTTTTGGTCTAAACTTCCATAAGTCTGACTTTACTATTCGTAAATGCCTTTTGTGAATACCGAAAGTCGTAAAGTTAGACTTTTGGCTCAGATTACTTCTGTGAATCGGGCCCGATGTAATTATTTATAGTCTATATGGCACAGTGTCCTTTTAATTATATTGTGTGACTTGCATGCTAAAGAAACTATTGTCCTTTATATGTCCAAGTGCACAGGTTACTTTCTGACTTGCTTTCGGATTTCCCTTATTTTTGTAATTTCTTTTTGGTCAGTTCTCAGGGCAGCCTGACTGCACTTCCAAGTTACATCTGCTAAGGGTTTATGTCTATGTGATTGATGGCTTTATCCGGAGGTTCTCTGGGCAGGGCACATGACTGGAGATGGGGTGCAGAGCATGGGAAGGATCAGTGTAATGAAGAAGCTGTTCTGTAACTGACACACAGAAAGGAGAAGTAAGCACACTGGTAAGTAAGATAAGATAATGTGACATGTGGGCCAATGGAAAGAAACACTTTGGATGTTGAAAGGATGAATCATCATGACTCTTCTGAAAAAATGCCACCTTGCATAAATTTGTGAAAAAGGTCCTCTGTCCAAGCTCCGTTCTAGCCCTTGGGTAGCTTGGTGAGGGGTCACAGTCTCATTTTCAACTCCATACCAATGCTCAGGGCTCCAGGTACTGTAGCAAGGTGGCGGACTATAACAGCGGCAGGGATGGGGCCATTGTGGCCATTGATTCTGGCGGCTTACATCTTCTTTGGAAGCATGAAAACAAGAGGACCCTTTCCTGTAATTTGTCTGTCTCGCCCATGCTACTTCTTCAGGCCTCTTCTTCAATAGCCATAGCCTATAATTATCACTGTCCCCAAGGAGACTCGGTTCCACAGTCATTGATCCTAGCTAATGTGGTAACCATGTCCCCACCCCCGCTACACCATATGATAGAACAAGTGGCGGAAGCAGCATTGAAAGGAGTGTTGGATAAACAACCTCCCAAAAAAGTAAGAGCACTACTCCACCTGAGGAGAAGGATGGTGAGGAGGTCACTGATTCTTCAGGAAGGTACATCCATTTGGAGATGTTGGATAAAGAACAGATGTAAAAACTCCATGTCTCGGTCTCATGTGCCATACTTCTTAAGCAAAAAGATACCCATTTGAGAGCTTTGTTCTTTCTAGTCATAGTGAACATGACCATACTCTTGCCTACTTTTACTGGGAATATAGCATTTCAAGTGGCTTCTTCAGCTGGTCCTGCTGATAAAAGAATGAAAGCACTCATATGACTCACTACATTTCAACATGGTAGTGTGTGGGTTTATGCAATACCTTCTGGTCTCCCTTGTAGAACTTTCAGAAGTTGTAAGGTATAACGGGCAAGTATTGTTCTTCCATATTTGAGGGTATAGAGAAGTATAACTGTTGTCTGATTCCTCCTTTGATAATCACTGTTCAGCTGCACTGGTTTTGCTTTCCAAAGTGAGTGAAAGCGGCATTATTGTTCCAGTTCTAATAGGCGATCCCAGCCATAAATGTGTCTGTTGCCCTACTCTTTTAGGGTAGCAGGTTGCTTTCTCTCCATCTTGGGGACATCGTGGAACTGAGAGCTGTAGATTGGAAGCTGGCATTCCAACTTCAAATTCAACCACTACTCTTGTGGGTACAGAGGTTCCACAAAGTAAATACTCACTTGCCCACATGGAGTTTTAAATTGAGGGGGCTTCAGAGTCAGAAGGACTATAACAGATTGTATGTTATGCACCCTGTCCCATAACTGCCTTTTGCAGTAACTATCCTGAGAAGCTCTTTTTAATGCTCAAGATCCAGCCAACAAGATCTCAAGTAGAAGGATGAACAGAGAGACTCCTGTTTCCGGGTAAAGTATGTCTCAGCCTACTGAGCCTTGGAGGTGTTGGAACAAGTATACACCATCAGCTTCTAAAACTTCCCTTGGCATTGGGGGCTATGGAGCCCCCACTCCATGAAATCCAGAAAAGGTGCAGGCTCAGCTTGATGGGATCAAGTAGATTATTGTGAAGGGTGTAGTCCTCAATGTTAACACTCAGTAACAAGGACTACGTTTTTATTCTATGTTATTTCCTATCTTGAAAGCTAGCCAAAATATTCCTGAGGACATCATTGTTCATTCACCCCAAGATGGCGACATTAAGAGTGTAGCATGTACAGTTGATCTTCACAATTATTTTCCACATTTAAAAATAAATATAGGTTCAGTCATATATTGCTTTTACAAAAGTCATAGGGCCAGATGTATCAACATTGTATTTTGCGAGTCCTTAATAGCAAATTTTACCGATTAGCTATTATGGACTCGCAAAATGCAATGTATGTGGGTTTCACAAATAAAATTGCGATTCCTACGCATTCCTTAATTGTTACTCGCAAATTGCGAGTTGCAAACAAGGAATTGCGTTCCATTCATTGAATGAATGGGAATTCAATGAATGGGAATTGCATGCGCAATTTGCGAGTACCCAATAGGCACTCGCAAATTACACATGCAATTACAAGGGTGCAAGGGTGCCAAAAGGACACCCTCTTGCACTGCTGAAATATGCATGTGTGCACGTGTGGCACACATACATGCCCACACCACATGGCACCTAGAAAAAAGCAAAAAAGTGAATTTTCCAAGGAATTTGCAAATTACCACCAACTTGAAGTTGGTGGTAATTTGCGATTCCTTAAAGCCAGGTAGCAATTCTTTTTTTGCTTCCTGCATTGCATTTAAGGGATCGCAAATTGCATTTTGCGAATTGGCCTGTTTGCAAATGGTAAAACGCTTAATACATCTGACCCATAGATTCTAACAGTAAATTAGAAAAGAATAAGGGTTAACATGTTAATAATATCTAAAAGAGACAGTGCACCATTTTATGAATACTTATGTGTCTGCCTCTGACCTAAAAACATGGACTAGTTGGAGTGCCATCCGCCTGCCTGAAAAGATAAGAGCAATCAAAAACAGCATACAATTTAGGGGTTTTCAACCTTTTCTGTACAGAAAGCTACTACTGGTCACTGAAAAGTTACATGAGCTAGTGCCTAGTATATGGATGTAACACCGCCTTTTGGGTATCTCAGTCCTGCTCCAGTGCATACTGCATTAATGCCACTAGGGGGTCCCGAAAGACCAGTTTTGTCCCTTGTTTCTGAAACACACTGAGAGCTGAGAGTCTTATTTGGACTTGCACGTCCCTTATTGTGCAATACATAAAATGACACTACTCATTTTGAAAGTTCGGGCACGAAGGACCATTAGCAATATTACAATTTGTGTGGGCACGAAGGACCATTACCAGTAATACAATTTGTGTCTACAAGTAAATATATCTCAGCAGTGACCTGCACACTGTACAGCAGTCACAAAATATTGACACATAAATTAGCATATGAGAAGAGTGCTTCATAAAGCTCGCCACTCTCAAACAAAAGAACAAATAAGAGTAGAAAGACGGAACTAAATAATGCAAATGAAAGATAAATGAAGGAGAGGAAGAAATAAAGAAGAGGAAGAAATAAAAATGAAGTAGAAGGAGAAAAAGGAACTGTGAACAAGGAAAAAAAGAAGAGGATGTAAGCAAGAGATAAAGAAAAAAACTGAAAGAAGGAAGAAATAAATATATAAAAGAAGGAAAAAGGAAAAGACAAAGACACTTAAAGAGACAAAGAAAGAACAAAGGATACAAATAAGAGAAAATCAGAAATAAAGGGAGTGAACAAGAGAAAGGGAAGAGAGAGAGAAAGGCGGAGTGAGAGAGTCGACAGAGCAAAGGAGAAAGAAGAGAATGAATGAAAAAAGGAGAGAAAGAAAGAACAGGACAAGCACAGCGTACAAAAGGGAGAAGAAAAAGACCTGAGGTAAGGCAGAATAATTTTTTTTAAATGAGGAGAAAAAAGAGAAAAAAGAAAAGAAGAAAAAAGAAGCAGAACTTAAACAAAGAAGAACACATAAGTAGAAAAAACGGGAGAGAAAGAAAGTAACAGAGGTAGACGTGAAAGAAAAGGCAGGAAGAAAATAATAAGAGATAGAAAAAGGTAAGACTGAAACAAAGTAAGAACATGTCAGAAAGGAAAAAGTTGAAGGACAGAGGAAAGGAGAACAGTACAAGTCGTGAACAAAAGGTAGAAAAAAGTGAGCAAAAAAGAAAAACAAAGTGAAAGAAAGAGAAATTGTGGAAAGGAGGATAAGGTGAGACAGCAGGAGAGAATGAAAGAGAGAAAGAAAAATGAAACTGACAAATAAAGAGAAAAGGGAGAGAATTTGGAAAAAGAAGAAAAGGCAAGAAAAAAAGTTGAAAGTTAGATAACAAGAAACTGAAAAAGGAAGACAGGAAGAAAAATGAAAGGAAACAGAGTAGAGAAGCTGAGAAATAATATGAGAATGAAAGAAGAAAGAAATTAGAGAAAGTGGGAAGAAACAAGGATAAAAAAAATTGCATAAAGTGTCACAGGAATTAGAAGAAAAAAGTAGTAACTAACAAGATGGACAAAAGAAAAGTTGAATATAAAAGTAGTAAAAGAAGGAAAGAAAGAAGTAGCAAAAGAAAGAAAATTAAAACAGAGAGGAAATAAACACATAATTTTTCAAAAGAGTGTGGGCTACATGGTTCCGCATATCCGGCTTCCGGGTCCCCACGGAAAGCAGTGCGGTGTGTTTTACAGAGCTGGCTTAGCATTTTGGCAACTGCCTATTGCAAAACAAGTGGGTATGTAATTATCATGTGCAAGCTACTCTAAAGTAGCCTGAGAGCTCATTTTAGCTTGCGAATGAACTGTTGGTGACCCCGGAACTAAAAAAAATAAACACTCTAATATATAATATTTACCGGTAATCTCCAAAACATATTTGCTTTCCACATATTTAAATAATAATACAGTTTTGCTTGCAACAAAACTAGGAAGTAGGAACCAGAAAAATCTGAAAAAATCTATACATACCCTTCATAGAAAATATATTCTACGTAATTATATGTAATTGCTTTAATGTATGTATTTTAATTAGTTTTTTTCTAAAAGCACAATTAAAAAAAATCCATTTAAAAAAAAAGATAGATGCTTTCATCTACATGGCAAAAACATGATACGCATCAGAACATACTTGAAACTTTGGGTAAATATTTTTTAATTGAAACTTTCACATAATAATGTATTAATGATCTTTTTTTCCAAAAATAGGTACAATTATATAATAAAACAAATAATCAATCATGCATCAGATAATACAAATAAAGTACATTAACCATATTATTTTAGCAGGATAACATTTCTTTTTTCTTCCAACAGCTGCCCTAACATTCCATATTTTCTCTTGCAGAATATTTAAAAGCCTTTTTGAAAATACTCAAATATAAACATTTCCTAAATATTATTTTTAAAGGATGGCCTCTCAATTTCAAAAGGACTTCATTAATCATCAAATCAAAAAAAAAGAAAATCATCATACTCTGAAACCAAACAAGATAAATAATTCAATATCAAAGTAAACAATTAAAACCCACCAAATGTACAACTTTTTTGCAGCAAATAATAATCTTTTCTTTTCTAGATCTAACTTTAAAAAATAGCATATTCTTTTTTACAGAAATCTGATGGCATACAGAGTTTAAAAAATGTAAATAATGCATTAAGTTATTTTTATTTCAGTTTTTCACTCCAAGAGATCGAAGCTCTACAAATCCATGGAGGTAGTGCTCACGACAGCCGTTGGCCGGCAGAAGCAGCGAACTGGTTAAGAAAATATTTATCTTTAGTACTGTGTACTACCTAGTAACATTAGAGAATAGTGGTACTTGGACGGCGGATGGAACATTCAAAACAATGCCCAATTCTTTCACCCAAATATATACTATTCATGCTTCCAATATACACAACACAATTCCTCAAATCTATGCTTTACTACCTGACAAAGAATCCTCTACTTGCTATGAATTTCTAAATATATTAAAATCAAAAGCCATAAACAAAAGTCCTGTGAAAATGATAATTCATTTTGATTTCTACTATAGTAAGAATGTACCCTGGCACCAAAATACAAGGATGTTTTTTCAATTTTTCACATGATAATTGGCATAAAGCACAAATGGAATACTTATCAGGGTATTGCATATCCGATCAAAAATTATAGTTTGAAATAAAAAAACTGTCTGCATTAGCTTTTTTCACTCACATGTAGACAAATTCTTCACTACAATTATTCAATATGCATATTTTAACCAACATGAAGAAATATTAACCCCTTTACTAAATTGTTTTGAACAAAACTGATTTAGTCATCTAAACAGTTTGGTTCACAGGTAGCTTCCACTTTATTGTATTGAATTGTGGAACAGCTACTCAACCTGTTTAGAGGGAGTGCAAGAAACTAATAATGGCATAGAGAGATGGAATAACTGTTTCTCAAGTGCTAGTCCCACAGCCCATAAAAATCTCTATCATTTTCTGTAAATTTTATGAAAAGAGCATTGTTTCCAGGAAATGAGACAAGCACAATCGTCTGCGAATATTCTCTTTTAAATAAGTTAACATGCACAAATGGAGGGTTTTTAAGGAGTATACCTCAACACTACATGTCCCTTCTTACAAAAAAGTCTTCTTCATCCCATTTTGAAAATATGTAACCCATCATATCAATTCAAAGAAACAATTCAAAAAGAGAAAAAAATTAAAGAGAAGAAAAATTGTCCATCTTTCAAAGAAAACATAACGACTTACCCGAGAACAGTAAAAGAACCCAAATAAGCAATTCCACAAAAATTCGGCATACAATCAGGGACATCTCCAAATACCTCTGCAGGAACTTAAAAACAAAACATTCAAAACTAAAAACAACATCCTATCTGTATATCTAAGCCCTCCTTTCCACAGTCCTTACAATAAACAATACTCTATTAATATGTTTTATAATAAATTGCCACCAGAACTCTGTTGCATACCTCCGTTCTTCTGGACTTACTGAAACTGAAAATAGAAAATGATTCTTAAACAATGAAAACCTTGAAAGAAATGGTTGGAGAAAAAAAGGACAATTAATGCCATAGCTTTTCAAATTGGAATGTGTGGGAATTCCTACTTAAATGTATGTTATTGATTATTTCAATTTAAAAAAAACTTTTTTAAATGTGTATGTATTTTTCATGAAATAAAATTATATTTTAAAATGTTTTGATTGAATTAAGCATCGGTTATTTTTTGTGTTTTAATTTATTAATACATTATTTAAAAAATGTTAATAACATTGATATTATCTTATACAATTTGGTATTTTGTTATATACTTATCAGATTTTATAATATTTAATATGTACAATTATTTATATTTTTCATGAAAAATAACTATTATAAAATGTAATAAATTGTATTTAATTAATTTAAAATAGCAGAGTATTACAATACTCCCTTCTCATTTAATCTATAACCCAAAGAATCCTGCTTATTAAAAAAAGTATATAGACTTTTCTCTTTTTATATAGAAGGAGCAAATACCTGCACCTCTTTTTATATATTAATTTTAAGATAATAAAGTGAATTAATTGTTAATTTAAATTATTTAAAATAAAATATCTGAGTATTTTAATATTCCCCATACATTTCCCCCACAACCCTAGAATCTCGTTACATAGTATTTTGTCTTTGTAAAACCCCCAACTCACCTTTATTATTTCCTTATCAATTCAATACTATCAACATAATGTAATGTGAAATATTCCTCACCCATTTTCCCATAGCCCTATCATCCTTCTGCTTAAAATTATTTTTCTATTCTATTTTCTCTTTTGGTATTGGAAGGGTAAACCTCCTCCAGCCTCCTCGAAATTATATAAAATTTAAAATATACATAGTATTAAAATACTCCCCCTCCATTTCCCCTAAACCCTTAGCATCTTGTTCCTTAAAATTAAATGTACAGATTAGTTTTCCTGTTTATGATGGAGTAAACCACCCAACCCCCTTTTTTCACAATAAATGTAATGCTAAATATTAAATGTATTTAATTTAAAATACTCCCTAGCCTTGTCCATAGAACTCTAGCATGCTGCGACTTAAAATTCAATTTACATAGTATAATTTCTTTTTGCTGTATCCCTCACATCTATATATATATATCTATCAACACAAAGTAGTCAAAAAGCGGGCGCTCAACTGTTGGTGCCAGCGCTGAAACAAGACCAATGGTCCCAAAGAAATAATTTCTGCAGGCATAAATCACGCTGCACTCTCGTAAGCTCTGGGTCAATAATTACATTTAATCCATCTTTTTCTTCCACCAACGTGTTTCTGCCATTGCGGCCTTGATCGAGTGGTTAGTGTGAAAACAATTAAGTTCAATTAGTTCCACTTCCTTTTATCCCTTAGTGTGAATGCTGGTACTCGTAGTTTTAACTTTTAACCTTGAAGCAATATATATATATATATATATATATATATATATATATATATATATATATATATATATATATATATATATATATATATATATCCGTCCTTTCAAGCCTCCCTCCACATTTACACCTATGATGACAGGGGATACGATTGATACATTTAACGACGTCGTCATTGAGGATCTTAAGGAACTATATCACAAAAGCAAACACAAAAGTTCTAACAACCGCAACAGACACTTATTTGGCCTCATCAAAAAGCTAAGCAAAAACAACCAAATAGTCGTGAATAAATCCTACAAAGGGGGCAACATTGTCTTGTGGCCAAAATAACAGGACCTGGATGAAGAACAAAGACACCTTAGTGACATCACATGCTACAAAGAAACCACTTTATTGGAATATAACAAAAGCAGAGCCTCACTAAAAAAGAAACTCCACAGCTACAAGATAGAGGGGTTGATCAGCAAAGATGAACTTTTTTTCCTCCACCATGAGACCCCAACTATGGCGGTACTGTACTTTTTGCCGAAAGTCCACAAGGGCACCTCACCCATACCAGGGCGTCCCATCCTTTCAGCTTGTACGAGCTTCTGTGAGAACATGTCCAGATACGTAGATTTTTATTTACAAGACTTTGTTGTATCATTGCCTTCATACCTGCATGATACAAGCGATTTCCTCAACAAAATTATGGGCATACAGTGGTCTGAAAACTTCATCCTAATATCTATGGACATTACGTTCCTGTACACAAGTATTAATCATTGTGATGGACTTAAGGCATGTGAACACTTTTTACAGGGACGCCCTATCACACACCACTGCCATAAGGCTCTATTACTGTTCATGATCGAATGGTGCCTCAATAATAACTATTTTATGTTTGGCCGGAACTGTATACCAGCAAATGCGTGGTGTTGCCATGGGTGCCTATTTTCCTCCCAGCTATGCATGCTTGCACGTAGGTTGGTGGGAGGAACAGGTACTCATGGTCAACCACAAGGAAGCATTGAGAACTAACGTTGTCAGTTGTCTCCGTTATATTGACAACGTTTTTGTTGTATGAAATGGTTCCATTGAGAGTGCCCAAGAATTCGTTAAATCCATTAACTGCAACACCTATAACCTTGATTTCAATGCTGACATCAGTGCTAGTGCAATATATTTCCCTGATGTTACTGTATAGATTGAGAATGGTGAAATGCATTCCAAAATTCAGCGCAAGATAACCGCAGGCAACTCCACACTCCATGACCCTAGCTATCACCCCAAACATCTCATAGCGAGGGAGAACAGCCATTACAACGCGGGGATTACCCCACACTACCATTACAACTAACCCTGGGCGTCCGATTCGGCTACGCCCACGGAGTAGGCGTAGTGTTGCCTTCTACGCATTTTGCGTAGACAGCGTAGCCGGCAACACTACGCCCACTCCGTGTGCGTAGCCGAGTCGGCCGCCACCCGCCTCCCTCCCGCCCTCCCCTAGATACATTATTTAAGCAACTACACTGAATAAAACAATTTTAAAGCACTTACCTTGTCCGGGGCTCGTCCGGGGCTCCCTCTTTGAATAGCGTCCTTTCCTGGAAACAAATGCGCATGCGCGGGCGGCCGCGCATGCGCATTTCTCGGGAGAAATGCGCATGCGCGGCCGCCCGCATATATATATATATATATATATAAATATATATATATAAATATATATATATATATATATATATAATAGTTAGGAATTAGCATTTAAAAAACCTTTGAAATTCACTGAAAAAACATAGGTTTCACACCAGTTATAGTTAGCTGAACATTTTACTCATACAAAACCATTGAAATTCCCACGTTATAGTTAGTTGGACTCACTATAACTCGCGCGCCCGCAATCCACTGCTGCTGATGTCACATATTGCATCATTCATGACATGGTCAGTGACATCACTGATGGCATCACTGATGACATCTCAAATGACATCACTGATGACATCATCCAGTGACTGTGTGTTTCTGTAAAGTTTAAATATGTTTTACATATTGAACAATGAATGGATGTATAAGTGTCTGGATGAAGGATTTAGTAGGTGCGTGACTGACTGTATGAGAGAGTGTTTAAATGTTTCTTACTGAATGCATGGGTTAGTGACTAAACTGTCTGAATGTGTGCATCAGTATGTCTGTTGTTGTGTAAGCTGCTGCATGTGTTGATCAGTAGCTATATGAGTGGCTATATGGGTTATTGATTGGTTGCCCAAGTATTTGTATGTGAGGCTGAGTGTGTGTGGGGGTGGCTGGGAGGTGTGTGACTCTGTGCATAGATGTGTGAGCAGTTGATTCACTAGGTGTATGAGGTCAAGAGTGCATGTGGAAACAGCTGTATGGGCGGTTGACTGTGTGTATGTGTGTGTTGGTGAGTGAATGAATATCTCAGTGCTACATGTCCAAGTAAGTACATATGTAAAACACAGTGCATGTGAGAGTTGCCATATATAAATGACTATGCATGAGTGCCAGTGATTGTGCAAGTGGCTGTATGGATCAATGTGTACTTGTATCAGTGATTGTATAAGAGAGTAAGTATGTGTTAGAATATGTTTGAATAAGTAAGGTTTTGTGTGTATAACTATATAGATGAGGAAATGGGAGTGTGATTGATTCTTTGCATGACTGACTAGGTGTGTGAGTAACTCCATGGATGAGTGGCAGTGTGTGAGTGTTTGTATAGGTGTATGAGTGCATATCATAGTGTTGTATTGATGAGTGACTGTATGTATGAGTGATTGTATGGGTGAATGAGTGAATGTGTGTGTAGACCTAGGAATCAGTGAGTGCGTATGTAGTAACTGGTATTGGTGTGTCAATGGTTTCAAGAATGGTAGTCTGTATTTAAGACTGGGTGTATCAAAGGTTAGATTAGAGTGTGAGGAGGTGCATCGTATTATCACATGAATGATGTCATCAGTGATGTGATCACTGATGTCAATTGAGATGTCATCAGTGATGTCATTTGAGATGTCATCAGTGATGTCATCAGTGATGTCACTGACCATGTCATGAATGATGTAATATGTGACATCATCAGCAGTGGATTGCGGGCGCGCGAGTTATAGTGAGTCCAACTAACTATAACGTGGGAATTTCAATGGTTTTGTATGAGTAAAATGTTCAGCTAACTATACCTGGTGTGAAACCTATGGTTTTTTCAGTGAATTTCAAAGGTTTTTTAAATGCTAATTCCTAACTATAACGAGTGTTAAACCTATGGTTTTTTCAGTGAATTTCAAAGGTTTTTTAAAAGCTAATTCCTAACTATAACGAGTTTGTAACCTGCGGTTTTTAAAGTGAATTATTACGTTTTTTTAAAAGCTATTTTTTACAGCTATTAATTATTATAATTTTTATAAAATTATTTAAATAATGTATATTTTTCTAACATTAATTTTTCAATGTATTTTTCCTGTGTTTTTGTTTTTTTAATCTTTTTACCCCGGAGCGCTCAGGGTACGCGCACCCGTAAACGCACCCGTACACGTAGCGAGAGCGCTATTCCCGCGTGCGAAAAAATATATAATTATGTATTTAAATTAAATAATAATGCAGGGGCGGAGCCGGGTCGGCGACCTAGATGGCCGCACGGAGTCCCGGCTCCGCCGACCTTCTCCCCTCGCCGCCCGATTTGCCTACATGCCCCGCGCAAGAACGGAGCTTTTGTGCGTCGGAGGGGACGCCGTGATGGGGCGTCCGACTCCGGCGAAATTCGGAGCCCCAGGGACGAAGATATGCTCCTCCGCTCTGGGCGGCCCGTCTGATGCCGGCGACCGGGACCTCGCGCTGTTGTGCACCAGGCTGCTGGTTCAATACCAGCAGCCACATTATCCTGTGAGACGCCGATCTCCCACCATGGCGCTCAGTGAACCTCTCGACACCGCCGGAGCCCTCTACAAGACGCGATGCACAGCCCTCTTGTGCTGGATGCTTCTCCCCCCTCCCCCCTCCCAGCACCTTTCATCGGCAGCCGGACTAAGGGAGCGGCGCTTTGTCTCCCTGGAGGTACATTGCTTGCCTGTGCGTACTGAACTGTGCTACACGCCCCGGCTCACTTGTGCCAGTGGGGCACGATATCGACGTGTCATTTTCGTGCTGGGGGGGCCTGTGAACAATACCCTTTGGTGGGGGAGACTGTTATCCTGTGTTACTTCATAACTGGGGCATCGGTGAATCGTAATCTGGCGGGGGCGGCGATTCTTCAGCCTTACTGTGCTGCGCTGTGGTGGTGCTTCTTGGGAAAATGGCGACTTGATGGATTCTATCTAGATATGGCGGCGGCCGGGTATGCTGGATGCTGAGAGAGGGCGAACGGATATCTCTAAAGGGCCGTTTCATTCTATTCTGGAAATGGCGTGAGACTGTTCCGGTTATTTTTAACCAATGCTTCCTTGTAAGTCATCACTAGTTTTGCCCGTTACTGCTTGCGAGATAACTGTTGCTATCCCCTGCGAAGGGGCTACGGCCGGTGATGGATGGGACTTCATGGTGGCTGCAGTGTGGACATGCTTCCTTTGAATACTCCTGGGAGGCTCGCAGCAGATCGACTACAGTATGCTTGGCCCCGTGGATGGCGGTTGCTGGCGATCGATGGGCCGCTCCTTGTGACTTTTACGAGACTTTGGTTTCTCCTGGCCTGACCTGGGTGCTCCAGTTCGTACTTTCCACCTGGCCCGACATCTCAAGACGTGTGCGATCTGTACCATCGATCCTGGGGGCCCGTGGGTCTCAAGTGTGCTCCGGGTGCCATTGTCACTACTGGGGAGTTCCTCACCCTCCTGTGTGAATTGAACTGCGTAACGATTACATCATCCTGTTTTAGTGGGTGCTCCTACTGTTCTGACTTTAATTTTTAGGTAATCGAACGTTATGTGGTGGTGGGGGGAGGGTCGGGGTTCCCACACTGGGAATCTCCCTCACATTTCTTTCCCATTCGTGGGTTGTTGGTTTTCTTCTTTTCCTTCTTCCTTTTACCTTTTGTGTTTTATTCCCTTTCTTCTTGTTTCTCTTATTCTCTTGTCTATATTTCGGGTTCCTAATGGGCGACAGGCACGCTGCTAGGGGGGGGCCGTAGCCACATGCAGGGGTGCGGAGTGGGGGGATGGGGAGGGGTGTTGTTGTTTTTTTATTATTTTTTGTCCCTATGGCCTTCTTTATTATTTTTGGTTTTGGCTGTCTTCCTTTTTCTCTTTTCTTTTTCTTCTTTTGTATTTCTTTTTCTTCTTTCATTTTTTCGTATATTTTAGATCAGACGGGGGGTCGGGTGGTGTTCTTTTTGGGAAGGATTTAGCACTTTGTGCTTATGTTGTCTGCACTGTTTACTGGATTTTGTGTGTACGGCGTTGATATTAGTACACAGCCATTGAATGCTCGCATATCCTGTTTTCACTTCCCAATTATATTTCTTAGAGGGCGTGTATCCTCCTCCATGGCTTGTTCCAAGTAAAACTCGCTTTATTGTGTGACACTGGATCCTTTCTTCCTGCTGTAAGAATATGCCCTCTCACATCCTGCTATATAGTGGTTAAGTTTGCACATAAATCCTGAAGTGATATATCGGCTGGGTGGGCACTGACTGGCGCGGAATGAAGTATTGTGATTGTGTATCCTGCCTACAATGTTCAACGCACGAATCCTACGTATAGCTGCTCCTTTAGTTGATACTATGTCGTATGGCTCGCCCTTTCGGTTGTCTGGTCTGAATGTATGACACCTTTTTAACTTATAAAATGAAACCTACGTTATTCTCTTATGTCTGCTGCTATATATCGTAGCGCTCTTATTTTTGGCTTTTCCGCATAGTAAGACGACCTGGAATGTTGTTGATTGTCATAGCGGCCGGCCCGTAGTGGTTGTAGGCAGACGCTGTGTACTATGCATAAGATAAATAAAGGTTTTCACAAAAAAATAAATAATAATAATAATAATAATAATGCAAGACATTCAGTTGCATTCTCATAAAAGTACTAATTTTCATTTTTAATAACCGTATTTCATCTTTAAACGCATTTAAGAAAATCTAGCAAAACGTCATTCTGATGCGCCGCGTAAGCGCCCCCGGAAGCGCCTACGTACGTGCCGCGTAAGCGCCTGCGTAAGCGCCCCGAAGCGCGTAGCGTAAGCGCACGTCAAGCCATGTGACCTTAAAACAACACTTTTGATTGGTTAATAACAGTTGTTTTTCACAAGTAGGGAAACACCCCACCCATTTCCCTCACAACCTCTTTGCTTTTGCTGAGACAACACCTCTTGTCTGTTCCTGCAAAAAGAACATCTTATTCCACCATGTCTGGTTCCCAGAACCCTTCCCAGGACCAGTCCTCAGACTCTTCGGATGGATTCCTGCCTGAGGCCCCCCACAGAGAAAAGTGAAAGACCACTTCATATGGAAGTTTTCTCTTTTCCAGAGGGGCAGAAAAAATGCAATGCTGCCAAAGTCACCTGTAAGATTTGTGACTTCCACCCGGAAGTATAGTTTCGGGAATGCTACTTTAATCAGGCATGTTGAGAGGAGGCACCCGAATAATTATGCACGGGAGAGCACCAGAGCCCTGGCTTGCAATCCACCGCAAGATGGCCACCGGAGCTTCAACATCATCGGTGAGAGGAAGACCAGCAGTGATGATCTCAAATATTCAGCCTGTTTTTGCAGATATTACAATTCGTTGTAAGCAGTGTGACCAACTGCTCTGTTATGGGGAGCAGAGCATTCAACTAATTGTTAGAAACAGGGAAGAACACTGCTGCGCCCCTCGGCCCTAATTTTTCCCCTTTTTTTTGCTCCTGTTGAGCAGTTTTGCATTCCCTAGTTTTGTTTTTGTTCTGAAAAAAATACAAAAAAAATGTAAAAAGTTCGGAAAAAGGAAAAAAACTATTTAAAAACTAAAAAAGATGAAAAAAATCAGTTATTTTCAGAACTACCTCCAATTCTCCAAAAAGAGCTATATTCCTTACATATTCTCAAGGAGTGAGTGAAGTGGAGTACGGTGAGAGAGGAAAGGAAAATGAGTGAGGGAGCGAAGGAAGGGAAGAGAGGGGAAGGGAAGTGAAGCAGGGGGACTGAAAGAAGGTGAGTGTGGGAGGTCAGTGAGGAGAAGGGGAGTGAACATGGGGAATGAGGATAAGTGAGGGAAGCGGAGTAAGGGAACGGGGGTGAGGAAGGGTAAGAGAAGAGCAGTGAGGTTGAGGAAAGAGTGGTGATAGAGGGTGTATAAAGGCAAGTGAGTGTGAGACAAGGGGAGTGAGGGAGTGAGGAGACAGAGGGAGTGAAGGAAAGAGTGAGACAAGGGGACTGAGTGAGGGAGCATAGAAAGGTAAGTGAGGGAGTGTAGGTGAGTTAAAGGGAGTGAGCATGAGGGAAGGGGACTGAGAGAGTGAGGGGACGGAGGTAGTGAGGCTAAGAGAGAGGGAGTGAGGGAAGGAGAGTGAGGATATGACAGGACAGAGGGAGTGAGAGAAGGAGTGAGTGAAGTGGAGTAAGGTGAGTGAGGGAAGAGGAATGAGTGAGTGAGCGAAGGAAGGGAATAGAGGGGAAGAGAACTGAAGCATAGGTACTGAGAGAAGGTGAGTGGGGGATGAAAGTAAAGAGAAGGGGAGAGAAGGATGGGGAATGAGGGGTAGTGAGGGAACCGGAGTAAGGGAACAGGGGTGAGGGAGGGTGAGAGAAGGGCAGAGAGCATGAGTAAAGAGGGGTGAAAGAGGGTGGATAACAGTGAGTGAGGATAAGACAAGGGGAGTGAGGGAGTGAGGGGATAGACGGAGTGAAGGAAGGAGTGACAGAAAGGGACTGAGTGAGGGAGCAAAGAAAGGTTAGTGAGGGAGTGTGGGTGAGTTATAGGGAGTGACCATGAGTGAAGGGGACTGAGAGAGTGAGAGGACGGAGAGAGTGAGGCTAATAGAGAGAGAGTGAGGATGTGAGAGGACAGTGGGAGTGAGAGAAGGAGTGAGTGAAGTAGAGTGAGGTGAGTGAGGGAAGGGGAGTGACTGAGGGAGCAAAGGAAGGAAAGAAGGGGAAGGGGAGTGAAGCAGAGTGACTGTGAAAAGGTGACTGTGGGAGGAGAGTGAGGGGAAGGGGAGTTAAGGATGGGGAATGAGGATAATTGAGGGATGTGGAGTAAGGGAACGGGGTGAGGGAGGGTGAGAGAAGGGCAGTGAGGTTGAGGAAAGAGGAGTGATAGAGGGTGGATAAAGGTGAGTGAGCGTAAGACAAGGGGAGTGAGGGAGTGAGGACATAGAGGTAGTGAAGGAAGGAGTGAGAGAAGGGGACTAAGTGAGGGAGCATAGAAAGGTAAATGAGGGAGTGTGAATAATTTGCTTAGTTGATGTGTATAAAATATGGGAATATATGTATTCTTGAAGTCAGTTAGGCTTTAGGATGTGTACTAGTACAGAATCTTAGGCAGCATGTCTGTTAGGCCTCTTAGTTACCAAATAGGCTCTAAGCTGTGCAATAAAGATCCAGGGTGAGCTGTTGAAATGAAAAGGGAATGTTATGTCTTGCTTGTATATATATATATGGTCTGTTTTTTTCCAGTAGAGACAGTGAGATAGTATGAGCACAGGCACACATAGTGCAAGCAGACACAGTCATGGTAGATTACATGTAGAATCCTGGTGAAAAACTTTAAAAGTGCTCATTTTACTAAAACCATTTATCACAGTCATTTCTTTAAGACAGAGTACTCAGCCCATGTGTTGAATATTAGACAGATTTGTTGGCATGAGCTGGAAGCCATTTTGTATTTCTGGCAGCCATTTCCTTTCCCATGGGCTCTCTCCTACCTTTCTGTTAACTGTCTTTGTAGCCTGTCTAGAGACAAACTATGTTTAACATACTCCACTTCTCACATGCCCATAAGGGCCTAACTAACAGAATGCACCTACTTCTCTAGTATAAGTGTCAGACTATTTTGACCAGGATCACAAAGAGTGTCTGGGTGAAAGAAAGAATTATATTTGCATATTTTTCTTTAATCTGTAAAGATGATGCAGAGAGATGGTGAGATGGTATGAGCAGAGACACACATAGTGCATGCAGAGACAGACATGGTAGATTACATGTAACATCCTGGTCATGTGTCTAGGATCACACTGTGAGTCAAGCTTGATTTTAAATGAATCTGGGTGAATAATTTGCTTAGTTGATGTGTATAAAAATATGGGAATACATGTATTCTTGAAGTCAGTTAGGCTTTAGGATATGTACTAGTAGAGAATCTTAGGCAGCATGTCTGTCAGGCCTCTTAGTTCTCAAATAGGCTCTAAGCTGTGCAATAAAGATCCAGGGTGTGCTGTTGAAATGAAAAAGAAATGTTATGTCTTGCTTATATATATATGTTCTGTTTTTTGCCAGTAGAGACAGTGAGATATTATGAGCACAGACACGCATAGTGCATGCAGAGACAGACATGGTAGATTACATGTAACATCCTGGTCATGTGTCTAAGATCACACTGTGAGTCAAGCTTGATTTTAAATGTATCTGGGTGAATAATTTGCTTAGTTGATGTGTTTAAAAATATGGGAATACATGTATTCTTGAAGTCAGTTAGGCTTTAGGATATGGTGCAGGCACACAGTGAGATGACATACGCAAAGAGAGAGATGACACACACAAAGAGAGAGATGGGGCAGAAACAGAGCGAGATGACACGTGCAAAGAGAGAGATGGCGCAGGCAGAGAGTGAGATGGCACACGGAAAGAGAGAGATAGCGCAGGGAGAGAGATGACACACACAAAGAGAGAGATGTGTCATCTCTCTCTTTGTGTGTGTCATCTCTCTGTTTGTGTGTGTCATCTTAATCTCTGTCTGCACGATCTCTCTCTTTGTGTCTGTCATCTCTCTCTTTGTGTGTGTCATCTCTCTCTTTGTGTGTGTCATCTCTCTCCTTGTGTGTCATCTCACTCAGTCCCCTGCACCATCTCTCTCTTTGTGTGTGTCATTTCTCTGTTTGCGTGTGTCATCTCATTCTGTGCCTGCCCCATCTCTCTCTTTGTGTGTGTCATCTCTCTCTTTGTGTGTGTCATCTCTCTCTTTGCGTGTGTTATCTCACTGTGTGCCTGCACCATCTCTCTCTTTCTGTGTGTCATCTCTCTGTTTGCGTGTGACATCTCACTCTGCCTGTCATCTCACTCTCTGCCTGCGCTATCTCTCTCTTTCCATGTGCCATCTCACTCTCTGCCTGCGCCATCTCTCTCTTTGCGTGTATCATCTCGCTCTGTTTCTGCTCCATCTCTTTCTTTGTGTGTGTCATCTCTCTGGTTGTGTGTGTCATCTCAATCTCTGTCTGCACGATCTCTCTCTTTGTGTGTGTCATCTCTCTCTTTGTGTGTGTCATTTCTCTCTTTGTGTGTGTCATCTCTCTCCTTGTGTGTGTCATCTATCTCTAATCCAGCATTGAATCAAAGCATGAGAAACATTATTAAAAAAACAGTATCCTATAAGCTAAGAGATGCAAACTGTGAGGAGACACAGGTGACATTATAGAAAAAGGTGCAAATAATAATTCCTTACTTCACACAGACACTCAGTGTGATCCTTGTCAAAAATGTTAGTCATACATTTTTCCCAAAAACATTTAGCATAATAATTCGTAAAAGACACAGAGCACAGCCCATATCAATGACCACTACATTACAATGCAGATACCTGACTCATTTCCAAAATACTTTTCCAATATGCACCATTAATTTTTTTTTGCCAGCATTACATAGAAACATGAGACACAATGCAAAAAGAAACAGTACCCTATAAGCTAAGAGATGCAAACTGTGAGGAGACACAGGTGACATTATAGACAAAGGTGAAAATATAATTCCTTAATTGACACAGACACTCAGTATGATCCTTGTCAAAAAAGTTAAAGCCATACATTTTACCCAAAAACATTTAGCATAGTAAATCGTTTTAGACACAGAGCACAGCCCATTTAAATGACCACTACATTACAAGGCAGAAACCTGACTCATTTCCAAAATACATTTTCAATATGCACCATTCATTTTTTTGCCAGCATTACATAGAAACATGAGACACAATGCAAAAAGAAACAGTACCCTATAAGCTAAGAGATGCAAACTGTGAGGAGACACAGGTGACATTATAGAAAAAGGTGAAAATATAATTCCTTATTTCACACAGACACTCAGTGTGATCCTTGTCAAAAATGTTAAAGCCATACATTTTTCCTAAACACATTTAGCATACTAATTTGTTTAAGACACAGAGCACAGCCCATATCAATGACCACTACATTACAATGCAGAAACCTGACTCATTTCCAAAATACTTTTTCAATATGCACCATTCATTTTTTGCCAGCATTATATAGAAACATGAGACAAAATGCAAAAAGAAACAGTACCCTATAAGCTAAGAGATGCAAACTGTGAGGAGACACAGGTGACATTATAGAAAAAGGTGAAAATATAATTCCTAAATTAACACAGACACTCAGTGTGATCCTTGTCAAAAAAGCTAAAGCCATACATTTTACCAAAAAACATTTACCATAGTAAATCGTTTTAGACACCGAGCACAGCCCATTTAAATGACCACTACATTACAAGGCAGAAACCTGACTCATTTCAAAAATACATTTCCAATATGCACCATTCATTTTTTTGCCAGCATTACATAGAAACATGAGACACAATGCAAAAAGAAACAGTACCCTATAAGCTAAGAGATGCAAACTGTGAGGAGACACAGGTGACATTATAGAAAAAGGTGAAAATATAATTCCTTAATTGGCACAGACACTCAGTGGAATCCTTATCAAAAATGTTAAAGCCATACATTTTACCAAAAAACATTTAGCATAGTAAATCGTTTTAGACACAGAGCACAGCCCATTTAAATGACCACTACATTACGAGGCAGAAACCTGACTCATTTCCAAAATACATTTCCAATATGCACCATTCATTTTTTGCCAGCATTACAAAAAAACATGACACACAATGCAAGAATAAAGAAGCCCAATATGCTTCTTAATCTTCCCCATAGTGCATACAGCACTCTATCTATATTAAATGAGTCATTACTCACCTTTCAAAATGCTTTTGAAGATTTAGAACAGTGTCAGTCACACACACCAGATTTTCTTAAGCAGAATCTCTGAAATGCACCTCAAACACTGCAACCACAAATGGCCCTGATTCCCTGTAATTCTTTACACATATCCCTGGACTTAACCAATCAAAATTATTCCCACACTCTTCC
Source organism: Lissotriton helveticus (assembly GCF_964261635.1). Taxonomy (NCBI): domain Eukaryota; kingdom Metazoa; phylum Chordata; class Amphibia; order Caudata; family Salamandridae; genus Lissotriton; species Lissotriton helveticus. The sequence goes on along the minus strand of NC_136061.1, from coordinate 424,431,639 downwards.
AAAACCAAACTTACATTTTAATTGGTTCTACATTTCAACACTTTCAAACTCACATAATTTTCACCCATCCCCCCAGTGCTCATTCAGCCTGTTACCATGGTAACTCCCACCTAACTCAGCACACAGGTGAAAAGTTCAAGATACTATGTTGCAAATGAACCCAGCAAGGGTGTTTGACTTCTCAATATAGCAGCTTATCCTGTGCAATGTTTCTTTCAATGACTTTTTCTCAACCATTAGAATTACGTCTTTCAAAAAACAGAAGCATGCACCCTAATTTTCAGTGGAGAATTTTAAGAAACCACCAATCATTTCTTCTTTTTCAAGTGCACTGAATCTCAACCACTTTTTTTTCATTACTCCTACTTTCAAACTGCCATTTCATTTCCACAACTCATCTGAATACAACCACATCTACCTTCAAGATGCCTAAAGTCTGGATTGTGGGTCATAGCTTTGTTCACTGGAGTGAAACATATGCAGCAAACAGAGGTATTCCCAACCTTGATTTACCAAATGTGGATATTATGTGGATTGGCCAGAGAGGATTGAGATGTCACCAATTGATACCATTGGTAAAATCCTTTATGCATCTACCACACCCTGACCTCATAATTGTGCACTGTGGTGGAAATGTCCTAGGCACTTTGACTGGGGTAGGTCTGGAAAGGACATCTTTGGGAAATTGATGTCACTTTTTCCAAAAACTGCCTTGGTATATTCTAATATATGCCAAAGGCAAAAATGGAACTGGTCCAACCAATTTTGTCCACAGATTAAGAAAGCAAGGAAACATGTGAATAAATCTGTTTCTGCTTTCCTCAGAGACTATAGTATGGGTTCTATATACCACAACAACTTGCGTTACAACATGCAAGGCATCTATAGGAGAGATGTTGTACATTTTACAGATGAGGGGAATAGAGTCTTCCTCTTGAATTTTAGACTCTGCATCGGTATCTACTTGTAGGTACAAAAAACACCCACATAACACAACAACTCTTTTCAGAGCTACCCTACCTCTAAGCACTCTAAATTCTATTTTTACTCTATTTTCTTTTCACTGTTTTTCCCCGTGGTGCGCTCAGGGTACGCGTACCTATAAACGCCCGTGTAAGCGCACCCTGAGCTTACTCCGCAAAATTTTCACAAAAAATAATTTGTTTTTTTGCCCTTCAGGGTCCTTCTAGGCCCCCCTCAGAAAACCTAGGGGTCAGGGGGTGTCTACCCTGCCTCCTTTTAATCATTTACCCCTTTTTGTTTCACCTCTTATGTCTCGATCATACCGAGACACAAGATGGCGGACTCTCCGGACTGTTTGGAATGTTGACAGACACCCGAGAGCCAATCAGCTTTCCACTCGCGCACTTCCGTGGTGCGCCGGTTGCGTTCCCTGGTACGCGTACCGGTAAGCGCTCGAAGCGTGCATATAGATATATATGTGTTTTTTAAGTTACATTTCATAAAAACCACTGCAGCGATTTTAACCAAATATAGAAAAGGCACTTCTGCGTACCAGTCCCTACAATTTTACAAAGTTTGGTGTAATTCCATTCAGCGGTTCGGGCTGTAGCCGTGTCTGAACGTCCTATGGAAATTAACATGGGGAAAACACGTTTTGGGACCCCCCTTTTTTCTCGGCCCCCGCATAACAATCCCCCCGAAACTTCCAGGGAAGGAGCGTAGCGGAGCTGGCCTAAATTTTGGAAAATTACACGCAAATTCCTCAACCGGCGCCAAAGTTATTCCCAATAGAATGTTGCGGATTTCCTATGGAAACTAGGTCCTAACTATAACTATATATGTATATATATAGTTATAGTTATAGTTATATATATATATATATATATATATATCAGAAAGTGACTTCGCAGCCTGCAGTTGGTCGCTGAGGTGGTACCTGGGGTGCCGCCCTGTGAATCCATGCACTGTGTGACAGACACCATGGGGTGCCTGCCACAGGGTGCATTTTTTACACTTACACCCATTTCTTTATGAGAGCCTGTATTATGTTATGTTTATGGCTTTAACACAGGCGCCCATAGAGAAATGTGAGTATTTGAACGAACAGTGTTAGGTTGTATCTTAAGCAGGCAGTTGGAACCGCCGACTGGAGGTCAGTCGGTCATGAGACGTGTCAGTTGGAGGCAACTCCAAACAACATCATAATAAGCACCAAAGTGTAAATCCTTTCAGGAGTTTTTGAACTAATAACTGAAATTCTAATTTGTATATCTAGGGACGCGGATCCTCGAATCCGATAGTCCCCGCTCTGATATCTGTTTGGCTGTTGATTCTTCAACCAGTGTTAGCAGCCATCTTCGGACTTGGCTTCAGCTGAGTCCCCCCAAAAATGTTTTTAAAAGAAAAGGGGCAGGGTAAGAATACCCTGACACTCTAGCCCTGGTGTACCCCAGGGAACTTGTCAGGGCAAAAAAGCATATTTTTTATTCCAACTGGGATCGAGGGACGATCCGCAACTCTGGTGAAAAATTAATTTTAAAAAAACAAGTGCGTTTCTGCGCTTATGTTTTTTATGAGCCCCCTGGTGGACCAGGTCCTAGGGGCATAGTTTTTCAATTTAATATTGGAAGGGGCACATGCACCCCCTCCGCATGGGGAGCTGTTTCCACAAGGAATGCCACCTCCAGGGACAGTGGAGACATTGAGGCCCCCCGCAGCGGTCAGTAACACTGCACACTGGGTGCCCTGGGTGGGTTCAAAGGCACCCAGGAACAGGAGGCTGGCCCCCCTTCCTGTGCCTTGGGGATGAGGTCCCCAGGGTCAAAATCAGCCAGGGTGGGGGACAGAACAGCCCCCCTTCCCATTGCACGAAATGCAAAGCAGAGGGCTTAAAAACTAGCGGAAAAGGCAAAACAGAGCAGAAGATGCCAAAACAGAGTTCAAAAAAGCAGAACAGGATAGAAGAAGGCAAAACAGAGTGCAGAAAAACTATACAGCTATTTTAAAAAAAGCCATAATGGTGGAAAGAAAAATTCGCAGAAAAGACAAAACAGAGGGCAGAAAAACTAGCAGAAAAAGCAAAACAGAGGGCAGAAAATCAAGCTGCAAAATAGGGCAGAAGAGGCCAAAACAGAGAGCAGATAAAATGAGCAGTGAGGGATAAACGGAGTCATGTCCAAATAAGAGGAGTCTAAGGGGGAAGAGAAGGGCACAGGCCGCCCCCCACTCAAACCATAACACACAACGATAGGCCTGTCACCCAAGACACTCTTAGGAAAATACTAATATGGCATGGATAATGGTGATACAAATAAACTTTATGTTTTATCACCACCCCTCAGTTTTTCTGGTGATTCAAATCCAGCCAAGTGTCAAACATTAATGCGGTACAAACACGGTGAACTATCAATCTGTCGTGATACCAACACCCACCAGACGCTACTTGTGGAAAAAGTGTGGAGAAGAGAGTGAGCCCCTCACGGAAGAACCACCAATTGGGTTATCTGACTTACAATTGCCAGTATACCCAATTATCATCATTGGTGACTCACTCTCATAACAGTGGGAAATGGGAACAGAAAAAAGACTAACAACATGTAACAGTGTTTTTTCGATATCAGCCCCACAATCTGCTGATAGTTCCTATCAAAACAAGTCAATGTATTGCCCTTGCTATACTTTTGTGCACATATAACACAAACCACAAAACCAAGAAACCCCCAGTGAGAAAGAAACGTGAATCTCACACAGTTAAAACAGAAGAGTTCACTGGCCACTCATGATTTATTCTGGGCTGTGAATCCTTCTAACATAAAAATGACTCACACCATGTCCTATCGTCCAGCGTGGGACACCCGACGATAGCGGGTTTTCGTAACCAACACGTGATCTCTTGAGGACACGGGCATACTGATTTTAGGGGTAGCAGGTATGCGTGAGAAACGCTAACCCCAGGTGTGTTTTGAAATACAGTGGCAATAACAGTGGGCAACCCCCATTTGCCCTGAAGAAGTTGCAGAAAGTACAAGCAACGAAACATGTTGGCGACTATGACCCACCTATGAGTATATATGGTGTGAGTCATTTTTATGTTAGAAGGATTCACAGCCCAGAATAAATCATGAGTGGCCAGTGAACTCTTCTGTTTTAACTGTGTGAGATTCACGTTTCTTTCTCACTGGGGGTTTCTTGGTTTTGTGGTTTGTGTTATATGTGCACAAAAGTATAGCAAGGGCAATACGTTGACTTGTTTTGATAGGAACTATCAGCAGATTGTGGGGCTGATATCGAAAAAACACTGTTACATGTTGTTAGTCTTTTTTCTGTTCCCATTTCCCACTGTTATGAGAGTGAGTCACCAATGATGATAATTGGGTATACTGGCAATTGTAAGTCAGATAACCCGATTGGCGGTTCTTCCGTGAGGGGCTCACTCTCTTCTCCACACTTTTTCCACAAGTAGCGTCTGGTGGGTGTTGTAATCACGACAGATTGATAGTTCACCGTGTTTGTACCGCATTAATGTTTGACACTTGGCTGGATTTGAATCACCAGAAAAACTGAGGGGTGGTGATAAAACATAAAGTTTATTTGTATCACCATTATCCATGCCATATTAGTATTTTTCTAAGAGTGTCTTGGGTGACAGGCCTATCGTTGTGTGTTAGGGATAAACGGAGAGCAAGACACAAGCAGAAAGGCAACACAGACTGCAGAAAATCAAAAAGAAAGGGCAGAAAAATGAGCAGAAGAGGCAAAACAGAGGGCAGAAAAATAAAATGAGCAGGAAATGCAAAACAGAGGGCAGATAAACTAACAGAAAAGACAAAACAGAGGGCAGAAAAACTAGCATAAAAGACAAAATATTGCAAAAAACGAGCTGAGAAGGCACAGCAGAAGGCAGCAGGTAGGCAGGCAGCAGAGGGTAGCAGACTGCAGACTAGCTGGACACAAGAATTGTTGCAGAGGGAGCTGGCATGAGTACTTGCTTAGTTTTTACAGCAGATATTAAACCTCAATGGAAACACTTATATATATATAAACATAACAGGTGCCTCAATTGAAGCTTCACTTCTGTAAAGGTCAAATGACCCTGACCTCCTGGGCTTGACAAAGGCAAAACAAGTGTGCTTTCTCAGCAATTCCACGTTGAAAGAGGCACTGAACTGCTTTGTGGAGGTGATGCATTGTTGATCTATTGGAGTGCAATCTGTAGTGACTGTGAAGAGTGGATCGTTACTAGTCCATACCTGGTGAGAGCAGAGCCCTTAGTTCTCCCTTTAGTTTACTACAAGTATTAAAATATGCAAAATCACCTGAATCTCGCCCTTTTGGCCCTGCCCAGTTCACCGTAATAGTATGCAGTGCTCTTTCCGCCTTTTGCCGGGATGATGGACAGCTTAACAAAAGGACCCACAGGTCACGTTCCCTGCCGATTTTGGTAATGGATTCTTGATGCCAAGAAATATGAGGACATCACTTCCAAACAAAGAAGCACTTTCTTGATATAGTTAAGAGTAAGTTCCCTTGTTTGATGGAGATTCACCTCTTTGTAGTCTCGTTGTCTTCTCTGCAGAATTATTCAAGTTATTACAGATTTCTGGATGAAGATGGACGAGGAACAATCATATTGCCGAAACACACACAAGGTTGTGGGAGACATTTCCTACAGGTCCATTACGCAGCTGTAGTGCAGAATATGCACTAGTTGTTACGAATGAGATAGCACTTACTAATTGACCAGTATAAAGTACGCCTGTTATGTACACTTTTTCTGAAAAACTGTGAGTCTTGTTTGATATAGGGGAAGGTGAGGTTCCATTCCGGGCCAGTCACTCACAGAGCTACTGACACACCTGCACTGACACTCACATACCCACTGACACACATATATATGAGTGTTAAACATATATACTAATGTATCAAAACAGTTAAATTAGTTTACTTTGTGTACTACTATTGAGTGATTTTATTTTAAAACATAGATTATGTGAGTATCTGTGTAACTGTGTATCTCCGTGTGTAGCAGTATGTGTGAATAAGTGGGTGCTTGAGTAGCTGCATGGGTGAGTATGTGTCTGTGTGACTGTATGGGTGAGTGAGTGGGTGTGTAAGTGGTATATGGGTGAGTGAGTCAGTATGTGAGAGACTGTATAGATGAGTGAGTGGTTGTGTGAGTTTTTGTATGGGTGAGCGAGTGGCTGCATGGGTGAGTGAGTGGGTGTGTGAGTGTTTGGGTGACTGTGAGATTACATGAGTCACTGTATGGGTGTGTGAATGGGTGTGTAAGTGGGTGTATTGAGTGAGTGAGTGTGTGAGTGGCTGTATGGGTGAGTTAGTGGTTGTGTGTGTGCCTCTATAGGTGAATAAGTGAGTGTGAGAGAGGCTCTATGGGAGACTATGTGGTTGTCTCAGTGACTGTTTAGGTGTCTGAGTACATGTGTTAGTATCTGGATGAGTAAATGACTGGGTGTTTGAGTGTTTGTATGGGTGAGTGACTGGTTGTGTGAGTGCCTGTATGAGTGAGTGAATGGGTGTTTGAGTGGCTCTATGCATGAGTGAGTGGGGGGTGCATGAGTATTTACATGGGTTTGTGAATGGGTATGTGAGTGGGTGTGTGGCTGTGTGAGTGGGTATATGGGATGTTGCATGGGGTGAAAGTGGGTGTGTGAGTGGTTCTGTGGATGATGGCATCAGGAATGTCATTTGAGATGTCATGAGTGATGTCACTGACCATGTCATGAGTGATGTAATATATGAGGTCATGGGTAGTGCATTGCAGGGGTGCAAGTTATAGTTAACTCAGATAACTATAACTGCTGAACTTCTAGGGTTTTGTATGAGTGAAATCTCAGCCTAACTATGATGACCCTGTAACCTTTGGTTTTTCCAGTTGATTTCTAAGGTTTTTTTTAAACTCTATTTCCTAACTATTATGTCCCTGTAACCTTTGTTTATTTCAATGAATATCTATGGGTTTTTATGGTATTTCCTAACTGTAACCTGAAACCTTTGAGAGTGAGTGTGTGAGTGAGTACATGAGTGTCTCACTGGGTGTGTGAGTGAGTGTGTGAGTGTATCACTGGGTGGGTGCATGAGTGTCTGAGTGGGTGAGTGAATCTCTGAGTTTGCCTGTGAGTTGGTGTGTGATTCTGAGTAGGTCTGTGAGTGGGTGAGAGAGAGTAGGAGGAATTCTGTAAGGGGGGCATGAATGTCTAACTGGGTCTGTGAGTGAGTGTACGTGCCTGAGTTTGTCTGTGAGTGGGTGCATGAGTGTCTGAATGGGTCTGTGAGTGGCTCTGAGAGTATCTGACTTGTTCTGTGAGTGGGTGCATGATTACCTGAGTATGTTCTGCTCGTTTTTCAAATGTTTTCTGCCTTTTCTGCTCACTTCTGACTCTTTCTGCTCATTGCTCACCTTCATTTTTCCTCTTTCTGCTAATTTCTGGTCTACATTTTGCCACTTTCTGCTAATTTCTGCCCTTTATTTTGTCTCTCTCTGCTCGTTTCTGACCTTTATTTTGCCTCTTTCTGCTAGTTTCTGATCTCTATTTTGCCTCTTTCTGCTCCTTCCCGACCTTTATTTAGCTCCTTTCTGCTTGTTTCTGATCTCTATTTTGCTTCTTTCTGTTGGCCTTTATTTTGCTTCTTTCTGCACCTTCCTGACCTTTATTGTCCATTTTCTGCTCGTTTCTGACCTCTAATCTGTCTCTTTCTGCTTGTCTGCTTGTTTCTGACCTTTATTTTCTGTCTTTCTGCTTGTTTCTGGCCGCTAATCTGCCTCTTTCTGCTAATTTCTGCTCTTTATTCTGCTTCTTTCTGAAATTAATTTTGACTCTTTCTGTTCATTTCTGACCTTTGTCTGCTTCTTCCATCTCGTTTCTGACCTTTATTTTGCCTCTTTCTGCTAATTTCTGACCTTTAGTATGCCTCTTACTGCTCATTTCTGACCTTTATTTTGCCTCTTTTTGCTTGTTTCTGATCTCTATTTTGCCTCTTTCTGCTCGTTTCCGACCTTTATTTTGTTTCTTTCTGCTAGTTACTGATCTCTATTTTGCCTCGTTCTGTTCCTTCCTGACCTTTATTTTCCCTCTCCATGTTTCTGACCTCTAATCTGTCTCCTTCAGCTTGTTTCTGATCTTTATTTTCTGCCTTCTGCTCGTTTCTGACCTCTAACCTGCCTCTTTCTGAGCATTTCTGACCTTCATTCTGCTTCTTTATGACCTTTATTTGCCTCTTTCTGTTCATTTCTGACCTTTGTCTGCCTCTCTGATCTCATTTCAAACCTTTATTTTGCCTCTTTCTGCTAATTTCTGACCCTTAGTCTGCCTCTTACTGCTCGTTTCTGACCTTTATTTTGCCTCTTGCTGTTTGTTTCTGAACTCTATGTTGCCTCTTTCTTCTCGTTCCCGACCTTTATTTTGCTTCTTTCTGATCGTTTCTGATCTCTATTTTGCCTCTTTGTGTTGGTCTTTATTTTACCTCTTTCTGCTCCTTCCTCACCTTTATAGTCCCTCTTTCTGCTAGTTTCTGACCACTAATCTGTCTCTTTCTGCCTGTTTCTGACCTTTATTTTCTGTCTTGCTGCTCATTTCTGACCTCTAATCTGCCTCTTTCTACTCATTTCTGACATTTATTCTGCTTCATTCTGACCTTTATTTTGCCTTTCTGTTCATTTCAGACCTTTGTGTGTCTCTCCCATCTCATATCTGACCTTTATTTTGCCTCTTTCTGCTAATTTCTGACCTTTAGTCTGCCTCTTTCTGCTAGTTTCAGACCTTTATTTTGCCTCTTTCTGCTCATTTCTGACTTTTAGTGTCTCTCTTACTGCTCGTTTCTGATCTCTATTTTACCTATTTCTGCTCGTTCCCGACTTTTATTTTGCTTCTTTCTGCTTGTTTCTGATGTCTATTTTTCCTCTTTCTGTATGCCTTTATTTTGCCTCTTTCTGCTCCTTCCTGACCTTTATTTTCCCTCTTTCTGCTCGTTTCTGACCTCTAATCTGTCTCTTTCTGCTTGTTTCTGACCTTTATTTTCTACCTTCTGCTAGTTTCTGACCTCTAATTTGCCTCTTTCTGTTCATTTCTGACCTTTGTCCTCATCTCATTTCTGACCTTAATTTTGCCTCTTTCTTCTCATTTCTCACCTTTAGTATGCCTCTTCCTGTTCGTTTCTCACCTTTATTTTGCATCTTGCTGATCGTTTCTAACCTATATGTTGCCTCTTACTGCTCGTTTCTGACCTCCATTCTGCGTCTTTGGGCTCGTCTCTCACCTTTATCTTGCCTTATGCTGACCTTTTCTTCTGCCTCTTTCTGACCTTTATTTTGCCTCTTTCTGTTCATTTCTGACCTTTGTCTGCCTCTTACTGCTCGTTTCTAACCTTTATCTGCTTGTTTCTGATGTCTATTTTGCCTCTTTCTCCTCGTCCCTGACTTTTATTTTGCTTCTTTCTGCTTGTTTCTGATCTCTAATCTGCCTCTTTCTGCTCATTTCTGACATTTATTCTGCTTCTTTCTGACCTTTATTTTGCCTCTTTCTGTGCATTTCTGATCTTTGTTCTGCCTCTGTCTGCTCGTTTCTGACCCTGATTTTACCACTTTCTGCTCAATTCTGCCCTCTTTTCTGGCTCTTTCTGTTAATTTCTCACCCTTATTTTGCCTCTTCCTGCTCGGTTCAAACCTATATGTTGCCTCTTACTCCTCGTTTCTGACCTGTATTCTGCGTCTTTCGGCTCGTCTCTCACCTTTGTCTTGCCTCATTACTGACCTCTATTCTGCCTATTTCTGACCTTTATTTTGGCTCTTTCTACTCGTTTCTGACCTTTATTCTGCCTTTTTCAGCTCGTTTCTGACTTTTATTCTGCCTCTTTATGCTCATGTCTGAACTCCATTTTCCCTATTTCTGCTCGTTTCTGACCCTTTGTCGGCCACTTTCTCTTCATTTCTCACCATTATTTTGCCTCTTCTTGCTCCTTGCTCACCTATATTTTGGCTCTTTGTGCTAGTTTCTCACCTTTAGTTTGCCTCTGTCTCCTCATTTCTAACCATTATTCACCCTTTCCCTGCTCGTTTCTGACCTTTATTCTGCCTCTTTCTGCTCCTTTCTGGCCTCTATTTTGCCTCCTTCTGCTAGTTTCTGACCTTTATTTTGCCTCTTTCTGCTAGTTTCTGATCTCTATTTTGCCTCTTTCTGCTCCTTCTCGACCTTTATTTAGCTCCTTTCTGCTTGTTTCTGATCTCTATTTTGCCTCGTTCTGCTCCTTCCTGACCTTTATTTTCCCTCTTTCTCCTCGTTTCTGACCTCTAATCCGTCTCCTTCTGCTTGTTTCTGATCTTTATTTTCTGCCTTCTGTTCGTTTCTGATCTCTTACCTGCCTCTTTCTGAGTATTTCTGACCTTTATTCTGCTTCTTTCTGACCTTTATTTGCCTCTTTCTGCTAATTTCTGACCCTTAGTTTGCCTCTTACTGCTCGCTTCTGACCTTTATTTTGCCGCTTGCTGTTTGTTTCTGAACTCTATTTTGCCTCTTTCTGCTCGTTCCCGACCTTTATTTTGCTTCTTTCTGCTCGTTTCTGATCTCTATTTTGCCTCTTTCTGTTGGTCTTTATGTTACCTCTCTCTGCTCCTTCCTCACCTTTATAGTCCTTCTTTCTGCTAGTTTCTGACCTCTAATCTGTCTCTTTCTGCTTGTTTCTGACCTTTATTTTCTGTCTTCCTGCTCGTTTCTGACCTCTAATCTGCCTCTTTCTACTCATTTCTGACCCTTATTCTGCTTCATTCTGACCTTTATTTTGCCTTTCTGTTCAGTTCAGACCATTGTCTGCCTCTCCCATCTCATATCTGACCTTTATTTTGCCTCTTTCTGCTCATTTCTGACCTTTAGTCTGCCTCTTACTGCTCATTTCAGACTTTATTTTGCCTCTTTCTGCTCATTTCTGACTTTTAGTCTCCCTCTTACTGATCGTTTCTGATCTTTTTTTACCTCTTTCTGCTCTTTCCGACTTTTATTTTGCTTCTTTCTGCTTGTTTCTGATCTCTATTGTTCCTCTTTCTGTATGTCTTTATTTTGCCTCTTTCTGCTCCTTCCTGACCTATATTTTCCCTCTTTCTGCTCGTTTCTGACCTCTAATCTGTCGCTTTCTGCTTGTTTCTGACCTTCATTTTCTGCCTTCTGCTAGTTTCTGACCTCTAATTTCCCTCTTACTGTTCATTTCTGACCTTTGTCTGCCTCTTCCATCTCATTTCTGACCTTCATTTTCCCTCTTGCTGCTCATTTCTCACCTTTAGTATGCCTCTTACTGCTCGTTTCTGACCCCTATTGTACCTCTTTCTGCTCGATTTTGCCCTCTATTCTGGCTCTTTCTGTTCGTTTCTCACCTTCATTTTGCATCTTGCTGATCATTTCTAACCTATACGTTGCCTCTTACTGCTCGTTTCTGACCTCCATTCTGCGTCTTTGGGCTCGTCTCTCACCTTTATCTTGCCTTATGCTGACCTTTTCTTCTGCCTCTTTCTGACCTTTATTTTTCCTCTTTCTGTTCATTTATGACCTTTGTCTGCCTCTCCGATCTCATTTCTGACCTTTATTTTTCCTCTTCTGCTCGTTTCTAACCTTTATTATCCCTCTTTCTGCTTGTTTCTGATGTCTATTTTGCCTCTTTCTCCTCATTCCCGACTTTTATTTAGCTTCTTTCTGCTTGTTTCTGATCTCTATTTTGCCCCTTTCTGTTTGTCTTTATTTTGCCTCTTTCTGCTCCTTCCTGACCTTTATTTTCCCTCTTTCTGCCAGTTTCTGACCTCTAATCATTCTCTTTCTGCTTGCTTCTGACCTTTATTTTCGGCCTTCTGCTAGGTTCAGACCTCGAATTTGCCTCTTTCTGTTAATTTCTGACCTTTATTTTGCCTCTTTCAGCTCGATTCTGTCCTCTATTCTGGCTCTTTCTGATCGTTTCTCACCTGTATTTTGCATTTTTCTGATCGCTTCTAACCTATATGTTGACTTTTAATGCTCGTTTCTGATCTCTATTTTACCTGTTTCTGCTCGTTCCCGACTTTTATTTTGCTTCTTTCTGCTTGTTTCTGATGTCTATTTTTCCTCTTTCTGCTCGTTTCTGACCTCTAATCTGTCTCTTTCTGCTTGTTTCTGACCTTTATTTTCTGCCTTCTGCTAGTTTCTGACCTCTAATTTGCCTCTTTCTGTTCATTTCTGACCTTTGTCTTCATCTCATTTCTGACCTTAATTTTGCCTCTTTCTTCTCATTTCTCACCTTTAGTATGCCTCTTACTGCTCGTTTCTGACCCCAATTTTACCTCTTTCTGCTCGAATCCGCCCTCTATTCTGGCTCTTTCTGTTCGTTTCTCACCTTTATTTTGCATCTTGCTGATCGTTTCTAACCTATATGTTGCCTCTTACTGCTCGTTTCTGACCTCCATTCTGCGTCTTTGGGCTCGTCTCTCACCTTTATCTTGCCTTATGCTGACCTTTCTTCTGCCTCTTTCTGACCTTTATTTTGCCTCTTTCTGTTCATTTCTGACCTTTGTCTGCCTCTTACTGCTCGTTTCTAACCTTTATTTTCCCTCTTTCAGCTAGTTTCTGATGTCTATTTTGCCTCTTTCTCCTCGTCCCTGACTTTTATTTTGCTTCTTTCTGCTTGTTTCTGATCTCTAATCTGCCTCTTTCTGCTCATTTCTGACATTTATTCTGCTTCTTTCTGACCTTTATTTTGCCTCTTTCTGCGCATTTCTGATCTTTGTTCTGCCTCTGTCTGCTCGTTTCTGACCCTGATTTTACCACTTTCTGCTCAATTCTGCCCTCTATTCTGGCTCTTTCTGTTAATTTCTCACCCTTATTTTGCCTCTTCCTGCTCGGTTCAAACCTATATGTTGCCTCTTACTCCTCGTTTCTGACCTGTATTCTGCGTCTTTCGGCTCGTCTCTCACCTTTGTCTTGCCTCATTACTGACCTCTATTCTGCCTATTTCTGACCTTTATTTTGGCTCTTTCTACTCGTTTCTGACCTTTATTCTGCCTTTTTCAGCTCGTTTCTGACTTTTATTCTGCCTCTTTATGCTCATGTCTGAACTCCATTTTCCCTATTTCTGCTCGTTTCTGACCCTTTGTCGGCCACTTTCTCTTCATTTCTCACCATTATTTTGCCTCTTCTTGCTCCTTGCTCACCTATATTTTGGCTCTTTGTGCTTGTTTCTCACCTTTATTTTGCCTCTGTCTCCTCATTTCTAACCATTATTCACCCTTTCCCTGCTCGTTTCTGACCTTTATTCTGCCTCTTTCTGCTCCTTTCTGGCCTCTATTTTGCCTTTTTCTGCTAGTTTCTGACCTTTATTTTGCCTCTTTCTGCTAGTTTCTGATCTCTATTTTGCCTCTTTCTGCTCCTTCTCGACCTTTATTTAGCTCCTTTCTGCTTGTTTCTGATCTCTATTTTGCCTCGTTCTGCTCCTTCCTGACCTTTATTTTCCCTCTTTCTCCTCGTTTCTGACCTCTAATCTGTCTCCTTCTGCTTGTTTCTGATCTTTATTTTCTGCCTTCTGTTTGTTTCTGATCTCTTACCTGCCTCTTTCTGAGTATTTCTGACCTTTATTCTGCTTCTTTCTGACCTTTATTTGCCTCTTTCTGCTAATTTCTGACCCTTAGTTTGCCTCTTACTGCTCGCTTCTGACCTTTATTTTGCCGCTTGCTGTTTGTTTCTGAACTCTATTTTGCCTCTTTCTGCTCGTTCCCGACCTTTATTTTGCTTCTTTCTGCTCGTTTCTGATCTCTATTTTGCCTCTTTCTGTTGGTCTTTATGTTACCTCTCTCTGCTCCTTCCTCACCTTTATAGTCCTTCTTTCTGCTAGTTTCTGACCTCTAATCTGTCTCTTTCTGCTTGTTTCTGACCTTTATTTTCTGTCTTCCTGCTCGTTTCTGACCTCTAATCTGCCTCTTTCTACTCATTTCTGACCTTTATTCTGCTTCATTCTGACCTTTATTTTGCCTTTCTGTTCAGTTCAGACCATTGTCTGCCTCTTCCATCTCATATCTGACCTTTATTTTGCCTCTTTCTGCTCATTTCTGACCTTTAGTCTGCCTCTTACTGCTCGTTTCAGACTTTATTTTGCCTCTTTCTGCTCATTTCTGACTTTTAGTCTCCCGCTTACTGCTCGTTTCTGATCTTTTTTTTACCTCTTTCTGCTCTTTCCAACTTTTATTTTGCTTCTTTCTGCTTGTTTCTGATCTCTATTGTTCCTCTTTCTGTATGTCTTTATTTTGCCTCTTTCTGCTCCTTCCTGACCTATATTTTCCCTCTTTCTGCTCGTTTCTGACCTCTAATCTGTCGCTTTCTGCTTGTTTCTGACCTTCATTTTCTGCCTTCTGCTAGTTTCTGACCTCTAATTTTCCTCTTTCTGTTCATTTCTGACCTCTGTCTGCCTCTTCCATCTCATTTCTGACCTTTATTTTCCCTCTTGCTGCTCATTTCTCACCTTTAGTATGCCTCTTACTGCTCGTTTCTGACCCCTATTTTACCTCATTCTGCTCGATTCTGCCCTCTATTCTGGCTCTTTCTGTTCGTTTCTCACCTTCATTTTGCATCTTGCTGATCATTTCTAACCTATACGTTGCCTCTTACTGCTCGTTTCTGACCTCCATTCTGCGTCTTTGGGCTCGTCTCTCACCTTTATCTTGCCTTATGCTGACCTTTTCTTCTGCCTCTTTCTGACCTTTATTTTTCCTCTTTCTGTTCATTTATGACCTTTGTCTGCCTCTCCGATCTCATTTCTGACCTTTATTTTTCCTCTTCTGCTCGTTTCTAACCTTTATTATCCCTCTTTCTGCTTGTTTCTAACCTTTATTATCCCTCTTTCTGCTTGTTTCTGATGTCTATTTTGCCTCTTTCTCCTCATTCCCGACTTTTATTTTGCTTCTTTCTGCTTGTTTCTGATCTCTATTTTGCCCCTTTCTGTCTGTCTTTATTTTGCCTCTTTCTGCTCCTTCCTGACCTTTATTTTCCCTCTTTCTGCCAGTTTCTGACCTCTAATCATTCTCTTTCTGCTTGCTTCTGACCTTTATTTTCGGCCTTCTGCTAGGTTCAGACCTCGAATTTGCCTCTTTCTGTTAATTTCTGACCTTTATTTTGCCTCTTTCAGCTCGATTCTGTCCTCTATTCTGGCTCTTTCTGATCGTTTCTCACCTGTATTTTGCATTTTTCTGATCGCTTCTAACCTATATGTTGACTCTTAATGCTCGTTTCTGACCTCGATTCTGCATCTTTGGGCTTGTCTCTCACCTTTATCTTGCCTTATGCTGACCTTTTCTTCTGCCTCTTCATGCTTGTTTCTGAACTCTATTTTCCCTATTTCCTCTCAGTTCTGACCTTTTTCTGCTTCTTTCTGTTCATTTCTCACCTTTATTTTGTCTCTTTTTTCTCCTTGCTAACCTATATTGTGCATCCTTGTGCTTGTTTCTCACCTTTAGTTTTCTCTTCTCTGCTCATATCTAACCTATAGTCACCCTCTCCCTACTCGTTTCTGACCTTTATTCTGCCTCTTTCTGCTAGATTCTGAACTTTATTCTGCCTCTTGCTGCTCCTTTCTGGCCTCTATTTTGCCTCTTTCTGCTAGTTTTCGACCTTTATTCTGCCTCTTTCTGCTCGTTTCTCGCCATTATTTCGCATCTCTCTGCTCGTTTTTCACCTTTATTTTGCCACTTTCTGCTTGTTGCTATCCTTTATTCTGCCTCTTTCTGCTCGCTCCTGATCTCTATTTTGCCTCTTTCCGCTGGTCTTTATTTTGCCTCTTTCTACTCCTTCCTGACCTTTATTTTCCCTCTTTCTGCTGTGTTCTGACCTCTAATCTGTCTCATTCTTCTTGTTTCTGACCTTTATTTTCCATCTTCCTGCTCGTTTGTGACCTCTAATCTGCCTCTTACTGCTCATTTCTGACATTTATTCTGCTTCTTTCTAACCTTTATTTATTCTATTTCTGTTAATTTCTGACACTTGTTCTGCCTCTTCCTACTCATTTCTGACCTTTACTTTGCCTCTTTCTGCGCATTTCTGACCTTTGTTCTGCTTCCTGCTACTCGTTTCTGACACTGATTTTACACTTTTCTGCTCGATTCTGCCCTCTGTTCTGGCTCTTTCTGTTAATTTCTCACCTTTATTTTGCCTCTTCCTGTTCGGTTCTAACCTATATGTAGCCTCTTACTGCTCATTACTGACCTGTATTCTGCGTCTTTCGGCTCGTCTCTCTCCTTTATCTTGCGTCATTACTGACCTTTATTCTGCCTATTTCTGACCTTTATTTTGGCTCTTTCTACTCGTTTCTGACCTTTATTCTGCCTTTTTCAGCTCGTTTCTGACTTTTATTCTGCCTCTTTATGCTCATGTCTGAACTCTATTTTCCCTATTTCTGCTAGTTTCTGACCCTTTGTCTGCCACTTTCTCTTCATTTCTCACCTTTATTTTGCCTCTTCTTGCTCCTTGCTCACCTATATTTTGGCTCTTTGTGCTTGTTTCTCACCTTTATTTTGCCTCTGTCTCCTCATTTTTAACCATTATTCACCCTCTCCCTGCTCGTTTGTGACCTTTATTCTGCCTCTTTCTGCTCCTTTCTGGCCTTTATACTGCCTCTTGCTGCTCCTTTCTGGCCTCTATTTTGCCTCTTTCTGCTAGTTTCTGACCTTTATCCTGCCTCTTTCTGCTAGTTTCTCACCTTTATTTTGCGTCTCTCTGCTTGTTTTTGGCCTTTATTTTGCCTCTTTCTGCTTATTTCTCACCTTAATCTTGCCTCTTTCTGCTCGTTGCTGACCTTTAATCTGCCTCTTTCTCCTAATTTCTGACCTTTGTTCTGGCCCTTTCTGCTCATTTCAACACCATTATCTTGCATCTTTATGCTCATTTCTGACCTTTATTGTGCCTCTTTCTGACCTTTATTTTGTTTCATTCTGCTCTGTTCTGACCATTATTCTGCCCATTTCTGACATTTATTCTGTCTATTTCTGCTCGTTTCTGACCTTTATTCTGACTCTTTTTGTGTGTTTATCACTGTTATTTTGCCTCTTTCTGCTAATTTCAGGCCTTTATTCTGCCTATTTCAGCTCATTTCTGACCTCTATTTTGCCTCTTTCTGCTCATTTCTGACCTCTATTCTACATCTTTCTGCTTATTTCTGACCTCTCTTTTGCCTTTTTCTGACCTTTATTTTGCCTGTTTCTACTCAATCTGACCTTTATTCTGCCTCTTCTAGCTCGTTTCTGAACTCTATTTTCCCTATTTCTACTCATTTCTGACCTTTTCTGTTGATTTCTCACCTTTATTTTGCCACTTTTTGTTCCTTACTTACCCAAATTGTGCCTTCTTGTACTTGTTTCTCACCTTTATTTTGCCTCCGCCTGCTCATTTCTAACCTTTATTCACCCTGTCTCTGTTCGTTTCTGACATTATTCTGCCTATTTCTGATGGTTTCTGACCTTTATTCTGCCTCTTTCAACTCCTTTCTGGCCTCTATTTTGCCTCTTGCTGCTCATTTCTGACCTTTATTTTGCCACTTTCTGCTCGTTTCTGTCCTTTATTCTATCTCTGTCTGCTCATTTCTAGCCTTTATTCTGCCTTTTCTGCTTGTTTCTGACCTTTATTCTGCCTCCTTCTGCTCATTTCTCATCTTTATCTTGCATCTTACTGCTCATTTCTGACCCTTATTCTGCCTCTTTCTGGCCTCTATTTTGCCTCTTTCTGCTAATTTCTGACCTTTATTCTGCCTCTTTCTGATGATCGTTTCTCACCTTTATTTTGCCTCTCTCTGCTCATTTATGACCTTTATTTTGCCACTTTCTGCTCGTTTCTTTCATTTATTCTATCTCTTTCTGCTCATTTCTAGCCTTTATTCTGCCTTTTCTGCTTGTTTCTGCCCTTTATTCTGCCTCCTTATGCTCATTTCTCATCTTTATCTTGCTTCTTACTGCTCATTTATGACATTTATTCTGACTCTTTCTGCTCGTTTCTACCCTTTAGTTTGCCTCTTTCTCCTTGTTTCTGACATTTATCCTGCCTCTTTCTGCTCATATTGGGTCTTTATTCTGCCTCTTTCAGCTTGTTTCTAACCTCTATTTTGCCTCTTTATTCTCGTTTCTGCCCTTTATTCTGCATCTTGCTGCTCCTTTCTGGCCTCTATTTTGCCTCTTTCTGCTAGTTTCTGTCCTTTATTCTTCCTGCTTCAGCTTGTTTCTGACCTCTAGTTTGCCTCTTTGTGCTCATTTCTGCCCTCATACTGCATCTTTCTGCTTGTTTCTCAACTTAATCTTTCCTCTTGCTGCTAGTTTCTGAACTTTATTATGCCTCTTGCTGCACATTTCTCACCTTTATTTTGCCTCTTTCTGCTTGTTTCTATTCTCTATGTTGCCTATTACTGCTTGTTTCTGACCTCTACCGAGTCTTTCTGCTGATCTCGCGCCTTTATCTTGCCTCTTTCTGTGCATTGCTCACCTTTATTCTACCTCTTTCTGCTTGTTTCTGACCTTTATTCTGCCTCTTTCTGACCTTTCTGTTGCCTCTTTCTATACATTTCTGACCTTTATTCTGCCTCTTTATGCTCATGCCTGAACTCCATTTTCCGTATTTCTGCTCGTTTCTGACCCTTTCTCTGCCACTTTCTCTTCATTTCTCACCTTTATTTTGCCTCTTCTTGCTCCTTGCTTGTGCTTGTTTCACACCTTTATTTTGCCTCTGTCTCCTCATTTCTAACCATTATTCACCCTCTCCCTGCTCGTTTCTGCCTCTTTCTGCTCCTTTCTGGCCTTTATACTGCCTCTTGCTGCTCCATTCTGGCCTCTATTTTGCCTCTTTCTGCTATTTTCTTACCTTTATTTTGCCTCTTTCTGCTAGTTTCTGATCTCTATTTTGCCTCTTTCTGCTCCTTCCCGACCTTTATTTAGCTCCTTTCTGCTTGTTTCTGATCTCTATTTTGCCTCGTTCTGCTCCTTCCTGACCTTTATTTTCCCTCTTTCTCCTCGTTTCTGACCTCTAATCTGTCTCCTTCTGCTTGTTTCTGATCTTTATTTTTTGCCTTCTGTTCGTTTCTGACCTCTAACCTACCTCTTTCTGAGCATTTCTGACCTTTATTCTGCTTCTTTCTGACCTTTATTTGCCTCTTTCTGCTCATTTCTGACCCTTAGTCTGCCTCTTACTGCTCGTTCTGACCTTTATTCTGCCTCTTTATGCTCGTTTGTGACCTCTATTTTGCCTCTTTCTGCTGGTTTCTGACCTTTTTTCTGCCTTTTTCTGCTTGTTTCTCACCTTTAGTCTGCCTCTTTCTGCTCATGCTAACTTTTATTTTGCCTCTTTCTGCTAGTTTTAAACTTTGATTGTCCCTCCATCTGTTTCGCTTTTGAACTTTATTCACACTCTCTCTGCTAGTTCCTGACCTTCATTATGCCTCTTTCTGCTAGTTTCTGACCTTTATTCTGCCACTTGCTGCTTCTGTCTGGCATTTACTTTGCCTCTTTCTACTCATTTCTGATCTTTATTGTGCCTCTTGCTGTTCCTTTCTGGCCTCTATTTTGCCTCTTTCTGCTAGTTTTTGACATTTAATCTCCCTCTTTCTGCTCATTGCTCACCTTTATTTAGCCTCTCTCTGCTCGTTGCTGGTCTTTATTTTGCCTCTTTCTGCTCATTGATGTCCTTTATTATACTTCTTTCTGCTCTGTTCTGAACTTTATTCTACCTATTTCTGCTCACTTCACCACCTTTATCTTGTCTCTTTCTGCTAATTTCTGACCTTTATTTTGTCTCTTTCTTACCTTTATTTTGCCTCTTTCTACTCCGTTATGACCTTTGTTTAGCCTCTTTCTACTCATTTCTGATCTTTTGCTGCTCGTTACTGACACCAATCATGCCTCTCTCTGCTCAATTCTGACCTCTAATCTGCCTCTTTCTGTTCGTTTCTCACCTTTATTTTGCGTCTTTCTGGTCATTGCTAACCTTTATTTTGCCTCTTTCTGCTCGCTTCCCACCTTTATTTTGCCTCTTTCTGGCCATTTCTGAAATGTATTCTACCTCTTTCTGCTCGTTTCTGACCTCTAGTTATCCTCTTTCTGCTTGTTTCTCAACTTTCTCTTGCCTCTTTCTGATTGTTGCTGACCTTTATTCTTCCTATTGCTGCTCGTTTGTCAACTTTATTTTGCCTCTTTCTGATAATTTTTAACCTCTATGTTGCGCTTACTGCTCGTTTCTGACCTCTATTCTGCATCTTTCTGCTCATCTCTCACCTTTATCTTGCCTCTTTTTGCATATTGCTGGCCCTTATTCTGCCTTTTTAAGCTCATTTCAGACCTTTATTCTGCCTCTTTCTACTTGTTTCTGACTGCTATTTTGCTTCTTTATGCTCGTTTCGGGTCTTTTTTCTGCCTTTTTCTGCTAGTTTCTCACCTTTATTTGGCTCTTTCTGCTCATTACTAACGTTTATTTTCTTTCTTTATGCTCTTTTTTCACCTTTATTTTGCCTCTTTCTGTTGGTTTCTGACCGTTTCCTCACCACCAGCTTTTTTAGGGAATTGCGACTGCCTTGGAAAGGGAGGCAGTGAGACAACTCAAAATATGTTCGGCATTTTTTTACCTCAAACCTCAAATTACTGCTCTAGGACCTTTGATCCTGTAACAACATCGTGATTCAGTGATTCAGTGGGGGTCCCATGGAACGCCGTGATCGTAATAAGTCCCTATAACATTACTTTATCTTTGGGTTTTTTCAGTGAATATTTATAATTATATATTCACTGAAAAAGACAAGGGTTAAAGAGGCTTTATAGTCAGGTGAAAAGTTTCATTTAAACATAACATTTCAAACTAAAAAACACTAGAATCCACCAGTTGTAGTTAGTTCAAGTAACCGTAACTTGCTCCCACGCCATTCACAATGTTGTCATTAACATCATTTTAGATGTCATAAGGAATGTTATCAATAATGTTGTAGAACATGTCATGCATGTTATAGTTACTTGAAATAACTATAACTGGGAATCAGTGTTTTTTGTTAGTTTAAAATGTTAAATTTTAACTGACATTTGTAGTATATAAAGAGTTTCTTTAACCTTTATTTATTGCAGTGAATTTCAAAGTTTTTTTTAATGCATAGTAAGATAATATTACCATGACTAACTATAGCATCACTTTACCCTTTTTCAGTGTATTCAGGTTTTTTAAATTTCAAGTAATATTTTATTACTATATGTGACTATGCCGACCCACCCCCCTCCCTACTGCGCATGGTCAAAGGCAAGGGCGGGAGTCATAGTTACTTTAGAGTATGTGTTATAGTTACTTATATATACTAACTATATTATTATTATTATTATTAAAAGGTTCTTTTATAGCGCATGGCCACTCGGGAGCATCCCAGCGCTTAAAACTGACCAGACAGGGATGAATTAAAAAAGGAGATCTGAATTATCTAGTTTTTGGAAACAGAAGAGTTTTTAACTTTTTCCGAAAGACAAGAAGGTTAGGCTCCTGACGAAGAGGTGGAGGAAGAGCATTCCACAGCCCAGCCGCATTGTGGGAGAACAGACGACCTCCTGTGCGGGCTCTGCTGATCCTGGGAGCTATCAGCAGGTTTTGTTGGTTCGAGCGGAGATTCCTGGTGGGTTTGTATGGTCTGATCATGTCATCTAGAATGGGGGGGCCACTCCCATAGAGTGTTTTATGGACCGTGTAGAGTGTCTTAAAATGGATTCGCTCCTTTATGGGGAGCCAGTGCAAGGTGCAGAGTGCGGGCTTGGCTGATGTACGATGGTTGGTGCCCGTAAGTAGCCGTGCTGCGGAATTCTGGACAACCTGAAGTTGCCGGATAACCGACACGGGGGCTCCAAGATAGATAGCATTTCCATAGTCCAGCCTAGACAGAATAAGGGACTGGACTATGGTTTTCTTTGCTGCTTCGGGTAGCTGAGGGAGGATTTTCCGAATTGTTTTCAGCAATCCGAAGGAGGTGGCCCCTGTCCTCCTTGCCTGGGTCTTGAATGACAACTCTGCATCCAACCAAAACCCGAGACTCTTTATCTCGGTCTTTGGGGTAGGTCCTGGACCCATACAAGGGGGCCAATGTATCGTGTTATTGAATATGGCTCGTTTTCCTAATAGCATCAGCTCTGTTTTTCCTCCATTCAATTTCGAGTGGGACAAGTCCATCCAGTTTGCTACTGCCTCCAGGCAACGGCAAAGCCTGGAGGGGGCGGATTCCACCTGATTGAGAGAGACAACTAGCTGGGTGTCGTCAGCATAGCTTACCAGTTGGATCCCAAAGGGAGCTACTACTTCCGCCAGGGGCGCCATATATACATTAAACAGTGTGGGGCTAAGGGAGGAACCCTGTGGCACCCCACACTGTAATGGCATTAGTGGAGAGCAGCTATTTTCTGAGAAGACCTTAAAAGATCTGTCACCAAGAAAGGATTCCAGACACATGAGTGCCCTGTCTTTGACGCCCAGCTTTCTGAGACGAGACAGGAGGACCCGGTGGTTCACCGTGTCGAAGGCGGCACTGAGGTCCAGAAGGATAATGGCCGCGCTGCCACCTGCGTCCAGAATCCTCCTGGAATCCTCTACCACCCTCAACAGTGCCGTCTCCGTTCCCTGCCCTCTCCGAAACCCAGTTTGGGTTGGATGGAGTAGGTTGTGGGTCTCCAAAAAGGATGCTAATTGTTTATTTACCCATTTCTCGGCAAGTTTACTAATGCCCGGGAGCAAGGAAATGGGACGATAGTTGGAAAAGTCCTGGGGGTCGAGATGAGGCTTTTTTAACAGGGCCCTAACCATGGCCAGTTTCCAGTCTTGGGGTACCCTTCCTGATTCAAGTGAGGTGTTGACTAGATGGATGATGTGTGTACTGATATTAGGCAGGGCCAGCTTTAGAATATTCATAGGGGCTGGGTCTAACGGGGATCCGCTTTTTACAGAGTTGAAGAGTGAGGGTAAAGGCTCAGTGCTAAGGGGGGAGAAGAAAGAAAGGCAAGGCAGAGTGAAATCAGTTTCATCAGGCAGAGGGAGGATTGGTTCTTCCAAAGATAGAGGGGGGAGGGACAGGAGGATCTTCTGAATTTTTTCAGCAAAAAAATTTGCCAGGTTGTTGCAGTGAGCATCAGCCTCCTCCGTGCTGAGTGGTGGTGATGGCGGGTCGGGGGCTTTTAACAGAGAGTTAGCTATCTTGAACATCTCTCTTGGGGCATTGGCCGAGATCTCTATTTTTTCTGCGAAAAAAGTGGATTTGGCCACGTTAAGGGCGGATTTATATTTTTTTAGAGAGAGTTTATATTTGGTTTTTCTCTCTTCCTCGAAATGTTTTCGCCACTGTCTCTCCAACCGTTTACATTCTTGTTTTAGTGACCTTAGCTCAGAAGTAAACCAAGGTTGTTTAGTGGAGCCTTTCTTTTTTGAGATGTTTATTTTTGGAAGCACCTTATCCAATGATAATTCAATCCATTGGTTAAATTCCACATTAGCCCTGCCAATGTCCTGGTTGGCCTGGGGTTCGCTCGTGTTCAGTGCCTCTATCCAGTCATTCATGTCTAATTTTGTCCACCGCCTACTCAGAGTTTTACTGGGCAGTTTTGCTGGACCGGGTGTGGGTGTATTCCAGGTGAAGGGGATGAGCATATGATCTGTCCAAGGAATAGGGTATGGCTCGGCTGATGTTAAATCCACGATGTTTGAAAATATAGGGTCTAAAAGGTTCCCTTTAGAGTGGGTGGGATGGAAGACTATCAGATTCAGTTCACATGCCGCAAGATCCTTAGTTAATTCAGTGGCAATAGTATCTGAGGGGTTATTGAAATGAAGATTCAGGTCTCCCAATACTATGAAATTGGAGACTTTACTAGCCAACTCTATAGTTGATTCAATAATTCCTTCCTGGAATTGTCCAATGGCGCCAGGTGGACGGTAAATTAAGAGTCCAGAAAATGACACTTCTGGGGATACAGTGATAGCAAATTGTGCACTTTCACAATCAGGGATGGAGCTGTCGATCATACGACAGGTTAGAGACTCCCTACATACTATGGCTATCCCTCCTCCAACTTTAAGTTGTCTATCCCTACGTTGTATCAAATATCCCGGAGGAAGAGCCTGGACAATATCTGGGCCAGACGTGGATCCCAACCACGTTTCAGTTAAAAAGAGAATGTCAAGTCCAAGATCTTGGATTAACAAGGAAATTTCAATGGCATGTTTAGGTAATGAGCGGCAGTTGACCAAAGCCATTTTCAAGATACCTTCTGTTTTAATTGTGTTAATGTCCGCTTCCGTGGTTCTAAATGGGCAGTGTTGACAGAGGGGACGGCATGCCGCTGGATTTATAGAATGAATGCAAGAGGGCGGCAAGATACTCTTAAGTGCAAGGAGAGTCAGGCTTTGCAGGCTCTGAGCACAACCCCCAAGGCCACGTATGGCAGACTTTGTGTTATAACAATATAAAGGGTGCTATTTTAGCTACGACAGACCTACTGACAAAGGGTCAGAACACCAAAATATAAAAAGTGGGCATATAGGCTTTATCAAGGGGTCATCAAACAAACATATGTAATGCAGACCTATTGTCTTTGCCAAAAAGTCAACACTAATTATAATGAAAGTTATATTTTATAAATTCACACATTGCAATGTTTAATAAAAGTGACTGTCATGAAATATTTTTTAAAGCCTTACTACAAGAAAAACTTTAACATGTATTTGAGTGTTTTATTTTTACAATTATTTTTTTTTTCATTTCAAATCATTTTTATTGAAGATACAAAGGATACAAAATAAAAATACAAAGGGGTAGACATACACTTAATGATTCACCATAAAGATACAGTCATTAATGCATGGGAGAGTACAGGCGATGTAATTGAGGTAAGTGCTAAAGAAACAATTAGATAGCAATCTTGTAATAGATATACAGAAGGGTTGTATGAGTTACTGTCAGAATAGAACATTGACTAAAACAACTATGCATCTAGTAATAAGCCCGTGGAGTGAGTGCGACGAAGAAGAGAGAAGGGAAGAGGAGGTGGGGAGAACGGGGGGGACGAGGAGAAGGGGGAAGACGTAGCAGCAGCAACAGGACTTCTATCATGCATTACCGGAATACTGCCCAGTGTGACAGCCTAGGCCAGGTTAGGGTCACAGAGTGTGTCATTCAGTGTGTCATTCAAGGCGCCTAAGGGGATCATAACATAGTTCCAATGAGTCAAGTAAACTCCAGAGCTTGGTGTGGGGTTTTCGCCAGGGGGGTGTATGTAGGGAGTCGTTGTCTGCTCCCCTCAAGGAGGTCAGCCATTCCAGCAATTGAGCAAAGGAAACATCAGAAGAACTTTTCCACTTGCTCAGAATACTTTTGCATGCCAGTGTGAGCATAAGGTCTAAGAGGTACCTGTCCTGCTCTCTAGGGACATTTGGATCAATTGCTCCTAATAAAATGTATGCAAAGTCTCTGGGCGGACTAAAATGGAAGGTGTGTTGGATGTAAGAGAAGATCTTGTCCCAAAACGATTTAAGCAGCGGGCAGTGGAAGAACATATGTGCCATGTCACCTATGTGTGTTTTACAGTTCCAGCAAAGTGAGCTATTTAGGAGTTTGAGTTTGAAGAGTTTCTCGGGTATCCAGTAAGATCTATTTATCAGCATGAGTTTAGTCTGGGAAAGTAACGGGGATATTTTATTATAGAAGGGAGTGAGGAGGATCTTGTCCCAATCAAAGGCCAGATTGGAGGAGTTTGGTTCGTTTCCCCAATCTCGCTCACATTTCTTGAGTGCTTTCTTAGGTAAGGGTGAAATGAGTTTGTAAATTTTGGATACCATGTGTCCTTGTAACATTAGTTGAATCAATCTAGCGCATAGAGTAGGAGGATGCGGTACGATGGCTCTGGCTGCGATAAGTGCTTCAAGGCGTAAGAACTTGTAAAAATCAAGTGGTTGGAGATCACATCGCGACTGTAGGGCGGCAAATCGAAGGGGAGAGGTACCATCGTAAATGTCTTGTAGTGAATTCAGGCCTTTTTTAGCCCAGTCATCCCAATAAAGGAATCCACCATCGTCCTACAGAGAGGGGTTAAACCAGAACGATGATAGATTTGACTTGGAGAACTTTATTCTGGCTTTGTAGTGCCTCTCCAGGCTAAGTAGAGCTCGTTTAGTATTGAGGAAAATGTATTTGGATTAAGTGAAGGCAGAGGCGTCCATAGTCATTATGGCGGAAAGTGGCAAATTGTTAATGATGGATTTTTCTACTTGAACCCACACAGGAGTGTACCCCTGATGAACATGGAACCAGTTCGCTCCTTGCTTGCATAAGAAGGCCGTTTGATAGCCTCTGAAGTTGTGTAAACCTACACCCCCTTTGTCTTTTGGCAATTGAAGCTTCTTCAGGGAGATTTTTGGTTTCTTGTCCTGCCAGATAAAACTATTGAAAAGCTTATATATCTTTTTAAGAATGTCATCTTAGAGCAGCATGGGAAGCATGATGATTAAATAATTGATAAGTGGAGTGACCATCATTTTCAAAGTTTCCACTCTACCCCACCACGAAAGAAACTTTGGTGACCAACCTTCCAGGAGCGTGGATATTTTCTTGAACAATGAGGTCTGGTTAATTTTTAGAGTACTAATTAGGTCTTTCTCAAAGTCGATCCCTAGATATTTAAAACTCTTCTTTTGCCAACAGAGACCTGTATCACCCAAGACGCTTTTATCACCAATATTACTGAGTAGCTTCACTTCAGTCTTGTCTTTGTTGAGCTTGTATCCGGACACTTCTGAGAATTCGGCAATGGAGGACATTAACGCCGGGATAGCTAGGTCTGCATCTTCGGACACTACCAGGACATCATCAGCGTATGCTGAGATTTTGACTGTAGTGTCTTTAAAGTCTATGCCTTTAATCTTCTCATTGTTCCTTAAATAGTAAAGGAAGGGCTCAATTGCCAAAAGAAAGAGTGATGGAGAGAGGGGGCAGCCCTGACTCATGCCTTGTTGCAAGTGGAAGGAGTCAGAGAGGCATCCACCCGCTCTGACTCGTGCTGAAGGTTTGGAATATAAGGCCATCACCATTCAAATGAAGTTCACCCCTAGGTTGAATTTATGCAGAGTGGCTTCCAAGTAGGCCCAGTCAACCTTGTCAAAGGCCTTCTCGGCATCTAGTGGCACGGCCACAGTGGGGGAATTGGTTGTCTTTGCCCTTTCTAGGATGTGCGCAAGGGTTCTAGTATTATCACTCGATAACCTATTTTTGAGGAACCCTACCTGTGAAGGATGAATCAGCTGGGGCAAGACCGCTTGAATCCTATTTGCCAAAACCATGGCATAGATCTTGCAATCAAGATTGATTAGTGATATCGGCCTATAGTTTTTAGGTACGGACGGGTCCTTCCCCTCTTTTGGTAAAACCGCAATAATGGCTTCTACCGGAGTGCCAAGAACTTGGCCACTTGTGTTGAAGTGTTAATAAAGATCTTTGAGGGGTTCCGTCAGAACGGATGAAAAGCTCTTGTAAAATGTGGCGCTGAACCCGTCAGGACCCGGAGCTTTCCCTGTTTTGAGGGATTTTACGGCTTGTGTCATTTCCACTACAGAGATGGGGCGGTTGAGTGCAGTTTGGTCTTGCTCTGTGAGAGCCGGAGGTTTGCATTTATCAAGGTATGGTCTTAGTTTTGAGCTGTTGATGTCTTTGTTTTTACTATAAAGGTCATTGTAGAACTCCTTAAATAAGTCTGCAATCTTGTTTGGGTCCAAATAGGCTGTTACTAATTTGTCAACTATGCATTTAATAGTTGATTTTTGGAGTTTAAATTTTAGGTACGAGGCAAGGCTTTTACCCGCTTTGTTAGTGTTGCACAACCTGAAGTTTTTATGATGTTGAAGCCAGACTCCTGCCCTTTCACTAATGATTTTATTATATTCGTATTTTTTGTTCATTAAGTCTGTAAGGACCGAGATGTCCCTAGAGATTACATGGCGTTTTTCAAGGACAGAAATCTCATCTTCTAACCGTGATAGGGTGGAATTTGCATCCTTTTTCATGGCAGCACGTATTTTGATTATTACCCCCCTAAGTGTTGTTTTAAGTGCTTCCCATCTTGTAAGGTCTGTAGTGTCCCCTTTTTTATTGTGGTAAAGGTAATCCGTGATTGCTGCTTCTATTGCAGTCCTGTGCGCCTCCTTTTTCAGTACTGCGTCATTGAACCTCCACAAGGTCGTTCTTTTGCCCGTATTGTGCATTACCAGAGTCATCGTAATGCATGAATGGTCGGAAATCACGCGCGCTTCAATGGAGGCACTTTCAATGTCCCCCTTAGAGTGAGCAGAAGTGAGTAAATAGTCTATACGTGAATATGAGCCGTGTGGCGGGGAGTAATAGGTGTAATCTCTGCCTGTAGGGTTCATCAACCTCCAGGTGTCAACTAGGTTAAAGCGGGTGCAAAGATTAAGAAGTGCTTTATGTGAGTTGGTCGGCCTAAATGAGCAGCGCAAATCTCTATCTAATAGGGGGTCCATAGGGAGATTCAGGTCGCCATCCAGGATATGTATTGCGTTGTTTGGTATTGTGTCAACGTGGTCGCTAAGTTCCTTCCAAAATTCTTGGTCATCCTTGTTGGGAGCATATACGTTGGTCACGTAAAACTCCTTCCCATCCTTTTTCAATTCAGTAGAGACCCATCTGCCCTTAGCGTCTGCACTACTGTGTAAAACATCTATGTTGGATCGCTTTGCAATGAGAGTGAGGACCCCATTCTTTTTACCTATGGTGTCAGACCCAATCGCCTCACTATATTGTTTGTTTTTCATAGAATTGAACTGTGAGGAGTCTATATAATATCACCCTTTTGCTTATATAAATAGTCTAGGATTTTCCTCTTTTTAATTGGGTGATTGATACCCTTGACGTTGAGTGATATTATTTTTATAGTCTGTTTAGCCGCTGTCATCGAAAAAGAAGATAAGTGATCTTCTAGTCAGTATGTGAAGCGTATTCGGTGCTCTGTATAGCAGTATTACTTTTTCGCATGTGTAGCTGCAGGCTCGTGAGCAATGTGAGCGGGCGCACACGTGCGTACAAAGAGCACTCTCAGCATTATCAGAGTGTAGAATGTTGCTGCAAGGATGCGGTGATAAGAAATAGAGAAGGGAAAGAAACAAAGGGAGAGACACGAAAGGAATCACATATGAAAATAAAACCCAAAACCCTACCCAAACCACCCACGACCCCAGCCCACCCACCCCACCCCAACAATACGCCAGGAGCATGGCGACTAAGAAGAAGAAGCAACCGCAATGGCTACCCCCCTCCGTGGCAGAAACTGAGTAACCTGCTTATAAACGTAAGTTTAACACTGTTTATGGAAGCCATCGTTATGAGCTGCAGAACCTTTCTATCTACGATACTGAGCCTCCAATTATCATGTGTCAATAGCGCAACCAACATGTTTGCAATGAAATCGACCTAAGGCAAGAGGCGTAGTTTACCAATACGTCTGTGGAAACTTAGTACAAAGGACACCGCTGCTGAAACGGAGATTAAGGGCTTCGTTAACATGTAACATTAACAATAACATGTAACTGTTGTGTCAAGGCATAATGCATCCTAAGGCATAGTGCATCCCAGATACATACATAAGTAGAACGACATTTTATATTTGTACCAACACGACCTGGACATTTGGCCATTCATCTCGTACAATTTTTAAAGCCCCAAAGCACAGCCATAGAACCAACCACAAGGAGTCCCTGCACTCCAGCTAAAGATCATACTAATCCAACTCAAAGTGCTTTAAAGAAAAATGGGATAAGCTCTCCTGGGGTCATGGTTTCAATGACTCAGGAGACTTACTGTGCTTTTTTAAAATCTTGCTGCACTTCCTGCAGCTCCTGCATAGCATTAAAAAATAAATGGTTGATGGTGCCCCTGCCCCTTCTAGTGTAACCACCAGGAAGAAAAAATTTAGTGCAAAAAAGCCCTATTGTTTTATGGGGGGCTACTTGCACAGAGTAGTGAATACTTTTTATGTTTATTAAGTTGGTAGCCAGGTGCCCACCCAGGGCACTCACAACATACCCAAATATAGGAGGTTGTGGAGTGAGCTCCAAGTCCCTGCGGTCCCTTCCACCTCGACACCAGCACCCAGACCGAGGGCTGTCGGGAGCTGGCATTTTTCTTTTAAAAGTGTGTGCCCAGTGCCCACCAGGTGCACCCACAACAAGCCAAATCATTGGCGGCTGCGAGGGAAATTCAAAGCCTCCTACGGCCCCTGACGGCGCCTTACCCATGCCAGCAGTTTTTTTAAAAGATTTAAGCGGGTTCCCCAGTGCTCACCCAGGACACCCACACCATTGACATCGTTGGGGCTACAGAGTAAGCCCCAAGACACCATTAGCCCTAGCTGGCTTCCCAGATAGCACCCATTGTGGTGTTGGTGGGAGCCCGCTCTCTGGCTTAGTTCCCACCCAGGCAATAGCAGCTTCTTTCTCTGGGCAAAAAGTTGTGTACCCTGCCCAGGTGAGTGCAGGCAGGGAATACAGCAGTGTCACGGGGGATGGGGTCCTTGGGACACCGCAGCATTGATCGTGCCCATGAAATAGGCTCCTTTGGCCAATGTATGACTCAGCAAGGCAGCTGGACTCCCAGCTTCCTTAAAACATTAGTCAGGCCTGGAGCATAGGGTCTTAGGGTCCTCTGAGAGGCTCAGGGAGTGGGGCTGCTTCCCCCTCCCATTAAATTGAATTTGACTCCTGTGGGATCTGGTCCCCAGGGCCTTAAGAAGGCTGGAGGAAGAGGTGCATGCTCTCCTCCCTTATAAATGTATTGGGCCCCATGTATTGGGTTCCAAAGGGCCTCAAGAAGGCTTGGAGAGGGGCAACACATGCCCCCTTCCCCTACGCAGTGGATCCACGATTTTTGGCCTTTCGGGACCCCTTATCAGGCCAGAGCTGGCTGCGGCCAACCCCTGCTGTGCACAGTCCATAGTCATGCGCAATAGGGGTCGGGTGTTCCGGAAGGGTAGGGGACAGGGCCTGATTAAAGCCGGGCTGAAGACGGCTGCAATGCCAGAAACCGGTCCTCGGAAGCTTGTTTCCGGTCCAGGGAAGGCATGGCTTGGCAGTTCGGGCTGGACTGTTCCCATAAGGCACAGGGTCAGACTGATTTGCATATAGCCATGTCTGAACTGGGGTGGCAGAGTGGGCTAAAGAACAGTGATGTATTAAACCCAGATCTTTTGACTGGGTGTGAGTGTTTGATTGGTTCAGATGCTCCGTCCATCACCACCCCCTTTTGTACTGCTTTTGGCCACCATAAGTGTGGCAGGGTATGCTCAGACGTGAGTCCCTTGCTCACTTTGCCACTGGATTTAAGCAAGCCGGGCTGAAGACGGCTGCAATGGCAGAAACCGGTCCTCGGAAGCTTGTTGCCGGTCCAGGGAAGGCATGGCTTGGCAGTTCGGGCTGGACTGTTCCCATGAGGCACAAGGTCAGACTGATTTGCATATAGCCATGTCTGAACTGGGGTGGCAGAGTGGGCTAAAGAACGGTGATGGATTAAACCCAGATCTTTTGACTGGGTGTGAGTGTTTGATTGGTTCAGATGCTCCGTCCATCACCACCCCCTTTTGTACTGCTTTGGCCACCATAAGTGTGGCAGGGTATGCTCAGACGTGAGTCCCTTGCTCACTTTGCCACTGGATTTAAGCAAGCCGGGCTGAAGACGGCTGCAATGCCAGAAACCGGTCCTCGGAAGCTTGTTTCCGGTCCAGGGAAGGCATGGCTTGGCAGTTCGGGCTGGACTGTTCCCATGAGGCACAGGGTCAGACTGATTTGCATATAGCCATGTCTGAACTGGGGTGGCAGAGTGGGCTAAAGAACGGTGATGGATTAAACCCAGATCTTTTGACTGGGTGTGAGTGTTTGATTGGTTCAGATGCTCCGTCCATCACCACCCCCTTTTGTACTGCTTTTGGCCACCATAAGTGTGGCAGGGTATGCTCAGACGTGAGTCCCTTGCTCACTTTGCCACTGGATTTAAGCAAGCCGGGCTGAAGACGGCTGCAATGCCAGAAACCGGTCCTCGGAAGCTTGTTGCCGGTCCAGGGAAGGCATGGCTTGGCAGTTCGGGCTGGACTGTTCCCATGAGGCACAAGGTCAGACTGATTTGCATATAGCCATGTCTGAACTGGGGTGGCAGAGTGGGCTAAAGAACGGTGATGGATTAAACCCAGATCTTTTGACTGGGTGTGAGTGTTTGATTGGTTCAGATGCTCCGTCCATCACCACCCCCTTTTGTACTGCTTTGGCCACCATAAGTGTGGCAGGGTATGCTCAGACGTGAGTCCCTTGCTCACTTTGCCACTGGATTTAAGCAAGCCGGGCTGAAGACGGCTGCAATGCCAGAAACCGGTCCTCGGAAGCTTGTTTCCGGTCCAGGGAAGGCATGGCTTGGCAGTTCGGGCTGGACTGTTCCCATGAGGCACAGGGTCAGACTGATTTGCATATAGCCATGTCTGAACTGGGGTGGCAGAGTGGGCTAAAGAACGGTGATGGATTAAACCCAGATCTTTTGACTGGGTGTGAGTGTTTGATTGGTTCAGATGCTCCGTCCATCACCACCCCCTTTTGTACTGCTTTTGGCCACCATAAGTGTGGCAGGGTATGCTCAGACGTGAGTCCCTTGCTCACTTTGCCACTGGATTTAAGCAAGCCGGGCTGAAGACGGCTGCAATGCCAGAAACCGGTCCTCGGAAGCTTGTTTCCGGTCCAGGGAAGGCATGGCTTGGCAGTTCGGGCTGGACTGTTCCCATGAGGCACAGGGTCAGACTGATTTGCATATAGCCATGTCTGAACTGGGGTGGCAGAGTGGGCTAAAGAACGGTGATGGATTAAACCCAGATCTTTTGACTGGGTGTGAGTGTTTGATTGGTTCAGATGCTCCGTCCATCACCACCCCCTTTTGTACTGATTACAGGCCAGGCACTGCGGTCAACCCTCACTGAAGGCCATCAACTGTAGGCGTTGTCCACTCCTGGGGCCTGTTGTAGATCTCCCCAGATGGAGAGCTGATTATTAGCCGGGTCTGGTGGCTCAGTGGACTAATGCGTCTACTGCAGGGGCCTGTGTTCAACCTCATGGTCACAGGTTCAAATCCCGGCGGGTCCACTCAGCCTTTCATCCATCTGAGGTGGATAAAATGAGTACCATTGAGTTGGGTAACAACAAACATCTGTTATTCAGCGCCAAGATGCCCGTAGTGGTGAATGTGCGCTTTACAAATACACATGTTATGTTATGTTATGTTATTATTGTCATCCACACCTTATAGTCCTAGGCCTGGCAATACAGTTCTATTCCAAAAAGACCACCTCCTTCGAATGTGGAACAAATTAACCCAAAAACTTTGTTGATACTTTGGATCAAACTATAAGCCAGGCTTATTTCCAGGATCATTCCCATTCCTGTAGTAATCACAGCACGAGGGTGGTGGCAACCTTTGGAGAGCTTCCAGAGAGCATTGGTTACTGATATCTGTAACTTCGGTCTCTTCACACACCTTCATGGCACTTTAGTAGTTGATGACAGGAAGTGCAGAGGTCCCAACCTTTGTTAAAGTGGTGCTCAGCTGCCATAGTGTGTAAATTTAAGTTTTGTTCGCTGTCTTTTCTGCTTTCAAAATAACTTCTATGGGGTTGAAGTTACAAGGTCTCAATATTGGTCACCACTGGGGCAACTGCTTAGGGCCTGATTACTAGTCTGGTGGTGCGAGAGCAGACCACCACTCTAGCGCCCCAATCCAGCACCACCAAACCTGTGTGTGCACCACCCATCAGATTACGAGTTTCCTTATGTCTGGGGGCTTTTTTGGGCAGTCCCAGAGCAGTGCCCCTGAAAATGGACACCACAATGGGAACGCCAAAAACAGTTCCTGCACGGCATGGACTATAAAGTCCATGCCATGCAGGAACTGGGGTGCAGGCACACAGGGGGGCCCATGTTGGGCCCCCCTGTATGCATTCCGACGCACATGGGCAACAGGGGGGCCTGTAGGGCCCCCTTTGTTTCAGAACTGCCAACCTTTTTCATGTAATAAAGACCTCCATGACACCGCTGGCAGTCCTGAAACTCGTAATATGCATGGTGGTGCCTCTGCAGCACCACCAGCTTATTGCTGTGCCCCTGACTGCCACACCACCACCAGGGAATAGCGGTTTCCTGGTGATTGCCGTGGTGTAATGGCGGTCCTACCGCAAAAGTAGTAATTGACCGGACTACCACCACTGCGCCCCCAAGAGTCTGGCGGTCTTCGGACCGCTAGATTCATAATTAGGCACTAAGGGGCAGATGTAGGAAGGCAAATACCGGTCGGTAACGGCCGATTTCGGCCATTACCGACCGGTATTTGGAGTTTGGGATGTAGGGGCATGTTAAAATACAGATTCGGTAATTTTACCGAATCGGTAAAATACCGAATCGGTAAAATTACCGAAACTGTATTTTGACATGTAGGTAGCACTGTAATCAGTGCTACAGGGGTTTAAGAATTCTTTATTTACCACCAACTAGAAGTTGGTGGTAAATAATGAAAACCCTTTAAAAAGCATTTCTTTTGCTTTTTAAACAGTGTCATGTTGCAGACGTACATGCCCTAAGGGCATGTATGTCTGCAGCATGTGCACCCATGCACAATTGAGGGGTGCAACAGGGTGTCAAAGTGACACCCTGCCACCCTTCAATGTTTCCCCCAATTACCGAATCGGTATTTACCGATTCCGTAATTGACATTCATTCCTATTTGCCTCTAGGCCCATAGGAATGAATGGCAATTACAGAATCGGTAAATACCGAATCGGTAATTACCGAATCATACCGATTCGGTAATTAAATCGGTAAAATTACCCACATCCCGATTGCCAGTTCTTAAATACCGAATCGGTATGATTCAGTATTTAAGAATCGGTAATCTGGGATTACCTACATCTGGCCCTTAGTGAGAAGTGTGGCTCAATGGTTAGAGTGGCAAACCCTGATGCAGTAGTCTGGCCGGGACCAGGGTTCAATTCCCGCCTCGGGGGGGTCTTGGGCTCAATTTCCTCGGACCTGATAATTCTCGCCTCGGTGCCTATTCTAATCATGAGTCCCACTCTGCACCTCTGGGCAATAGCTTGCTTAATCTCTACAACAGCCCCAACAACGCTGAGGATGCCTGACTTGACCTTGGGGGTGCCCAGGAGTGGGCTCCTCACAGGGAAAGGCCAGGAAGGGTTCCTCGGCGGTATTCATACAAGCGCCGACATGCCTACGGGTAGTCATGCGCTATACAAGTGCGTAATCATTTCATCATCATAGTGTTCTCCTCATTGCTAATAGACTGTGATGAGGATGAGGGAATACTAGAGTATTGCCATGGTTACTTAGTTAATCTGCATTACATCCAGTTCTCTCTTCCTCCTATGACTCCTTAATTTCACCTCTCCTTCCATTCATCGTCTGACATATGTATGAATTGGTGTATCTATAGTTTCCCTCAAGGGGAAGAGCATGCTGTTTTTGTGTGAGGAGGTAAAGAGTCTGTCATGATGTGGATCACCTCACTACCAAAGGACTTTAATAAGGACGAGAAGTGATGAAAACT
This sequence comes from Lissotriton helveticus, assembly GCF_964261635.1. Lineage (NCBI taxonomy): Eukaryota > Metazoa > Chordata > Amphibia > Caudata > Salamandridae > Lissotriton > Lissotriton helveticus. The sequence goes on along the minus strand of NC_136061.1, from coordinate 424,396,041 downwards.
AGCAGTACATAATCGGGTATTCACCAGGCAACTGATTCTTTTAAGAAACCATACATGATTGCTGTACTGTGGCATCAGTTTTCTTTTCTGTTTTTAAAATATGTTTTCTCAACATTTCATAAAGGTTACAGACATACATTCGACTTTGCGTTTCATCCATCAACTGTACACAATTTTATCAGCTGCACATGAACATTCACAGGTGTCTAAACGTGCAGGCTCTTCTTGGTATAAACATTCAGATCACCTGTCAAGTACACCAGGTATACTATCTCATTTTCTGTTACAGTTTCCTAAAATGTGTTTCATTGCAACAGCCTGTTCATCTTGATTGTCATTGTGCTAACAAGGTATGTAGTCAAATTCATGAAAATGACAGTTAAAAACAACACAACAACAACTCATAACTAAATCTTAACTTTTCTCAAAGGCTTGAGCAGGTAACGGGTAACATCCTGAAACCCCTGAGTTATAAGGATGATATGGATCTTCCATCCACCAGTGACATCGATGTAGTTGAGGGCATCCACTGCACAGGGGGAAGCAAGTGCCCAAAGTGAGGATTAAGAAAAGATGGTCCTATAGTCGTGGGGAGCACCATCTCGATTTAGAAGCAGTAGGTCGCCAAGCTGCGGGAGAACTCTGTAAGCATCTCAGAGAGGTCTTGCATCTTCTTTCTTGTCCTTGAACAGTGCTGTGAACTATTTGTCCCACTCCCCAATAAAGGGGTATTTATGTCATCTTCGGCCTCTTCCCTGCATAGCACCATGCCTTCGCTGGCCACAAATATAGGGACCGCTCTTACCCACTTGAGGGATAGAGTGGCGCCCTTTGAAGCTGTAAGGAAGTACAAACGAAGGAAAGCGGAACATAAGTATTTATTTCTATGTCAACAGGATAGCAGAAATGATCCGCCTTCTACCGCAACTTCTCCCAACTGTCCATCCGAACCCCCAGCACCACAAGATTCCCTCTATTCTCCTGCCGTACAGAAGTTCCAGACGTCCAGAGAATAGAAGGAGAACCCAACACATCTTTCCCCTTTGAACAATGAGATGAAAACCAAAACTTGAATACAAAGGACAAATAAATACAAAGAGCAAAAATTATGTATACCCACAACAGGAGAGCATAAAAGTTATTACAAAATAGAATCATGAAATTTGGAAGGCAATTTGATGGTCCTGGAAGATGGGGTACGGGAAGTAGAATTGGTGTCATTATTAACATCAGCTTGAACAGATTTATTGGGTTGAACACGCAAACCTGTTTTAGACACAGCAATCTTCCCCTTGTTCATCTACCATCATCCAATTTGACAGCGACTTTGCTAATTTTTATCACCTTCTTAAGAACAGAAAATTTGGACTCACCTTTGGGTAAAATCCTAGAACATTTCACTCTCACCATGTCTCCCTCACAGACATTCAATTGCTTGGGGACAGGTTCGAACTGCGTTTGATCATATCTATTTTGTGCCACAACACGCTTTCTGCCAACATCATCAATCTTATCATTAGGCACAATTAACCCCTTGTCATACATCCATCTTGTCAAGAGCTTAGAGGTAGGTACTCGACCTCTTAACAAAACAAAAGGAGACACACCAGTGTCAGAATTAGCAGTGGTGCAAACAGCCCATAAAAGTTTTTTTACTTCTGCCTTACAAATCAGACCACTTGCTTTCACCAGCTGCACAATCTGTTTAAGGACCCTGTTAAAACGTTCTACAAGGCCATTACTTCTCGGATGATAAAGAGAAGTTTTAACATGTTTAATACCAAGAGAAAGTAGAAAATGTTCAAATTAAACTGAAACAAACTGGGAGCCATTGTCACTAAGAAATCCCTCTAGAACGCCTTCTCTCGCAAAAAGTGATTTGAGAAACTTGATAACAGAGATAGAATCAGAAGTTCTTGCCCACTTAATTTTGGGCCAACGACTATAAAAATCCATGAGAACAATGCCAAACTCAGGTAGGCTGGCAGACAAATACAAAGGGCCAATTATATCAATGGCAACCTTAAACTAAGGTTTGTCAGGAACTTCAATAGCTTCAACAGGAGAGGGAGTGGTTACTTTGTCACTGATGGCGCATTCCATACAATTTCTAACAAAATGCTGCACCTGTCTGTCCAAGCCGGACACCAAAAGTTTTCTCTTATCCTTCTTTTCATGGCACGGATACCTATATGGCCCTTTGAGCCAAAGTAAAGACCTTGTTTCTTATGGCCTCTGAAACAGGTAACAGTGACGATCTGTACATCAGACTGTTCACTGAGGACAAAACATGCAGACACAATTGTGTTCATTTATGTTGTGTGACCATCCTTGACTTAATAACTTCAAAGTTTCCACAAATTCCAGCTCATACTCAGAAGTTTCTCTCCACTCTCTCTCTAAAATGGCATCCTCAGATTGACCTATAATACAACACACCAATTCAAAATCCTCATGAGCATTCTTCATTTCTACAATCTTATTACTGATTGAAGTTAAACGAGACAAACAATCAGCAAGGAGATTTAATTTGCCTGGTACATACTCAACACTGAAATTGTGCTCCATGAGTCTGAATTGCCATCTTGCAATTCTAGGAGTAGCTTTGCCGCCACCTTTAGTGGTGAACAGGTCAACAAGGGGCTTATGGTCAGCACGTACCATAAAGTTTGTACCATACAAGTAATGTTTGAAATGAGTGATGCCCCACCAACATGCACATGCTTCACGTTCAATCACGGAGTAAGAAGGTTCGCTCCATACAAACTCCTCGAGGCAAATGCAATGACCTCATCTTTGCCATCCCTATGCTCAAAAAGGATGGCACCTAAACCTTTTTGGCTGGCATCAGTCATAATTATGGTTATGTCACTAGTATCAAACGCTTCAAGGGAAATAGCATGAGCTACTTCATGTTTGACTAAATTAAATTCCTTAGTGCATGCATCATTCCAAGAAAAACTGACATTCTTTTTGAGAAGATATCTGATGTTGTAAGTTTTAGATGCACAATTGGGAATAAAACGGGAAAAAAACTCAATGAGACCCAGAAATAAGCTTAATTGATCCTTGTCGTTAGGGATTCCAAAATCTTCAATGGCTTTAACAAAACTGTGATTGGGTTGCACTCCATCAGAAGATAACATGTACCCCAAGTAGTCCATAGCAGTGCAATTAGGTTTACATTTATCAATGCCATGGGTAACACCTTTTTGTTTTTAACAAAGACAACACCTGGCACAACCTATTATTGTGTTGACTTTGATCCTCACCATACACTAAAAAATTATCTTGAAAGGCCATAAACCCAGGCATACCTTTAAACATACTTTCAATCACTCTCTGAAAGACGGCAGACGCAGAGTCCAAACCAAAGGGCATGCGTTTAAATTGCAAAAGGCCCTCAGGAGTGATGAATGCAGTTAGATGCCTTGATTCAGTATGTAATTCAATTTGATGAAATGCAGATGACATATCTAACAAACTGAATAACTTGGCTCCTTTGAGAGTGGATGTCATGTGTGTAATATTGGGAAGAGGATGCTGATCTATCGATATATTCGTATTCAAATCACGTAAGTCTACACACATGCGCAGATTGCCATTAGCCTTTTTGGCCAGAACCAAAGAAGACACACAATCAGAAGATTCAATGGGTTCAATTACATCAAATGAGCACAATCTGTCTAATTCTGACCTTGTGTACCACAAGCTGAGCCCCATTTGTTAACTTAATCATGTGCTTGGAACCTTTGAAAAGACCCAACTCTTTTTTAAATACTTCTGGATATAACAATTCCCATGAGCTTGTTTGGACAGCCTACCACAACTTCTCCTAATTGTCCATCCCTAACACTCAGCACCACAAGGTTCCCTCTATTCTTTTGACATACAGAAATTCCAGACATCCAGAGAATAGAAGGAGAACCCAAAAGGAGCCAGGTACGAGTCCGGCAGGAAGCTCGAACATCCTGTGATTCTGCGCAAATCACTTAATCTCCCTGTGCCTAGAAATGAATGTGTCCGTCTCTAATGCAACAGGTGCTCATTTAGCCCAGCACCATGTGACTCTGGGCAATAGCTTGCTTAATCTTCCCGACGGCCCCCCAGCGCCTAGAGACCCTTACGGGTGATTGTGCGCTTTACAAATGTGGACTTTACTTTACTTTTATTTAAAGTACTCTGATACCTTCGGGTCGAGTCCACTTTATATAAAAACGCACACCCAAAAAATTATAGGGGACATAACATGTTTGAGGGTCATTGCTAAGGACAGTTTCAAAAATAAGAGGTCAGCAAAATGTTTCACTGCCTCACTACGCTTGGCCCACGAGGCAGGCATCTGTATGGCATCGACTCATCACCCATTTTATCAGAGCCTGAATCTCGTGCCTTCACTGGAATATTACTGAGTGACTTCACATCATATGAAAGTAATTAGCATTCTCTTCTGGGCGTTGCAGTGGGGACAGCAAACCACTTCATTGGGCTGTACCTTACCTCTCACATTGGCGGACATGTAAGCCCTATGTGTCTGATAGAATTGGATCTGTCGTAACTTGCATTTCAAGAAACTTTCTTTGGATACTCAAGAGACCTATTCTAATCCTTGTCACTAATGGTGTGGGTACGATCCGCCGCGCAGCCAGTTCGAAGTTTGGTTAGTGGGGTAGTGAATAGCGCTTGCAAGGCCCTGTACAGCCACGTGATATGTTGTCACCCTGTGCACATACTGACAAGGTACTCCATGCAAGCTTGGGATTGAGGTTTCGAGCTAGTGATACCTCAGAGTGAGAGCATCTGTGACAGAGAGTTCTATGAGCCAAACAATAACTGGGAAGAAGGTCAGTGTCAGGCAATAAAGACTCTAAAGGGATTAAAACCCCATTCTCAAGAAGATCCCCTGGCGTGGCACTATCCAGTGGGTCACTGTTCTGGTATTGCAACCAGGGACACAGTTATAGATAGCAATGTTAGTGGTAGATTGGCAATATTACTCACTGCTGAACCTTTTAATGACATTATTGTGCTACTCGTTGGAGGTAGGCAGTGGTAATTGTGGTCAGTTTGGCTGTAGAACCCAACCAGCTAAGTGTAAGATCTTGAACTGCTGCTGTCCAGTCCTAAGCTCATCTAGATTTCTATGAGCCAACAAGCGTAAAAGCCAGCAGCGGCTTCTCCACAATGGGGGAGAAGCTTGGCCCCACTGGTTCAGAACCAACAGCTGAAAAACAAAACATTATTTTATTATGTCTGTTTGGCCTGCCGTCTTAGGCCAGCCAAACAGACATGCACAGTTAGGTTTCTCCAACCCAGCTGTATTGCACAGTTGGGTTGGAGAAACTGCACAGACTCCCTGTGCCTGATTGAACGTTAAACCAGCCCACTCAGGCCAATCCCTGTGTCGCTGTCATGCTTGGTAATAGCATAAGAGCATCACAGGGATTTCACAGGGATGCTGTCCCAGTGTCTACTGGTACCAGGAAGCAGAGGAACATTGAGGCTCGAGGTGGCCGGCAGCTTCAGGTAAGTCTTTATTTGATTATTAACCCCCCCATCCTCCTCCTCCCGTGCTCTCCCACACCCCCTTCATCCACCCATCACTTTTTGTTTGTGTGGGCCGTCACTGGTGTAAGCCATTGTGTCTGAGCTGCTAAATTGTACGACTCTCTAAGGGTGTTAGAAGGCCACTCTGAGGCAGCTGCCTCGCAAGATTTAGTTTATTAACAAACTCTCCACTTCTTTGAAATGTTTTTGTGGGAGAATACATGGTAATTAAGCTAAGTAATAATGGAGGTGTGGTAGCATTATCATTTAAGAGAAGGCTATTAGTCCAGCTGCCATAAGTGGGTAAGAGCATCCCCGCCCTATACGCCCCTTTAAAATTGAGAAAACCTCCCGCAGCGCGGGACGCAGCCCGGGGCGAAGACCGGGCAAAGAGCGGGCCGTTTGAGGCCGTTCGAGGACTAAGAGGACTGGGCTGGGCCACGCACCCTTGTCGGTGCATTATACAGTTTTATTGTTTTCATATTTATTGGTATTTATTATTCTGTATAATGTGCTCACGGGGTAGTCGGAGTAAAACCCTTATGGCTGCGAGTAACAACCGAACACTGGATGATTTCCTAGTCAAAACCAATCTGGCCATTGATGAGGAAATTAGTAAAATGCAGCACAGGGTCTCTTTGGATCTTGAAGCTGCACGAAGGCTATCCGAGCACCTAGCCAGCACTAGAAAATCCTCCCTGGGGAATATCGCTTCTGCCCGTACCCCCGAGCATATAGTAGGTCCTCGGCCACTGTTAACAACGGCTGCCATCCATCCAGCCCCTTCCACTATTTCTTCAATATCCCCCCCCATCCTTCCGCCCATTCCATTGGAATTAAATAAGGAACCTGTCCCACTAATTTGCATGTCAGGTACCTCCTATCCCCCTAAAACTAATCCACCCATGAGTTTAGGCAGGGCCAGGAAAGCTGCAATTTATAAAAAGAAATGCATCGCTAGGTCCATACATGCACGGAAAAAAGCAAAAATTGCCAGATCACAGTTTTTCAATAGTAGAAGGGCATTAGGATCTGTTGGGATAAAGGATGATAGTATTAAAACTAATCCCAGCATTCTGGGTGGGGCAGCCGCTCCTGACTTAATCACCTCTGCGGATGACAGCATCTTGGTTGCCTCCCCAGGGTCGAACAGAACGAATCATTTGGTGGGGCGGTTGAGTGGATCTGAGAATGATAGAGGGGGTGATGAAGAATTTCTTAATATAGTTTGGGGCACGTTAAAACAACTACTTACCCCCTTGGAGCTAAGGCTTTCTCGTATAGAGAACAATCTGTTAGAAATGGATAGGACCATAGTCACACTGGCCAGCCTGAGCCTAAAGGAAATGGAAGCTAAGCTTCCTCGCGAAACTGAACCATCCCCCCAGACAAAAGTATCAGAACCCTTACCACTATCTTTAGAAACACCTCACAATATTCCTATGCCCCTACCAATACTTAAACCTATACCGAAGCCACGCACTACTGTTGCAAACCACACTGCATCAACCCCTAGTTCTGCTGCTCCAAACTTTCGTCCCTTGCCTAATCAAGCCCATAGGCAGAATCCCAACCCACGAGCGGTCCCACTTCACGCTATTAGGCAAGACAATGTGAATAACCCTCAGCGGCCGCCCAGTCGTTCCAACTTTCGTGGAGGATTTATTGATCTTCCACCAGAAGCTGGGCCTTATGTTATCATACTAGCCGGCGTTCCTGAGTTGGACCAGCACTCCCAGGAGAACCATCATTCCCTGAAAAATAAAGTCATTCATTGGCTTAATTCCAATAAACAGCTTCCTGCCCATCAAAGAAGTAGTGTACTAATGGTACGAAGAGTGCCTTGGATAGGCCCCACACATAAGTCCCTGGCAGGTGACTGTATTGTGGTAACTTTTGCTGACCCTCACACAGCACAGCACCTATGTGCATGGCCATCGTACGAAGTCAATCCCACAATAGTTGTTAGACCCCTTACCTTTTTTTACCCCCCAAGACATCATCATGCAAAGGAAGGTTTATGGTCAACTGTCCAGAATCCCAGACGGACAACAAATAGGACCGATGGACACAGCCAGCATAATTGGTGGCAAGGGGCACCCACCACCAACTTGTTTGGTTGCCTGGATGAGGTGGTAGGATGGTTTCCAAATAACATCCCCTTAAGAAACCGCTTTGATCCACTTGTGGGCATGGAAGAGTTAGATTGACCATCACAAAATTCTCTTGGTAATGCCCTGATAATAGGAGAGCCCAGTCAGAGGGAGAAGGGAGAAAGTCGTAACGATAACTTATGGGAGAATGTTTCCATTGGTGACGATCGTACTTCCAACCCCCAAGCCCCTGAGGCTGGTCTCATTAAAGAAAGTGCACCAAGCTCAATTATCTTAAGGCAAAATCTGGAAGTATCACTTGAACCAGCCAGAAAGAACCAAAGTGAACTAAGGATGTGCCTAATTTCCTGGAACATTGCTGGGCTTGCCTCAAGACTGGAGGATGAGGCATGGTTAGACTTTGTGGGTGTCTGTGACATTTTGTGCCTCCAGGAAACATGGAGTCGATCCACTCAGAACATTGAGGGCTTCCAAGCCTTTAATACCCTAGCAGTACCTTCACAAGCGGGTAGGGCAAAAGGTGGTCTAATGACAGCAACTTCGTTAAAACTATGTAAACTTGCAATCTCTAAGATAGCTGACACCCCATGGTTTCAAGTGCTAATGTTGGTCAATTTGTTTCCTGAACCATTGTTACTGATTAATTGGTATTACAACATCTTTGTTAATAATGAGACAACTGTAATGTTAAAGTTGGAGGAGGCCATAGCCAGGGCACGCTACGAGCAACCCCTACTCTTTGTCATCTGGGTGGGAGACTTCAACTGCTCGTTATGCACCCATGGGGACTCGAAGGTGTGTGGTTTGAGAGACTCCCGTGACCATCCCCTGACACACTTCAAACATACACCCCAGGGGGACGCTTTAAATAACATCATCATTTTGAATGATTTATGTATAGTGGAACCCTGGGTTGGCCCAAATTCGGCTCCGAAACCAACTTTTCAGGGAAGTAGAGGTACGATGAGTTTTATCGACTTTGCAATTATTTCCAGTGGGTATTCTCACTATGTTGATAAATTGGATGTAACCGCTAATGCTGCCAGTGACCACAACCCTTTAATCCTATCCCTGCTTTGTCCGGTTAAACCCAAACATTCTGTCTGGGAACAATCTATAAAGTATAACAGGAACCAAGGAATCACTCTTAAATGGGGTAAAATAGACGCAGCAGGTCTTGAGGCAGAGATCCTAAATGGATATAGCTCCGAATATGAGGCATGTTTATCACCTACAGCTAACCCCGAAAAGGTTATAGGGAATTTTGAATCATTATGCGGGCACGTAGCCGAACGTCTCACAAAACCAATTGGGAAAAATAAAAGGTTAGGGCCCAGATGGTTTGATACTGCATGCTCGGCAACACATAGATCCCTGAAAGTGGCATTAAAACAAAAACCTAGGGATATAGACTTGGTTAGAGCATCTAGACTGGCCTATAAAGAAGCCATAAGAATAAGGAAGCTGGACTTAAAAAACCTAGCCTGGGAAGATCTAGAAAAGGCCTCGGAATTGAAGGACAGCAGGCTTTTTTGGGAAGTTATTAATCGCCCCCTTTTTATAAGTAATGGTAAGGACAATATTGTGATGCAGATCGCATGTGAAACATGGGAATCACATTTTGGGGATATTTTTAACCCACATGGAATGTTACTTAATGAACCATTACTAGGAGATCTTAGGGAATTGGTGGTCTCTCAATCCTCTCTGTCCCTGAGCTTATCGCTCACCCTGCAAGAAGTGGAAGATGCTCTGTCGAAAGGCATACCTTTAAAAGCACCCGGCCCTGATCTAGTGCCTCTGGACTTTTTTAAGCACAATGTTAAGGTTTGGGCCCCTCTCTTGTTAAATGTATTTAGAGCAGTTGTTATTAGCCGTATTCCGACATCATGGAAGGAGGCAGTAGTGGTGCCAATTTTCAAGAAGGGCGATAGATCTGATCCCCGATGCTATCGCCCAATCTCATTAATTGACGCATCGTGTAAGATATTGGGTAGGGTTATCTTAGCCAGACTGGAAACATGGGCAGATTCGGTGGGCCTTATTGTAAATTCCCAATATGGGTTCAGAAAAGGCAAAGGTACCGTCGAACAGTGCCTGAACCTGGCTCTGATCATAGGGAAATACATGAAGGCAAGGAATTCTTCCATCTATCTTGCCTTCATGGATCTCTCAAGTGCATTCGACACTGTGTGTCGGAGCAAGCTATGGCAAATGATGGAGGTTATGGGTTTCGAGGAACCCTTGGTTATCCTGCTCCGTAGACTCCATGAATCAACCACTGTAGCCATAAGGTTCGGGCCAGGGGGAGAGAAAACTAAGTCCATTCCCTCAACTGAGGGCGTCCGCCAAGGATGCATATTAGCCCCCTTTTTGTTTCTAGTGTACACCAATGGGCTGGAAAAATACTTGTTGGACCACTGCCATGATTTTCCAAAGGTCAACGGCAGGAGCATACCAATGCTTTCCTATGCCGATGACACAGTACTAATGACACTCACAGGAAACAGTATGCAGCATTGTCTTGATGCCTTCCACAACTTCATGTTGGACCTAGACCTGAAGGTAAATTTTACCAAATCCTTTGCTATGGTCTGTGGCCCAAAGGGTACCAAAACCAGAAAGTTTGTAGTAAATAACTCTACCATCGAAAAGGTTGTAAATTTTAACTATCTGGGAAACCTTTTCAACAACAAACTAAGCTGGGCCCCGTTAATGAAAACTCGAGTCCAGAGTGCCAGTCGTTCTATTGAAGGTCTGTTTCGTTTCTGTGGCAAACTAGGTCAAAAACCTGTTACACATCTAAAAACCCTGTACAAAGCAAAATGTTTGTCGGTAGCTACCTATGGGGCAGGGGTTTGGGGGACCGAAAGCCCTGATACGATACAAACCATGGAGAACAAATTTTTAAAGCGTGTATTGGCTATTCCATCAAGTTCCTCAAATAGATTTGCCCACGATGAGATAGGTCTGAGTTACGTGAGTGACACCATTCGCCTCTCCCCCTTATTATTATGGGGTAAAATATGGTTATCAGAGGATTTACAGCTTTCTAGAGATATCCTCCGGGACTGTTTAAAACTGGCAAACATGAAACAGATCCCATGGCTATCTTATGTTAACGAAATACTCCATAAAATAGGTCTGGGTGACATTTTTGACAACCCCGAAAATATTCAGGGAGATATTAAAGCTGTTATCAAATCAAGTTATTGGAAATCCTCACTTGTGCACTCTTTGGTCAGCCCCCACGTTCCTAAGGTTACTTTACAGCACCAGTTTTATTTAACCTTTACAAATCATGTGCAATGGCGATTCTATTTGACAAGGTTTAGGTTACACATCTTGCATTTTCTTTTTGCGTTTCCTAAACAGGGGGGCTGGTGTGAGAGACTGCCCCCCTGTCCCTGTAACAACAAAGATAGCCAAAGCACGATGCATGTTGTTCTTTTCTGTTCCCTATATAAGGATCCGAGAATTAGGTTTATTAAGCCGATCCTTAAGGAAAAGCAACCATGTCACTATAAAGAGGGTTATGACCATCTGTTATCTTTGTCTTCATCTGGTGTCTGTTGTGCAATGTTAAATTTCATACGAGTGTCACTCTTGATTAGAAAACGGTATGGTTAATTCTGGCTCCTAGAACTTGTCTCTTTGCCCATGTATATTGTTGTTTCATGATTTCCTTTCCCTGTCCTTTAATGTATACCCTGGTATGAAGAACTTATGAATTAACCTAATTTGATTGAAAAAGTTATGGGTTACAACTGTGATCATATTAATTAATGTATTTTATTAGTTTAGTTTAGTGTTATAATTTTAAAATTGTTTAAATGAATTCCAAACTATGTTTGTAAATGCAATTGTTTGACTTTTATGATTCTTTTTTTTTAATCGAATAAAGTTTTTGAAACGAAACGGGTAAGAGCATCAGAAGACCTGATGAGATGGGAGGGATCTCATAGTCCGTCCAATATTTCCCTCAATGACGTCTGCCATCTCCTGATAGAACTGTAATCCCAAGTATATGAAGGTAGAGGCTTCAGATTTGGGGAGTATAGCCAATGGATCATCCTATACAGGGGGGGCTGTATGTCGCATCAGAAATAAGCTAGTCTTCCACCAACTTACCTATGGCAATCAGGTTTCTTGCATATCTAATTTAGTCCTTTGCCTCAGATTTTCTTGTATTTAGAAATTTTGCTATGATACTTATTTCTTCCATGATTTTTGCCGTTTTGTTTAGATATTGCCGGCCAACAACTAATTAAACTGCACACAACTTTATGACATTATCACATACAGAGGCCAGAATACATCCTCAGGGATCCCAAAGTGGCGGCAGGAATACTTGTGAATGCATTGGATCCAGAATTCATTCCTACAAAGGAATGAGCACCTGCAGCACTTCCTGTTCGCCTTCTTTCCCATTCGTTCACAGACTCTGATATAATGTATGCATTTTTAAAAAAAAATGTTTTTATTGGTTTTTCCGCTTATTGACGTAAAAGCCTATGAAATAGAAGCAATGTAACTGGAATTATGCAGGATCAACTTATTTGGGAGGGTCTGACTTAATTGTGCAGCAAGAAAATGTAAATTATGGAGCATGTAATGTGACAGCATAATTTTGTTTTAATTTTATTGCCTTTTTTAACACGCGTAAGTATTGGCACACAATGGTTTGTGATACTGTTTAAAAAAAGAGGCTTCTTAAGAAAGGGAACTGTAGACATTTTGTTGATGCTATTCATGGTAATCACAAACAGTCAATGATTATGTCTTGCACAGAAATACAATTTTCTGAGTGCTCTTTACAACCCTCCTGAGTAAAATAATTTGTATAAGACACATGCAGTGCTCCACTGTGGAACCTTGATTTACCTATTCACACTTCTTGATTTAAAATATGCCCTTCTCTTGGTCTGTTTATGCCATCTGGGTTTCAAAAACTGTCACCTGGAGTGTCAGGTTTATTCTCTATTCATAACATGAGTCTTCGAAGACACCTTTTCCACCTTCACGCAAGTCAGCATTGCACATCACACATGTGATATATACCTCATTTATAGGCACATTGAAACTGAAGATATTAGATCTTAAAAACATGTGCAAAATGGTTAGATGCTTTCTAAATTCTGTGCGCGGTCTTCACAGACCGGTTCGTGGAGAACAATGACGTAAACATGAATTGGCATCACCTCTCAAAAAATCATGACAAACAATGAACTCTTCTGTATACCCTGGTTAAAGTATAAATAAATACTTAGGGCCTTATTTATGAGGCTTTGCGACAGTTTTGCGCTTCCGATGCGTCACTTTTTGTGACGCATCGTCGACGTAAAACATGCCTCCTGCTGCGCCCTATTTACAAAGGGATGCATCTAAGCAGATGCGTCACTTTGTAAACCCCTGCTCTACATTATGCCTGCGTCAGGTATAATGTATGCAGGGTGGGTGTTCCCACGTAAGTAAGCCTCGTAGAAGTGACGCAGTGAAATCTACGAGATTTCACTGCACCACTTCTTGGGCGCAAATGCGTCAATATCTTACGCCTGCCTCACAGCAGGTGTAAGACTGACATAAGCCCTTTCACACGGGGCTTGCCCCATGGAAGGACACATTGCTGGAGTTGCGTCACTTTTGTGACACACTCCAGTAATGCGTCAATTTTGCACCTTCAGATACGTCCGAAATACCGACGTATCTGTAACTCCTTGCGACATGATGCGTCATACAGTAAATATGACGCATCCATCATGTCGCAAGGAGGGCGCACTGAGAATTGACGCATCGCTGCTTTCACGCAGCGATGCGTCACTTCCCATAAAAGAGGCCCTTAGGGTTGCTGTTTCCTGCTATAAATAAAAGTACTTTCCAACTATTTATTGAGAAAGTTCTTTAATATTGTCTGGTCGAAATTCTTACCTATTTTGCCAATCAACAGGAAAAAGGTAAGTTGTGGTTTACAAAAAGTTAAGATCCTCACTAATTGATTAAGAGCTAAGATGTTATTTATCGGGTGCAATAAATAACACCTATTACAGGTTCATAGGGAAAAACATGCAGATTTTGATGTTTAACGCACCAAATACCACCTGATACGGTAAATACGGTATGTTTTCACCTATTAAATTTCAGCATGTTTGACCTGTCAAAATGTAATAAAGGTTGAGTGTAATGCATCTGAGAATTATCGGATGCTTTAAATACCTTCAAACTCGTAATTATGGCCCATTCGTGAATAGTTTACTCAGGAGTCGTAATATTATGAGGAACTTGTAATGAGGCAGTAAATGTCGTATGCACCAATCTTGCTTGCTTTGGGTCTATATGCGTTGTAATGGTTTGCTTTGTAATGACCGCGTTGTAATGGTAGTGCGTTGTAAAAGTTTCGTTGTAAAGGTTGTTTACCTTTCTGATCAGTTATGCAAACTGTAAAGAACATAATGGAATCTGAAGCAAATTCATAATGTCATGGCAGACACTGCAGCCCGAGAACCAAATAATTCAAGCGGCCCCAACCATTATTATTAATTGCTGTGTGGCACTTTGTTAACTTTGTTGCCATAAAACCGTCCTTTTATTTCTATCATAATAGTCCTTTTATCAAGACCATCTCAACCCATGTGGCAACTCCATCACAGAAGAACCAGCAGTGGGTACCACCAGGACATTCAGGGATCGGATCAGTAGTAAAATAAAAATGACATTGCAAAGCAAAGGTGATTAGCTAGTTGTTCTTCTACACAACCTGCAATCACAGCAACATAAAACAAGCAGCAGCTGGCAGGGAACAAGAGTGGAGGGCCGGGCGGGCGGGGAGTGGCGGGGTCATGGGTGGGGGGTATTACAACATTTTTAAAAACACTTACCTCGATGCCAAGCCTGCAGCCGCCTCTCCTCGTGTTGTCCCTTGTAGTCTCTCTGAAACCAGGAAGCACATAGGCTCCCTCCCCTGTCCAATCTCAACACTGCATTACAGCGTTGTGATTGGTCTTAGCGCCATGAATCGGCACTCAGACGGGGACTGGGAGACTTCACATGCTCCTCACCAGGCTGTGTAATGCAGCCTGGTGGGGGACATGCAAAGTGCATACCAATATGAAACCGTGTTTCATTCACCCAGTATGCCTTACTTTGCAACCTCACCAAGAATTCTCCTGCAAGCAGCACTTCCTCCTTAGCCATGCCTAGGCCACACCAAAACTAACCAAAGTTATTACGGCAACATTTTGGACGGGGCCATCCAGTGAATGATGTGACAATATCTCAAAGTCCCAGCAAACGTCATCAAGTAAATCAACATTCTGGAACAGTGGTTCTTAACAGGGGGTTCGGGTACTTCCTGAAGGACCGTGAAGCCTACTCAGAGTGACTCTGATTGCTTTAAAAATTAAATAATATTAACAGATAAATAAAGTGTATATTAAAAAGAAGCAAAATGTAAAATGGGAAATGTTAAAACGTTTTGTAAATGTGAAGGAATATGAAATTGGAAGCTAAATACTATGATAGTATCCTCAGACTGATTCATGTGAGCAGTGCAAGTGCATCAGACAGAATATGGTATGGACAATGAGTGACCGCCATTAAATTTAGAAAAGCTCCAACCTTCCATTTAAAATTTAGATTTTTAAAATATTTGTTTGTGAATTAAACAAAATATTTCAACATTTGTTCGGTGAATACCTGTTTCTGTTTATTTATGTATGATTTTGCATTCAAGTTATTGAAAAGGCTTAGGCTGGGGTTACCGTCATCCTGTAATTACGAAGTGTGGGTCTTGGGATTCCAATAATGATTCAGTGGGGGTCCCCAGGTCCCAGTATTGATTAAGTGAGGGTCCACAGAAGTCAAAAGGTCAAGAACCACTATTCTAGAATGTTCATTGTTGGCGATTGATAGTGATAGTGATGCCAAATAGCATTTTTTTCTTTTCATTGGATGCCCTCTTTAAATCTTCTTGCAAAGAATGTTGCATGTACAGCCAGCAGCAGCCAGTTGAGCACCATCACATCTCCACAACTATCAGGAATCTTTCTTCTGTCAATACAATTCAAATGTGGTCAATGGAGCTTCTATTTTAGCAGCATTCTTTGAATAGTTCTATATTTTCAAATATAATTTTGTTTTAAATGTTCCCTCCTCGATGGCTGCAGTCCTCAACCTATTTTTGCCATTAGTTTCTGGGTAGGGTATGTTTGAATATCCTCCCAATCAGCACCCTGACAGAGATGGACTATAGAAAAAACTGCAGTATTTGCTTGGATGAGTGTGTTGGCAAATTAACAGAACGCTTCCTATTTAGGTTGGCAGAGTCCCCACTGGCAGTCATGTTTCTTAATTTTCAATTCATTTTGCCGCCATGGTTTTCTGGGTTTGTAGCCCATTTCTTGCTTGGCAACTCTTTCATCTCACATCAAGAGGTCCTGACGACTGATGGGGGCACCCAGGCTCCTCAATCTCGTGCCCTGGTAGAAGGCAGCCGCGGGCGGTGGTGGGAGTACCTGCCGGCGGTGACATGGGGAGGGTGGGGGGTAGTAATGTACAGATTACGGAGTTTAACAGGTAAGTAAACATATAAATAAATAAAACGAATTTCGTTGCGCGCACTGCATTGCATTTGGTGATGCAGTGCACGCAGCGAAACTCATTTTATTTATTTATATGTTTACTTACTTGTTAAACTCCGTAATCCATACATTACTACCCCCCACCCTGCCCCTCCCCTCCCCACTTCACCGCCCGGCAGGTACTCCCACCACCGGCCGCGACTGGTAGAAGGTGTTGTCCATACGCCATATTGAAGGTACTTTGGGAACTGTAGGTGAAGTATAGACTGCTAGGTACCAGCAGTACCTCTCACACAATAACCAATTCATCATCTCTGCACTATACCTCCCCTAAGCCATAGCAAAAATATGAACACTGGCAACCTTTTCACACAAGTTGGCTACCTGAAGTCTTTCACAACTACCTACGTTCTTTTTGTATTCTCAAACTACATTTTACTGGCACAACATTCTCATTTAAACACAAGAAAACCTAGGGGTCTAGAGTGTGGTACCTTTCGTACACTTAAACCGCAGCGCCAGCTTGCTGGAAAACTCTAGTAGGGGTGGAAAACAGATGCATCGGAAATAAAGAGGTGTAAGTGATTGTAACAAAGAAACCCGCTCGGTTTAGAGGATTCCCATCAAACACTTGTATGATCAAATTCTATCATTTGGTCATCCTCAGGGGTCTGGTGTCTCTAGATCATTGAGACCCTGATATCCCCTGTAGTGGAGCGGGGTCAATGCCCACAAGCACTCAGTAACCAGTGATAGACTGAAGATGGGTATAAGTGCAGTGCAAAACTAAAGAAAGTGGTGAATTTAAAATAGAATAGAGGACAGAAAAGTGGATTTATTAAGACGCTGTCCTCTTCCTAATTAAAACAGCATGAACAGTGCAAGGATGCAGTATGGAAACAAATCACTGCATATCAGGCCAACATGTTTCAACCTCAAAGGGAAGGACCCAAGGTTTTCATCAGGGCCCTGTTCACAACGTTGCTACTGCGTGTTGTTCTTGTAGATCACTGTTTGGAACCTTCTGCACGGCGGAGTTTTGAACCCAAACGCTGTATCCTTTTGTTTGGTTACTATACTGGATCTGTAATATTTGAAAATAAATTATTTGTTTCTCACTACGCAGTAGCAACGTTGTGAACAGGGCCCTGATGAAAACCTTGGGAATTTGATCATACAAGTGTTTGATGGGAATCCTCTAAACCGAGCGGGTTTCTTTGTTACAATCACTTACACCTCTTTATTTCCGATGCATCTGTTTTACACCCCTACTAGAGTTTTCCAGCAAGCTGGCGCTGCGGTTTAAGTGTACGAAAGGTACCACACTCTAGACCCCTAGGTTTTCTTGTGTTTAAATCATTGCATTGGGGGTTCAACCTAGGCTTGGTCGTTAAACTCCCCTTAGACCCTGTTCTCCTGGTTTTTGTAACAACATTCTCATTGACACAACTCATATAGGAAATACAATCAAACACGTGTGATCTGAACTTTGGACATCACCTCCTATGTATTGACTACTCAAGTTATAACAATATAAGATCCGCCCACTCTTATCTTAGTCACATAACTCATACTATCTCTCTTTATCTGATACAATGTAAATGGAATGTTTGGTAGTACAAGTTGAAACAGGTGAAAATGATCCAGGTCTGGTCTGAGAGTTAACATATCACTTCATTATGGGAGTATATTTTTATTATTTTATTTGGATTATTGAACAAACACATGATTCTAAAGATATGTGAAAGCTAAGGAACGGAAAAGTTGAATCACAGTGAAGTTGGCCCATTTTATTTTCTAAGTAACACTCTACTTTAACACACATTAACATCACTCTTAACATTTAGTTGAAAAGTGTATGGACAATTCATCTAACAAACAAATACACCTCCATGGGATCATCTACATTCTAGTGAAATACCATGATGTGTGTCCACCTGTGTCTGTCAGTTGCCAAAGTGGTTGAGCTGTCTAATTCAACTGTGGCACAGCATGCCTCTGATTGCAACGGAGTATCAGTGGTAGGGACACGTTTGCTACATGATGCCCAGAGATTGCTTATCAGCCTTTAGGAAAAATCTTGCCAGAAATAGCATGTAAGAACTGAGGTGTAACAGGGATTCAGATAACCTAGATGTCTTTGAGTTACACCTACATATTGTGTCATTTTATTTCAATTTCTAAGTGTTACAATATACATCTGGCATTTGTCCTAAAAATCAAAAGAAGTTTTTGTGACTCTATATGTTTTAATGGATTATGCCATCAATGTTGAAATCATAGTGTGCTGTATTCCTCGCTAACCTCCGTGAGAAGTCTAGGATTGTTCAACATTACTAATATTGACCTCTAAGTATTTGATGGGCTCGGGCGGGACCTGGCAAGATAGTCGCTTGGACGCTGTAAGCCCGAGCTCTGGAGCCCAGATAATAATCTGTCAAACTCTGTAACTTTCATAAATCTGCTTGCTTTCGGGTGATATTGCATCTTTCTCCACCCCGTACCTCAATCTGTCTCTGGGGGTCAGCATTGAGTGGTGGCTTGACCACTGCTTCGTAAGTCCACGAGGAGGCTGGGTCTTGCATCAGGACCCAACAGCTCAGAGGAGCGGAGTTGAGATGCTGGAGATTGCGGGGGGCTGCCGAAGAGACCCGCTGCCAATGGGGGAGACCTTGGGGGGCACCGTCACACCGGGACATCTACTGGTGGAGGACTGAGGACTGCCCTGGGATGGCTGGAATGTGTGCTGCTGAGCGGCTGGATCAAGAGCGGCAGAAGAATGCTGTGCAAACCGGCTGGTGGCACAGAGTTGTGGGCCACTCACTGAAGTGACTGGCAGTTCGGCCATATCCTCTAGGCAGTAGGCAGACCAATTGGTGAGGCCTGAGGATAGTCACTACCGTGCAGTGCAGGGAACCATCCCAGGGAATGGAGAGGCCGGCTCTCCGAAGACTACAACTGGTAGGGCCTGGGCAGAATTGAGCTTGAGGGCCAGGTTGGGCTGAAATATTCAACAGTGGAGACTCGAGGTCCCCGGTGATATGCTGGCAGTGTGAACCTTGTTTGCATGGCTGCTGCGGTTGCCCCCGGGACTCCACTAAGGGAATTAGTGGTCTTTAGGCATCAGAGGATGTGGGGAATGTCTACCCATGGCGTGCACAGAGGCTGCGCGATGGCCTAAGATCCTGGCGGTGTGGATCGTGCTGAAGCTCGGTGGTGGCGATCTGGAGGATGCTCCCCTCAAGGTTAATGGACAGAGTGAATCTGGAAGGGCTGGATTGCACAAAGTGAGCCCTGGGCAATTGTGGTGTGGGCCAGCTGAGGTGCATCAGCTTGCACGTCGAGGCGATTTGTGGCTCAGCCATATCCTGCTGTACGCCATTAGGGTCGGAGGAAGCCTGGTGCTGGAGGACACATTGCCACTTGTTGGTGTTGGGGACATTTAAGCCTGATCGGGCCGCAGAGTGGCACACTGGTGTCTGAAGTGGTGGTGGAGGACTGGAACGGACACAAGGACACCAGGGTTGCTGTAAGTGCAGAGACTACAATTGGGCACGAGGCCATTGAGGGTTATTGTTGGCACTGCCATTAGTCCCAAGTAGGGGAAAAGAAAAAGCCTTACAGACCAACACCATCACTATGCTCTGCCATAAGGCCCGACGGTGTGCAGCTCATGCCAAGGGGGACCCTAGCTCCTGATACCAGGGACAACAGATCTCTTTGAGGTGGTTCACGGGTCCCACACTGCCCTATCCACCAGCTCATCAGCTCGGGGAATAGGATGGGCATCAGTTTTTGTCACAGTATTTAAACCGCGATAGTCCACACAAAAGCGCAGTTCAGCTGACCCCTGCTTAGGCACCAACACCACTGGACTGGCCCAGGGACTACAGGAGTGTTCAACAACCCCCAGGTGAAGCATCTTGGCCACCTCAGTCTTGATGCACTCTTGAACCCGGTCTGACATCCTATATGTCTTGCTCTTAACAGGCAGGGTGTCCCCTGTGTCTATGTCATGCACACAGACAGGTGTCAGTCCAGGAGTAAGTGAAAAGAGATGGGAGAATCTCCCCAGCAGCTCTTTACACCCCACCTGCTGTTCAGGTGTCAGTTCAGAGGCAAGCTTAACTCCCTCAACTAAACCATCCTTCTCATCACCTTGCAATAAGTCAGGGAGGGGCTCACTCTCTTCTTCCACCTCTTCAGCCATTTCAAGTAAAGAAACCGTGTACTCCCTGCGAAGACACGGCTTCAGCCGATTGACATGGAATACCCTTTTGGGCTCCCGTGCAGCACCTGTGTCAACTAGATAATTGACATCAGAAATCTTCCTAACAACTTTGTAGGGGCCACACCACTTGTCCTCCAGAGCCCGGGGACAAATCGGCTTCAGGACCCAAACTTCCTGGTCCTCCTGGTACCCAGTCAGCATAGCCTTCTGGTCATACCACTCCTTCATGAGCTGTTGGCTGGCTTGAAGATTGTTCTTTGCTTTACTCATGAGCTGGGCCATCAGCCTACGGAGGCCCAAGACATAGTCCACCACATCATGGGTAGGGGACTTAGGGTTGCCTTCCAAGCCCTCCTTGACCAATGTCAAGGGACCTCGGACAGGATGCCCAAAAAGTAGTTCAAAGGGACTGAACCCTACCCCTTTTTGTGGTATCTCCCTGTAAGCAAACAACAGGCATGGCAAGAGGAGATCCCACTTCCTCTTGAGGGGATCAGACAGAGTCCCCATCATGCTCTTTAAGGTCTTATTGAAGCGCTCCACCAAACCGTTGGTTGCGGGATGGTAAGCGGTGGAGAAGTGGTAAGTCACTCCGACCTCTTCCCACATGGCCTTCATATAAGATGAAATGAAGTTGGTTCCCCTATCAGTCACCACCGAATGTGGAAATCCAACCCTGGAAAAGATCCCTAGAAGAGCCCTAGCTACCACCTTAGCAGTAGTGCTCCTCAAAGCCACAGCCTCAGGGTACCTGGTGGCATGATCCACCACAACAAGAATGTATTTGTTGCCCGAGGATGATGGAGGGTCAAACGGACCAACTATATCAATCCCCACCCTTTCAAAGGGCACCCCCACAACAGGTAGGGGCACCAAGGGTGCCTTTGTCTGACCACCAGACTTGCCACTGGCCTGACAGACCAGACAGGTTCGGCAAAATGTCTCCACATCCTGACCAACTCCTGGCCAGTAAAACCATGGTGCTAACCTGTCCTTTGTCTTTTTGATGCCCAAGTGACCAGCTAGGGGTACATCATGGGCTAGATGCAGCAGGAAATTCCTGTGCACCTGAGGAACCACCAACCTTTTGCTGGCTCCTGGCTCTGGGTCCGCAGACTCACTGTAAAGGAGTCCATCTTCCCAAGCCACCTTGTGCTTTCCGACTACTCCAGTGGAGACCTGCTCCTGAGCAGTCGTCTGCAGGCCAACAAGTGTAGGACACTCAGCCTGTGCCTTACAAAACTCCTCACGGGACGGTCCTCCTGCCACAAGCAGCTCCTGCAGCTCTGGCAGGGACCCAGATTCCAACACCTTATCCGCCTCTGGATACTCGCCCTCCTCTCCAACCGGAGCAGGAGGTGCAGACACCAGAACAGGTGCCTTCTCAGAATCTGCCCTTAGTTCTTGTTCTGGCCTGTTCCCCTCTAGTGTCTCTTCCACTAGAGCGGTCCCCGCTTCATTAGGAAGCAGTTTTTCAGTCTGTGCCCTTGTGAGCACAGCTGATGAAATCCAGGCCATATAGGCCTCAGGGCCTGGTACTAACCCGGGTTCAACAAGATCATTCCCCAGGAAGCACCCAGCACCCTGCTTCTCTCGCACCCCGACATTGACCATGGCCTTCCTGCCATTCACCCCTACCTGCACTCTAGCAAGAGGGTACTCCATGTCATCCCCACTAGCTACAAGTCCATACCCCTTGGAACCAGGAATGATCTCTTCGGGTTTGAGATATTTGCGTTCAACCATAGTCCTGTGGGCACCAGTATCCCTCATGGCAGGAACCTTCCTTCCATTGATACTTGCCACACTCATATACCCCGTTGAGTTAGGGTGAATATGCTTAAGGGCTTCTGGGTCAAGTTCTCAGATGTCCCTGGTGACTAAGTTAAACTCACTTGGGCCTCCCTTCATGTCTGCCCCCACTGAAAGCACACTTGCTATCACAGGTGCCACTGGCACCACGTCCTTCACTGGGCAGTCTGGCTTTAAGTGTCCCTCTCGGTGGCACTTATAGCATGTAATCACCTTTGGAGTGAAAGGAGCCTTACC
This sequence comes from Lissotriton helveticus, assembly GCF_964261635.1. Classification (NCBI taxonomy): domain Eukaryota; kingdom Metazoa; phylum Chordata; class Amphibia; order Caudata; family Salamandridae; genus Lissotriton; species Lissotriton helveticus. The sequence goes on along the minus strand of NC_136061.1, from coordinate 424,373,524 downwards.
TCCTTTCCCCTCCTGGTACTGACTAGAGGCCCCGTTCCCCTTAGACTCTTGTCCTGACTGAGAGCCTTGGGAACCGTTCTGGCCCTTCCCCTCTGGTTTAGGGCCAGCCTGCTGGGAGTTCTTCTCCCCCTTGGGCTTGGAAAGGGGTTGCCCCTGCCCCCTGTTCACTCTGTTGGCAAGCCACTTATCTGCCATCACTGCAAGTTTCTCAGGATCCCTCTCAGGAAGGTCAGACAAATACTGTCTGAGTGGGACAGAGCACTCCTCCCGGAGACGCTCTGCAATCATCACCTGATTTAGGGACTGGTAATCATTTGCTTCCATCCCTCTCACCCACTCATTCCAGTCTCTCACTATGTCATGGACCCAATTCTCAAAAGGAACCCCCTCTGCCTTCTTGTTCTCACGGAACCTCTGCAAGTACTGGGCTGGTTTCAACCCAACCCGCCTAATCAAAGCATCCTTCATGCACTCATATGTCAGACTGTCTTTCTCAGGCATCCTTTCAATCACTTCAGTCCCTTCCCGAGGGAGGCGACTCAGTAAAGTCGCTGCTTTGGACTGACCATTAAGACCTTGAGCCTTACATGCTAAATGAAAGGCACGCATCCAACTGAGAATATCAGTGCCAGGGACATACATGTGTATCAATTCTTTTGGTACCTTGGTGGTATTTTCCTTTCCCTGGGACTTTGAAGTGGATGCACCATCCACAGAGCTAAGCCCTCTATCAGCTGCTAACTTGAGCTTCTCTTTCTCTAGGGCTATCCGCTCTTTCTCCAATTCCCTATCCTTCTCTTTCTCCTGTCTCTCCCTTTCTTTCTCCCGCATCTCCCTTTCCCTCTCCTTCTCCTTCCAAGCCCACTCTACCTGTCTGACCCTTCGCTGCTCCTCTTCTGCCTGGCGGGCCATCCTTAGCTTCTCCCTTTCAAACTCCCTTGCTTTCTCCTCTGCTAAATCCTTAGCTTCCTGGAGTTTCAGCTGAAGTTTAAGGGTCTCTGCTAGCTCAGTCCCTCCTAAGGAGGCGAATCCTGGGACAGGAGAAAAGGTAGCCCTGGAGATAGGGGGAAGTGAAAGTCTAGGGGCAGGTCTAGGGGAATACCTAGGGGAAAGCATAGGGGAAAGCCTTGGGGAATGCCTTGGGGCTGGTACAGGAGAAGCCTGCACTGACTGACTTGGCAGGCTTGTGGTATCAGTGCTCTCCAACTCTTACACAACAGTGACTTCTTGCTCAAAGCATTTTCTCATGTGGCTAATCAGGTGTTCCCTGTCCTTAGACCTTGGGACCTTCCACCCCCTTTCAGCACACATTTGCTTTAATTGCTCCACAGTCAAGTTCTGCAATTCCAATTCGTCTCCAATGTTATCTGCCATTTTACATATAGCTTATAGATATCTGTTGGAATTATCAACTGGCCTCAGTGTCCACTGAGTCTGAAGTCTAGTGATCCGTCACCGCTTGCCACCAATGTTAGACCCGGCTTCCTGGGCACCAGGGCACTCAGGGGTAACTGCGCTCCAATCGCATCAACTTGAGTGTTCCCTCACTGATGTCCTGGGGCCTCAGTACCAAGGGACCCAAAACTGGATAACCAAGTACTCCTCTCCAGCACTTGACTCTCTCAGGGTAGCGAGACAGAGCAGTCCAAGGCTTACTCAAGGAGGTGAGGTGGGGTTAGACATTCAGAATACAGTGGAAACCGTACCACCAGCTAATAAACTCAATGTCCAGTCAGTGCTTTACTTTTTATAAAAGAAAAGTAATTTAATACTCATAAGATAATTATTCTACACATAAAACTAGGATACACAGTGAAAACCAGAAGTCTCTACAACCCTCTGGGGCAGAGTTCTGACCCCAAACAGTATTATAGCGCCTAGACGCCAAGCACTATAAAACAGTTAACATGAAAACACACAGTAAGCATTGCATATTACAGATCATGTTACACAGGGCTGATCTCATTCACTACAGCCTTGATACCAAACTTTGTAATGAAAGGATATAGTTTCAGCATATGATGCGAAGTCAAATTGTCGTGATCAGCCCCATAACCCCCCACCCAAAGCAACAGAAGTGCCCTCCCATTGTGAGTGAGGACACAGCTCTAGTGGTGTCAGGGATCTGATCAAAGGTGCCGGATGTCTTGGCACAGTTTACTGGAGTCCCACTAGTCCAGTAGCCACTGGCTAGCTGAATAAGGGTAGTGGCTGGACAGAGTGCCAGTTCACCCTGATGCCCTCAGAGTTCACAAAAAGTAAGGTGGGATCTGCTTCACTGGCCTCTCTTCCCAGTTACTGCTTGTACAAACTCCCACAGCGCAAGGGAGGAGCCTAGAGGGGATTTGATCTCACCTTCAAAGACTAGAATCAAGCATCCTCCTCTCTCTGGCTCTCGTCATGTGCTGCAAGCTTCTTTCCACCAGCCTCTGTGATGTGCTGTAAGCTTCCTTCCCACACCTTTGGTGATGTGCCGCAAGCTTCTTTCCCACACTGGGCAGCTGTCTGTAATTTCCTTGGTCCAAAGCGAACGCTCCTCCAAGCCTTACAAACAGCTGGTCCTTAATGTTGCCTTCCTTCCAGACCGCAGTGAACAGAGTCTTATCTTCTGTCTTCACACCGCGGGGTCCGTGCCTGGCTATCTCCTCTGTCATAGCCCAGTCTTTGAACCACAGCTGACCACTCAGGCCAGACTTTTATCACCTCTGATTGATAGGCTCATCCAATCAGAGGGTCTGCTACTTTTTACACCTCCAATCACAGACCATTCACCGCGTGTTCAATGCATGGGTAAAGCATGTAGCAGGTCGTGTTCTGGTATCAGGCTGCGCAACCCTCTAGAGAGGAATTTTAATTAACTCCAGCCCAGGAGGCCCTGACCAGTGGGGGAGGATTCTCTCCACAAAGTTAGTGCAGCTAAACCCAGATAAGAGCTGAGTGTCTCCCCCAGCCCACCAGGCCTTTCCAAGGAAATAGGGAGGGGGACGGGGGAGCTGGGATGTCCAGCAGGACAGCTCGCATTCCTCATACTGGCGCAAATCACCATTCTTCCCCTGTATACCCACGGGCTCTCAAACACACATCAGTCAGACAAAGGCAACAGGCCCACAGGCATGGCAAACTGCACAGACTTGGTCAGGAGGGTGCCTAGGGACTCACCCCTCCTGACTATAGATTTATTGCTGCCACCACTGTCAGTCTACCACAGCCTTAATAGAGAGGGCAGTAGACACTCTCTGAAAAATAGGGGTGCACTAGGCATGCCCCCTCGACCTCAGAGCCAAGCTCTAGGGTCTCAATCCATGTAAACAGGGAGACCCTCAGTGGACATGTATGATTGTCATGCTCACTGAGGTAGGGATCTAGAAACTATACAGTAGCTTTTGAGTGACTTGCCTGGAGATTAGCATAAGGCAGGGGAATCACTCTCTCCAGAGACATGCAGGAGACTTCCCGTCCCAACCGCTATTATGACTGAAAGCTATGGGGGGCCATGTAGGGCTGGGTAGGGCAGCTGGAGTAAGACCTGTATTGAGGCTCTGCCCTATTTGGGGGGAGATTAGTGCTGGATTGGCTCGCTCCCGCGCATTAGGAAGAAGTAGTGTAGTTGTCTGTGTGAAGGCGGATACAACATTTGCAGAAAGTGTCGGACAAATAGACCACAGAAGGTGTAGCTAAGGGTATTTATGCTTCTTGTAGCATAGAATGGTGGGTGATCGCTACATGTTTGTTTCTTGTTGTTTAGTGATAGCCCAGGGCTTGGTAGGGGGGCAGGAGGATTGCTTATCAGGAGTTTGGGGTTGTTGGAAATGGGATCCCCGGCTGGCCAGGGCTTTCGCCAAAGTCAGTCAGAGACCACCACACCCAAGTCAGGGCAAGGGAGTTACACGCCAAGATAACCCCTACTCACCCTCTAGGTAACGTGGCGCGAGCAGCAAGGCTAAACTTGGAGGCGATGTAGGCTAAGTATTTGCGCACGCACCCCAGCAACAACAACCAAAGGCCCACCACAAAGGAAACTCCACACAAGGTTATATAAAAATAGCCTTTGTATTACACCAAAACACATTTAGATAAAACACACACTTTACAATGTGCCAGAGGCACGGGCAGAATTTACAAGGGATTATTTACAAGACAGGGCCACCTGGACCACTGTCAGGAATCAGAAGTAGCACTTTCAGAAATAATACTTTCAGAAATAAAGCAATACCTTCAGTAATAAAGCAATACTTTCAGTAATAGCACTTTAGCAATACCTTCAGTAATAAAGCAATACTTTCAGTAATAGCATACAACCAGTCATTACGGGTAACAGGGCCTCACTAGCACCACCTGTACTAGGGAGAAAACAACCACCTACACGTCACACTACCTGTAGGGGTGCAAAAGCAACACACATGATGTCGTAACATTCAGAGGTGTAAAAGGACAAAGAGAACACATGATGAATAATCTACCCATTCAGAGGTGTAAGCAAAACACATGATGCCGTAACATTCAGAGGTGTAAAGGCACATGACGCATAATCAATACATTCAGAGGTGCAGAACAAATACCAATTTCCCCAAACTCACCAGTCACCACCTGTGACTGTCCCGGTGTCCCAATGTCAGGGCCTAAACGTGGCAGTTGCCCACAAAGTGCTGGGCAACTGGAGCAGGGAAAGTTAGCGCAAAGTTGGAGCCTCTCTGGGCTCAAAGAACCAAAACTGTGGCACTGGTGAGCCTCTCTCAGGCTCCCTCACCAGCAAGGGGGGCTGCTGAGCCTCTCAGGGCTCCAGCAACAAAAGGTGCAGCCTCGCTGGGCTGTGGGGTCCCTCGCTCTGGGGACCCAAAGCAATGATGTTCGCCAAGAGCCACGCTGGGCTCTAAACCAACTGGTGCCCCCGGGGCACCTCGTGGCTCCAAAACGTGGAGATGCCCCCTGAGCCCTCAGGCTCGAAACACACGGGCGCCTCTCTTTGGGAGTCCCCCCTCTGGGGACTCGACGTGATTGTGGGGCGCTCAGAGCCTCTCAGGGCTCGTGAAGTAAAGAAATGCCCCCGGAGCCCTCAGGCTCCAACAACACATAGGCGCGAGGTCGCGCTACAGGGAGGGGGCGGGGCGGACACCGGCAAGGTGTCCCGACGCTCCCCCCCTCCTCTGCAGGCATCTACCGGTCTGGCGCTGGGCTTTCCAGCGGCGGCGGGTCTCTCCCGCTGGTCCCGGGGCTCTCCTCTCCTCTCGGGGAGCCTCGGCAGGCTCTCTCGCGGCTCGGCGGGGGAGGCGGGACTTCCGGTCGGCCTTTCTGGGGCCGCACTCTGATTGGCCAGCCGGCCCAGTGCTTCCGGGTCGTCGCGGGCAGCGCGGCGGCCCGTTTTCGGCAGGCAGGCGGCTTCCCAGGATCCGAGGAGTGGGCTCCCTCGTGAATCCAACAAATCGGCACTTGGGCAAAATAATACGGCAATGAGCGGGGTGGCACCCGCGCCGTCCAACCACCACACGGGGCGATCGGAGGCCGGGTGGGCACCGGCCTCTGCAGACCACAGTGCTCCCAAGCGCTGCAGGCAAAAATAAGCGCTCGTAAGCGCTAAACAGCAGCAAAAAGCGCTCCCAAGCGCTAGGCAGGCAATCTCAGCGCTCCCAGCGCTAGAGGGGCAACAAAGCGCTCTCAAGCGCTACAGGGGAAATCCAAAGCGCTCCCAGGTGCTAGGGCAACAGCAAGTCCTTCAGGGGCCCATCAGCAAGCCAGGGGCTGGGCAGGGCTCAGGGAGGCAAGCCATCCCTGAGCCCAAGCAGCAGCACGCCCCTGGTAGATTCAAGCAGCAAACAAGAACATTTTCATGGGGTCACAGCCCCTCTTTTATACACCTTTTCCCTTTGTCTTTAGGTGCAGGGTGGGGGCAGAACCAGTCGCAGCTGGTTCTGGAGCACTCTTGATGGCCCAACCACCCATTCTATTCACTGGCAGGGCTTGGGTCATCAGTCACACCACAGGGGGGCGGAGCCAGCATTGTGTGGGGAAAACCCAGCCCATCCAGGACACAGGTACACTCCTCCCACACATCACTCATGCTAATCTCCCACTCACCACCGGGGCAGACCCACACAGCCTTCCTGGAGCCTGGCATCCCAGCCAGCTCCAGCCAATCACACGCCAGGCATATTTTACACTAATATGCCAACTCCTAGAAGTGGCGCATCCGCACAAGACACATACACGCCGCACATACCGTTGCGCAGCATTCACTCTCACGAGTTAGCACATACCAAACTTAAGCATGCACGCCTCACGCATCAGGAACTACCAGGGACACAGACATTCCCCATGCATTCCTATGGGAGGGCAGGCCAGTCTCACTCCACGCACTCAGGGAGCGCACGCACTTTACACTGCGCCACAGTGTCAAAGTGCGCAAAGACCAGAAATCACTACACTTCAAGGCAAAAAGTTCAGGGGTGAACCTGCCAGAAGGCCCAAGTCCAACACGACCCCCTTCCAGCCAAAACGCAGGGTAGGCCAATCACCACCGTGATGGACTTCCCTGCTTGGGGCGATAGAACACGGACGCGGGCCCGCACTGCAGGGACACCCTCCGGTTCTACGCCAAGTTGATCCATAAGACAAGCACATCCTTAAAAAAACACAGGCCCAACTAGGCTACCCCACTGGTACTCCTTAGTTGTCCACGGCTAGGACCAGGCCCTAGGCCACCCAGATACCACTGGTCCTTGCCAATCCACAGAGTGGGGGGTAGTAACCCCTGGCCTGCACTAGCCATTCTCCACTCCCTTTCTCAGCGTAGTTCCTAACTACCACTGATCCTTCAACCCAGGGTCCGCACCCTCAGGCTGACCAGAGGTCACGGGCAAGAATGCCCCACCCTACCTCTACTTCTGAAGCACCCTCCAGAACACAACTCTCCCACCAGTTTAGGACCTGACTTCCTCAGCAGCAGTGACCACAGTCAGACCAGCACAAGATCGGTGTAGTAAGGCGTTGCACTTTGCGGGTTGCCAGATGCGGCACAGGCGGCGGCTCGCGGACCGCGTCGAGACGGGGACGGCGAGCGGCACAGACTGCGCGGCCGAAGGCAGACGCGGCTCAGTGCGGTGCCTACAGGACACCAGGCTGGTCATGACAGAGTCACAGCTCCCTTAACTGGTCTACCACCTGGGATTCAAATTCACCGGATGCACAGGGGTCAGACTTCCTCTGACCCCCTTCCAGAGTTCTGCACCCTCCCACTGTAGAACAGGGTCCCTCCACTTAAGGTAGGCCCCACCTGCTCTCAGGGTAGTACCACAACACTCAGCCAAGAACCCTCAAGATCCCTGCTAGGCCTGTACCACCCCTTCTGGGAAACCCAGGGTCTCTTCACTTAAGATGAGCCCCACCTGTGTTCACAGGGGTACCCCTAGAAGACAAACCGGCCAGGACACTGGCTACAGTCGCCCTGCCGTCCAGGACAGGCAACACCTGACCCTGGCTCCCCAACCTAGGGACGCTACCCTTTGGTTAGATGCCTGGCGCACCAGGACTTCTACAAGTTGAAAACAAAAATCTAAGACTTTCTCTCCTCCTTCAGCAGCAAGGCAACCACTGCAGGTCAATACCCCATACAGCTTACCCGGTTCCTTCTCATCAGGCAGGAGTTCCCTCTTGTAACTTCAGGACACTACATACAGTTGCCCTGACGTCCAGATCCGGAAACACCGGCTACTGGCTCCCCAACCAAGGGACGTACCTCTTTGGTCAGATGCCTGGCGCACCAGGACTTCCTTGAGGGTGACACAACTAATGTGTCGTGTACAAGTCTGCCTGACACTCAGGACAGACGTGGCATCACCATGGTCACTCCCTGGCGACACAACCCTTCTGGTTGGCCCCTGACCCACTGGTTCTTCCACTGGGGAACCTATCCCCCTCGCACCCCTCCATCTGGACTTCTGCACCCTCCCAACTGGAGCGGTACTGCCAGACACCAGAACTACTGGAACCCTGGTTACAGAGGTTCCACGTTCTCCAGACACTCTGGAAGATCCTCCTCAAATGACCTATTGGTACAGCCTAGGCCCCCGACCTGATGTTCCCTTCAGAAACAATCCAGGCCCTGACACTGGGTTTCGGGCACCTGGAGACATGCAGTCCCACCCACTCCTTCTCCTCTTGAGACAGGACGTGGGCCCCTACACCGAGACCTAGCTGGGCTACACTGAACCTCTTCCACCACGCAGGGCTGGAAGACACCTCAGACACTCCTTTTGGAATCACTCCATCCCCTATGCCTCTCTCCTCCCAGAACATTACCAACTCCAAAATTCTGTCTCTCAACAGACCACAGAAATCAAAAAGCAGGCTCCACTATCTGCAGACGTTCTTGGGAAAAGTTCAACACACAGGACTTAGGTATCTGAACAAAACAAGCATTCAGCAAGCTCCCCATCCAGAGAACTTACAAACACGTCCAGTGCCACACACCATTCATCCACACACACCCCTCCCCAGACTGGTAAGGCAGTTTCTACCACCCCTGACTTCTCAACCTGACCACACTTGACACAGGTACCATTACTCTAGGGCAGGGACGGGGGACACATGCACTGGACACACTCATGCTGCCACCACTGGATCACACCCTTCTGGTGCATCCAGAAAACACACTGCACATAGGGGGATGATCTACCCTCCCGAGCTAGGGACACCTAACTCAAAGTGCACAAGAAACACATTTCCACAGAAATGACATTTTTAGCAAACTCCATACAATAATCCCCAAAATGTTTTTATCTAAAATGCAGAGCTTTGTGGTGCAGCCAGCTGCTACTAAGGTACAACGCAACCACAAATCCTTATCCCACCGCTTGCCGCCAATGTTGGAAATGGGATCCCCGGCTGGCCAGGGCTTTCGCCAAAGTCAGTCAGAGACCACCACACCCAAGTCAGGGCAAGGGAGTTACACGCCAAGATAACCCCTACTCACCCTCTAGGTAACGTGGCGCGAGCAGCAAGGCTAAACTTGGAGGCGATGTAGGCTAAGTATTTGCGCACGCACCCCAGCAACAACAACCAAAGGCCCACCACAAAGGAAACTCCACACAAGGTTATATAAAAATAGCCTTTGTATTACACCAAAACACATTTAGATAAAACACACACTTTACAATGTGCCAGAGGCACGGGCAGAATTTACAAGGGATTATTTACAAGACAGGGCCACCTGGACCACTGTCAGGAATCAGAAGTAGCACTTTCAGAAATAATACTTTCAGAAATAAAGCAATACCTTCAGTAATAAAGCAATACTTTCAGTAATAGCACTTTAGCAATACCTTCAGTAATAAAGCAATACTTTCAGTAATAGCATACAACCAGTCATTACGGGTAACAGGGCCTCACTAGCACCACCTGTACTAGGGAGAAAACAACCACCTACACGTCACACTACCTGTAGGGGTGCAAAAGCAACACACATGATGTCGTAACATTCAGAGGTGTAAAAGGACAAAGAGAACACATGATGAATAATCTACCCATTCAGAGGTGTAAGCAAAACACATGATGCCGTAACATTCAGAGGTGTAAAGGCACATGACGCATAATCAATACATTCAGAGGTGCAGAACAAATACCAATTTCCCCAAACTCACCAGTCACCACCTGTGACTGTCCCGGTGTCCCAATGTCAGGGCCTAAACGTGGCAGTTGCCCACAAAGTGCTGGGCAACTGGAGCAGGGAAAGTTAGCGCAAAGTTGGAGCCTCTCTGGGCTCAAAGAACCAAAACTGTGGCACTGGTGAGCCTCTCTTAGGCTCCCTCACCAGCAAGGGGGGCTGCTGAGCCTCTCAGGGCTCCAGCAACAAAAGGTGCAGCCTCGCTGGGCTGTGGGGTCCCTCGCTCTGGGGACCCAAAGCAATGATGTTCGCCAAGAGCCACGCTGGGCTCTAAACCAACTGGTGCCCCCGGGGCACCTCGTGGCTCCAAAACGTGGAGATGCCCCCTGAGCCCTCAGGCTCGAAACACACGGGCGCCTCTCTTTGGGAGTCCCCCCTCTGGGGACTCGACGTGATTGTGGGGCGCTCAGAGCCTCTCAGGGCTCGTGAAGTAAAGAAATGCCCCCGGAGCCCTCAGGCTCCAACAACACATAGGCGCGAGGTCGCGCTACAGGGAGGGGGCGGGGCGGACACCGGCAAGGTGTCCCGACGCTCCCCCCCTCCTCTGCAGGCATCTACCGGTCTGGCGCTGGGCTTTCCAGCGGCGGCGGGTCTCTCCCGCTGGTCCCGGGGCTCTCCTCTCCTCTCGGGGAGCCTCGGCAGGCTCTCTCGCGGCTCGGCGGGGGAGGCGGGACTTCCGGTCGGCCTTTCTGGGGCCGCACTCTGATTGGCCAGCCGGCCCAGTGCTTCCGGGTCGTCGCGGGCAGCGCGGCGGCCCGTTTTCGGCAGGCAGGCGGCTTCCCAGGATCCGAGGAGTGGGCTCCCTCGTGAATCCAACAAATCGGCACTTGGGCAAAATAATACGGCAATGAGCGGGGTGGCACCCGCGCCGTCCAACCACCACACGGGGCGATCGGAGGCCGGGTGGGCACCGGCCTCTGCAGACCACAGTGCTCCCAAGCGCTGCAGGCAAAAATAAGCGCTCGTAAGCGCTAAACAGCAGCAAAAAGCGCTCCCAAGCGCTAGGCAGGCAATCTCAGCGCTCCCAGCGCTAGAGGGGCAACAAAGCGCTCTCAAGCGCTACAGGGGAAATCCAAAGCGCTCCCAGGTGCTAGGGCAACAGCAAGTCCTTCAGGGGCCCATCAGCAAGCCAGGGGCTGGGCAGGGCTCAGGGAGGCAAGCCATCCCTGAGCCCAAGCAGCAGCACGCCCCTGGTAGATTCAAGCAGCAAACAAGAACATTTTCATGGGGTCACAGCCCCTCTTTTATACACCTTTTCCCTTTGTCTTTAGGTGCAGGGTGGGGGCAGAACCAGTCGCAGCTGGTTCTGGAGCACTCTTGATGGCCCAACCACCCATTCTATTCACTGGCAGGGCTTGGGTCATCAGTCACACCACAGGGGGGCGGAGCCAGCATTGTGTGGGGAAAACCCAGCCCATCCAGGACACAGGTACACTCCTCCCACACATCACTCATGCTAATCTCCCACTCACCACCGGGGCAGACCCACACAGCCTTCCTGGAGCCTGGCATCCCAGCCAGCTCCAGCCAATCACACGCCAGGCATATTTTACACTAATATGCCAACTCCTAGAAGTGGCGCATCCGCACAAGACACATACACGCCGCACATACCGTTGCGCAGCATTCACTCTCACGAGTTCGCACATACCAAACTTAAGCATGCACGCCTCACGCATCAGGAACTACCAGGGACACAGACATTCCCCATGCATTCCTATGGGAGGGCAGGCCAGTCTCACTCCACGCACTCAGGGAGCGCACGCACTTTACACTGCGCCACAGTGTCAAAGTGCGCAAAGACCAGAAATCACTACACTTCAAGGCAAAAAGTTCAGGGGTGAACCTGCCAGAAGGCCCAAGTCCAACAGGGGTGTTACTAAATTACATGCTACTGTTTAGAAGACACGGCTGTTGTGTGCAATGCCAGACTGCAGAGAAGTGCAGGGTCTCTTGGAAGGGAGAGAGCCAAACTCAGGGGGAAGGGCTCCAGCAGGTGCCATTGGATGCTATGGTGCGTACGTATAAAATTGTCACATGGAATGTTAGGTCCCTTGGTAGTTACCTTAAAAGGTACAGGGTGATTTCCTACATGCGGTGGATGGGAGTGAGCATAGCCTGTCAGCAGGAAACCCAATTCAAGGAGGAAGAGGGAGATAAGTTAAAGATAAAGTGGAGGGTATCCCTTGATATTATACACTTACTCCTCTTACACCACAGGATGGCGGTTTGGGTGGCTCCTGGGGTGCCCTTTCAGTTGATTTGCTCAGAGGTGGACCAGAGCGGGTGGTATGCTCTGATGCTGGGGGAGCTGGATGGAGTGGATGTGACCATTTTTTATGTGTATGACTCTAGTGTAGATGACAGAGAATTCTTTCTGCACCTGCAGAGGCTACTGATGGACAACCTGGCGTACCGACTACTATGGGTTGAAGACTTTAACGGTATCCTGGGTGCAGATTTTGACTGGCAGCCTCCCTGTGCACACACCTACCCAGTATGACGGAGACACTGGCAACGGTTATGCACAACCTGGACTGCAGGGACACGCATATGGTGATACTACTGTATAGAGCACTTAAGGTGGATAGAGTTAAGATCAACTCTACAGAGTGTATGGCCTGGGGGGAGGATTTGGAGCCACCGCTGACCGACAGAGAGTGGAGTGTTACTTGCGAGCTGGTAAAGCAAGTTTCCTGCAATGGCAGGTTCAAGCTGGCACATTTTAACTATGTACACTGTCCTTACCTGACTCCAGTCAGGCTTGGTTGATGTACAGGGATAGGGGTGTGGAGTGCCCTAGATGCAGATTTACAAATGCTTCTTTTCCTGACATATTGTGGGAGTGCCCCAGGTTGAAGGGGTACTGGGCGACTGTGCTATCATGGTTGCATGATGTAAAGGTTGATGTGTTCTTATCTTTTTTTCCTGTTGGTTGCAGTGCCACACAACAAAACAAAAAACAAAAATAAGTCTTGTCATGTACTTATGTCAGCCTGTATTCCCATGACATTGGGGTTGCTTTACATAAATGACTAACAGAAAGATTTTTAATTAAATTATTTGAGGGGCTCTACTTTACATAGTTTTGCAAAGGCATAGTACAATGAACCCAGGGAAAGGATAGCCAAACAACCCTACATTTCACAGCTCTCAAAATAGGCCAGCCCACAATCGTGGAATCCCAAAACTACTTCTTTTCACTTTGGGGCCGATTCCGATCCGGTAAAAAGCGGCCCGAATTGCGGTTCGGAGCGTTTTTCCCAGTACGAATCGCACCCGTAGGCGTCCCCGTACGACTCAGCAAGTACGATCACAATCTAAAGCGTCACTCCGTACGGCTCGTAAAAATCGCCGTACGAATCGAAAGTCCATACTGTTGGACCCGGCCTCGTGGCGTGGTTCGCCTCTGTCCCTCCACACCCTGTAAGCGTAGGCCTGTGCCCCGAGTCCCCTGCGCAGCCTCCCCGTTAGTGTAGCCTGCACCCCGAGCCTGGTCGTCCTACTCCAGTTAAACCTAGATCCCCCTGGAACCTCGACCAGGCCTGCCTTTCCCGCTCCACGCCCGGCTCCGAGCGCCTAACCTTGCATGCCCCACAAGGCCCGGACGCCATCTTCCCTTCCCGACATCCCTGTCTCCCTGGGCCGAGCGTGACCCCGGCCCCAGCGAAACCCAGACTCCCATGGCGCGCCCGTCCCGGCTGGGGGGTAAAGGGCTCCCCGAGTGAGATAAGCCAGGGAGTTTCGATGGCACCTCCGGCCTCCCCTGAGGGGCTGATTTCTGTCACACCTTTGGCCCTCCCCTGTGGGCCAGTTTCGATCACCCCTCTGGCCTCCCCGAGTGCGGGCTCCAGACCCGCTGGGCGTCTGGGAATTCCTGGACCCATCTTTCAAAGGGATCAAAGAGCCAACCGCCGGACCTCACCAATGACCAGCCCCCGGGCAGGAGACCTCTGCCTGCGAGGGTCCGGAGATGAAAGAGCCAAAGGACTATAACTGGGCCCGCCCGACAACTAGCGGGCAGTTGTATCTTGGACCTGAAGCCCTGCTGATCTGATCGCGGCTGACCCTAAGAAGACTCATCCTGAACCTCTGAGCCCTGCTGACGCTGTCGCGGCTCAAGCTGAACTTGCAACCATCGGAGCCCTGCTGACGCTGTCGCGGCTCGACCTCTAAGACCCTCTGAGTCCTGCTGACGATGTCGCGGCTCAAGCTGAACCTGCAACCATCGGAGCCCTGCTGACGCTGTCGCGGCTCAAGCTGAACTTGCAACCATCGGAGCCCTGCTGACGCTGTCGCGGCTCGACCTCTAAGACCCCCCGAGCCCTGCTGACGCTGTCGCGGCTCCTCACGAACCTCTCCAGATCGAGCCCTGCTGACCTCGTCGCGGCTCGAGGAGTACTCTGGTCCGGCTGGACCATCGAGACCACCATCACGACCGAGCCGACTCGACGGAGGTGAGGCAGCCAGTACGACCATCATCCCGTACCCCCCGGCTCGAAGATTGAGAGCTGGGCGTAGGGTACGCCGCGTACTGACCCAGAGACTAAAAGACTGTCCCGCTTCCCCCTTCCCGAATCCTCCAAGACTTTGTGGTCCCTTGACCACTGTGTATACAAGAGTGCTTCCTTCGTTATTTGCTATATAAAGAACTTGTTACTAGAATCCAACGGTGTGGTGTCTGTTCGTAGTGTGGTGTGAGCTCAGTGGGTACGATCCTAGACCCGAAGTCCTCCCCGGTGGGGACCTCCCAATCAAGACTCGGCAAGTTCTGTGGGAGAGGTGGATCTTGGGGTGACCGGGTGAGCACAACCTGGCCCTCGGAGATCGCCCCTTCCAACATTGGTGGCAGCGTCGCGATAAGAACCTAAGTTTAGGGATCGTACAGCACTGACACACTACCCGAACAAAGAGCAACCATCAGCCTCACGAGCGACAAGACCACCTTCCAGATGGAGCTGCTGGGAGACTATTCGCACCGTGAACTCAAGCAATTCTGCAAAGATCTCCGTATCCCGTCAACGGGATTAAACACCAAAGAGGACTTTCAACAAGCTCTAACAGCCTGGGTGGAGACCGGAGCCCAACCTCCAGCACCGACAGAAGCCGCTGGAGGGGGAGCACCACTGATCGAAACCCACGCCCCAGAGCAAGAAAGAGCAGAGTCCCCGACGCGGACTCACAGCACGGAGAGAGGTCTATCTCGAGAAGAGATGACCGACCGAGAACGCAACCGAAGCCACGAGCTAGAACTAGCCCGTTTAAAGATGGAGGTAGAACTCAAGCTGGCCGAGAAAAAGCTAGCCATCGAGCAGCTACGGCTGCAAGGAGAACTGGAGGAGAAGAAACTCCAACGAGAACATGACGGAAAGAAGCTCCAGCTGGAGCACGAGCGCAGCGTATTGGAAATAGAACTCAAGGCCCGGAACGAAGGCAACAAAACAGCAGCGACCCGAGAGTCTGTTCCCCCAGTGGAACCCAAGGTCCACATCCCCAAGGATGTGGTCAAAGAATATTATAAAAACGATGACATCCAGCAATGGTTCAAGGCCTACGAGGTAGCTATGACCTCCCACCGAGTTCCGCAGAAAGATTGGGGAGCCGGGCTGTGGGGGCGATTCCTGAGTGAGGGGAGAGACACCCTACTCGACCTACCGTCTGCCGAACAGACCTCCTACAGCCACATGAAAGAGGCCCTACTCACAAGGTACGGGCTCACCCCAGAAATGTACCGCCAACGCTTCCGAGAATGCAAGAAGATCCCCGGCACCACGTGGGTAGAATATGTCAATTTTTACAGCCGGGCCCTGGAAGGGTGGATCAAGGGCAGCAAAGTATCCAACTTCGAGGGGCTCATCGACCTCATCCATCGCGTATGAACATTTGTCCCTGAATTGCTTTGTGGAACTCCGACAGCACCTCCTGGACAGCAAGTTGGCTGACCCCCGGAAGCTGGCCGTCGAGGCCGATCGCTGGGTGAGCACCAGAGTCCCCCGGGGGTCCGGGGGAGAGTCTGGCCGAAATGAACAGGGATCGTCCCGCCAGAGGGGAGGGGGGAATCAGAATAGACAGAGGGGTTCCCAGGTAGGGTCCCCGCGTAGTCCCCCCAGAAACCAGCCCGGCACCTCGCCTCCCACAGCGCGCGCAGGGTTTCCCCCAGCTAAGCCAGGGCCCCGAGTCAGCCAAGCCTGCTACCATTGCCAGAAACCCGGGCACTATGCCAATGACCCCCGCTGCCCCTTGTTCCAGAAGTCTGCCGCTGCAGGGCTCCCAGTGCGCCACATTACCTCAGTAGCTCTAGAAGAGGAAGGGGAGGAAGAGTTCGAGGGAGCAGACCCCGCAGCTATGATGTTAGTCTCCCTGGGGGATAGGGAGATGGTCCCCGGAGCTCCCCTACCCGACAACACAGAGAAATACCGACAGCAGGTGACTGTCAATGGCCATCACATAGGGGCGCTCCGAGACACTGGGGCCAGTATCACCGCCGTCAAACGGCACCTAGTCACCGAAGCCCAGATTGTTCCCCACATCTCCTGCAGGGTGATCGCAGCTGATAACTCCGTCCGCACCTGCCGGATAGCTCAAGTCCCGTTCGAATGGGGGGGCGTCTCTGGGGAGTTACGAGTGGCATTCCGCTCCGACATGCTTGTGGACTGCCTGCTCGGCAACGATCTAGAGAGCTCCCCATGGCAGCGGGTTGAGAAAAGGACCCACTTAGAGATGGTGGGCCTACCCGAGTGGGCCTGTGTGAGTACCCGGTCGATGACCGCCCGAAGGACCACCCCCGAAGGGGCGACCTTAGAAGCGGCACCGGCGACCTCCGAGGACCCCGAGGTTCCTGAATCCTTTGAGGCCCCTGAGCTGTTCCCCAGGGAGAGCTTCCCCCCCCGACGCAGGTCCCCTCGGCCCTGGTGTCGAACCGACCCCGAGCTTGGACGACCTTCCTGAGCTTGCCCAATGGCGCCAGGAAGGGGGACCGTCCCGAGAAGAATTCTGCCTAGAGCAGACAGCCTGTCCATCCTTGGTGGGGCCGCGGCAGCAGGCCGCCGCCCAGGCCGCCGGTGACCAGTCTGGCTCCCACTTTGTCTATTGGGAAAACGGCCTCTTATACAGCGAGCAAAAGTCCGCCGAACTAGGGTCCGGCCGAGTGCTGGTGGTCCCCCTATGTTTCCGCGGCTTTCTCCTGAACCTGGCCCATGACGTGCCCCTGGCGGGACACTTGGGACAAGACAAAACGTACCAGCACCTGGTCACCCACTTCTACTGGCCGGGCATGCGCTCCGATGTGGAGGCCCACTGTAAGTCCTGCCCCACTTGTCAGTCCAGCTGAAAGAGCGGAGGGAAGCGCAAGGCTCCTCTCCAACCCTTCCCCGTGGTCAGTACCCCCTTTGAGAGGGTGGGAATCGACTTTGTTGGCCCCCTCGACCCCCGGACCTCCTTGGGGCACCGCTTTATCCTTGTCTTGGTGGACCATGCCACCCGATACCCCGAAGCCATTCCCCTCCGAACGGTGATCGCCCCCGTAGTGGGGCGGGCCCTCATGGCCATCTTCTCCCCGGTGGGATTCCCTCGAGAAGTCGTCAGCGACCGAGGGACCAACTTCATCTCGAAATACATGAAGTCCCTTTGGCAACAATGTGGGGTGACGTACAAGTTCACCACCCCATATCACCCCCAGGGTAACGGTCTGGTGGAACGCTTCAACCGGACCCTCAAAGGAATGATCATGGGACTCGAAGAGCCCCTGAGGCGTAAGTGGGACGTCCTCCTTCCCTGTCTCCTCTTGGCATACCGCGAAGTCCCCCAGAAGTCCCTGGGGTTCAGCCCCTTCGAGCTGCTCTACGGGCACCCCGTCCGGGGACCCCTCACCCTGGTCAAGGAAGGGTGGGAGACGACGGCCCCAGAGCCCCCTCCCGATGTGTTTCGATACATTTTGGCCCTCCGGAACCAGACGAGGAAGTTCCGAGAGCTGGCCGAGGCAAACCTCGAGGCCAGCCAAGAAGAAATGAAACGGTGGTATGACCAAAATGCCACTCTGGTCGAGTTTCAGCCCGGACAGCGGGTCTGGGTGATGGCCCCCGTGGAGCCCTGTGCCCTGCAAGACAAGTGGACAGGGCCCTTCAAGGTGGTAGAACGCAAGAGTCAGGTGACGTGGAGTCCCCCCGGAACCCCTTGCGGGTCCTTCACTTAAACCGCCTCAAACCCCACTTCGCCCGATCTGAGTTGAGCTTACTCCTCGCCACGGACGATGGGGAAGAAGAAGAAACGGAGCCTCTCCCCGATCTCCTGTCCACAAAAGAAAAAGATGGCTCCGTAGAGGGGGTGAGTCTCTCCTCCTCCCTCTCTCCCGAGCAGCGCGAGGACTGTCGCCAGTTACTGGGACAATTCTCGGACCTTTTCTCCCTCACCCCCGGCGTCACCAACTGGTGCGTCCACGACGTGGACACCGGGGACAGCCCACCGGTACGGCATAGAGCCTACCGCGTCCCTGACCGAGTCCGGGCCTGCATCAAGGCCGAGGTATCGAAGATGTTAGCTCTCGGGGTGGTCGAAGCCTCTGACAGCCCATGGGCTAGCCCCGTGGTCCTGGTTCCGAAGGCAGCCGCCCCCGGTGCTGTTCCCGAGCTGAGGTCCTGCGTTGACTACCGCGGGCTCAACGCAGTCACCAGAACCGATGCTCATCCCATCCCCCGAGCCGACGAGCTTATCGATCGCCTCGGGGCTGCTCGTTTCCTCAGCACATTCGACCTGACCAGTGGGTACTGGCAGATCGCCCTCACTGAGGGAGCAAAGGAAAGATCCGCTTTCTCCACCCCGGATGGTCACTACCATTTCCGGGTGATGCCCTTCGGAATGAAGAACGCCCCCGCCACCTTCCAGCGACTGGTGAACCAGGTCCTGGCGGGGTTGGAAGAGTTCAGCGCTGCGTATCTGGACGATATCGCAGTCTACAGTTCCCACTGGCCTGAGCACCTCCAGCACCTCTGGGCGGTGCTGACCGCCCTGAGGAGGACGGGTCTCACCATTAAGGCAAGCAAGTGCCAGATCGGACAAGGGTCCGTAATCTACCTCGGGCACCAGGTCGGAAGCGGCCTCGTAGCCCCCCTCCAGCCCAAGATCGATGCCATCGTGGCCTGGGAGGCCCCCACGACCCAGACGGAAGTGCGGGCGTTTCTAGGGCTCACGGGGTACTACCGACGGTTCATCAAGAGTTACGGCAGCATCGTAGCCCCCCTCACGGAGTTAACCTCCAAAAACCAGCCGAAGAAAGTCAGCTGGACCTCCGCCTGCCAAGAGGCGTTCGAAACGTTGAAAGACGCCATGTGCACCGCCCCCATCCTACAGGCCCCCGACTACTCACGAGAGTTTGTAGTCCAGACGGACGCGTCCGAGCATGGCATCGGAGCTGTCCTGTCCCAGGTGAACGAGAACGGCCTAGACCAACCAGTGGCATTCATTAGCCGGAGGCTACTCCCTCGAGAACAAAGGTGGAGCACCATCGAGCGGGAGGCCTTTGCGGTGGTGTGGGCCCTGAAGAAGCTGAGGCCCTACCTGTTCGGTACTCACTTCCGGGTCCAGACCGACCACCGACCTCTCCGGTGGCTAATGCAGATGAGAGGGGAGAACCCCAAATTGCTGCGCTGGTCCATCTCCCTCCAGGGGATGGACTTCACTGTTGAACACCGGCCTGGCTCTGACCACGCCAACGCAGACGGCCTGTCCAGATTCTTCCGCCTCAGCGAAGAGAATCCCCAAGAGGATGGGTAGTTCTCCCCGCCTTCAGCTGCGGGGGACGCGTGTTGGACCCGGCCTCGTGGCGTGGTTCGCCTCTGTCCCTCCACACCCTGTAAGCGTAGGCCTGTGCCCCGAGTCCCCTGCGCAACCTCCCCGTTAGTGTAGCCTGCACCCCGAGCCTGGTTGTCCTACTCCAGTTAAACCTAGATCCCCCTGGAACCTCGACCAGGCCTGCCTTTCCCGCTCCACGCCCGGCTCCGAGCGCCTAACCTTGAATGCCCCACAAGGCCCGGACGCCATCTTCCCTTCCCGACATCCCTGTCTCCCTGGGCCGAGCGTGACCCCGGCCCCAGCGAAACCCAGACTCCCAAGGCGCGCCCGTCCCGGCTGGGGGGTAAAGGGCTCCCCGAGTGAGATAAGCCAGGGAGTTTCGATGGCACCTCCGGCCTCCCCTGAGGGGCTGGTTTCTGTCACACCTTTGGCCCTCCCCTGTGGGCCAGTTTCGATCACCCCTCTGGCCTCCCCGAGTGCGGGCTCCAGACCCGCTGGGCGTCTGGGAATTCCCGGACCCATCTTTCAAAGGGATCAAAGAGCCAACCGCCGGACCTCATCAATGACCAGCCCCCGGGCAGGAGACCTCTGCCTGCGAGGGTCCGGAGATCAAAGAGCCAAAGGACTATAACTGGGACCGCCCGACAACTAGCGGGCAGTTGTATCTTGGACCTGAAGCCCTGCTGATCTGATCGCGGCTGACCCTAAGAAGACTCATCCTGAACCTCTGAGCCCTGCTGACGCTGTCGCGGCTCAAGCTGAACTTGCAACCATCGGAGCCCTGCTGACGCTGTCGCGGCTCGACCTCTAAGACCCTCGGAGCCCTGCTGACGCTGTCGCGGCTCAAGCTGAACCTCCAGCCATCGGAGCCCTGCTGACGCTGTCGCGGCTCAAGCTGAACTTGCAACCATCGGAGCCATGCTGACGCTGTCGCGGCTCGACCTCTAAGACCACCCGAGCCCTGCTGACGCTGTCGCGGCTCCTCACGAACCTCTCCAGATCAAGCCCTGCTGACCTCGTCGCGGCTCGAGGAGTACTCTGGTCCGGCTGGACCATCGAGACCACCATCACGACCGAGCCGACTCGACGGAGGTGAGGCAGCCAGTACGACCATCATCCCGTACCCCCCGGCTCGAAGATTGAGAGCTGGGCGTAGGGTACGCCGCGTACTGACCCAGAGACTAAAAGACTGTCCCGCTTCCCCCTTCCCGAATCCTCCAAGACTTTGTGGTCCCTTGACCACTGTGTATACAAGAGTGCTTCCTTCGTTATTTGCTATATAAAGAACTTGTTACTAGAATCCAACGGTGTGGTGTCTGTTCGTAGTGTGGTGTGAGCTCAGTGGGTACGATCCTAGACCCGAAGTCCTCCCCGGTGGGGACCTCCCAATCAAGACTCGGCAAGTTCTGTGGGAGAGGTGGATCTTGGGGTGACCGGGTGAGCACAACCTGGCCCTCGGAGATCGCCCCTTCCAACACATACGAATTGCAGTCGGCTGACGCTCGACGCTACGTCCGAACGTATAAAGACCGCGTCTCCCGAACCAGGAAGTACGATCCGTGTAGAACACACTCCGTGCGGCTCTTTTTCTACGAGAGCTCAAAACTACCGTAAAACCACACTCCGGCACGAACCGCACCCCGGTACGCGACAAGCAGGACATGAACGCCATCGTCCGTCTCATCCCTATCCTGTACGGCCACCACCTCATACTTAGAAACCGACGACGGCGCAGAAGGTGAGTACAACGAAGTCCAACATACCTGTACGTGTTGCCACACGCGCACATCTCCATTGCACGACTGTAATGTCTGGGTACGTTGGTCCACACACTCCCGCACTTCACCAGTGTAATACGGAGACGTACCGCACCTACGTCATCAAAGGACGTCACCGCACTCCACCAGTGTAATACGTGCCACATGTACCTCATCCAGCTCGGGGTACGGTACGTCACCGCACAACACCAGTGTAATACGGAGACGTACCGCCCCTACGTCATCGACCTCGGGGTACGGTACGTCACCGCACAACACCACTGCAATACGGAGACGTGCCGCACCTACGTCATCGAAGTACGTCACCGCACTTCAGCAGTGTAATACGTGCCGCATGTACGTCATCCAGCTCGGGGTACGGTACGTCATCGATCTCGGGGTACGGTACGTCACCGCACAACACCAGTGTAATACGGAGACGTGCCACACCTACGTCATCGAAGTACGTCACCGCACTCCACCAGTGTAATACGTGCCGCATGTACGTCATCCAGCTCGGGGTACGGTACGTCACCGCACAACACCAGTGTAATACGGAGACGTACCGCACCTACGTCATCGACCTCGGGGTACGGTACGTCACCGCACAACACCACTGCAATAGGGAGACGTGCCGCACCTACGTCATCGAAGTACGTCACCGCACTTCACCAGTGTAATACGTGCCGCATGTACGTCATCCAGCTCGGGGTACGGTACGTCATCGATCTCGGGGCACGGTACGTCACCGCACAACACCAGTGTAATATGGAGACGTGCCGCACCTACGTCATCGAAGTTCATCACCGCACTTCACCAGTGTAATAGACGTGTGGGACATACGTCTGCTATGTCATTGTAAGTGTAAGTATCAGAGTGTGTGTGTGTACAACACCCCCATCAGTGCCCACCAGTGCCCAGCATCAGAGTGCGTGTGTGGACAACACCCCACCACTGCCCACCAGTGCCCACCAGTGCCCACCAGTGCCCAGCATCGGAGTGTGTGTGTGGACAACACCCCCACCACTGCCCACCAGTGCCCAGCAGTGCCCAGCATCAGAGTGTGTGTGTGGACAACACCCCCACCACTGCCCACCACTGCCCACCAGTGCCCAGCAGTGCCCAGCACCAGAGTGTGTGTGTGGCTGAGACCCCCACCACTGCCCACCAGTGCCCACTAGTGCCCAGCATCAGAGTGTGTGTGTGGACAACACCCACACCACTGCCCACCAGTGCCCACCAGTGCCCAGCATCAGAGTGTGTGTGTGGACAACACCCCCACCACTGCCAACCAGTGCCCAGCAGTGCCCAGCATCAGAGTGTGTGTGTGGACAACACCCCTACCACTGCCCACCACTGCCCACCAGTGCCCAGCAGTGCCCAGCATCAGAGTGTGTGTGTGGCTGAGACCCCCACCACTGCCCACCAGTGCCCAGCATCACAGTGTGTGTGTGTACAACACCCCCACCAGTGCCCACCAGTGCCCAGCATCAGAGTGTGTGTGTGGACAACACCCCCACCACTGCCCACCAGTGCCCAGCAGTGCCCAGCATCAGAGTGTGTGTGTGGACAACACCCCCACCACTGCCCACCACTGCCCACCAGTGCCCAGCAGTGCCCAGCATCAGAGTGTGTGTGTGGCTGAGACCCCCACCACTGCCCACCAGTGCCCAGCATCAGAGTGTGTGTGTGTGTGGCTGAGACCCCCACCAGTGCCCACCAGTGCCCAGCATCAGAGTGTGTGTGTGGACAACACCACCACCACTGCCCACCAGTGCCCAGCAGTGCCCAGCATCAGAGTGTGTGTGTGCACAACACCCCTACCACTGCCCACAAGTGCCCAGCATCAGAGTGTGTGTGTGGCTGAGACCCCCACCACTGCCCACCACTGCCCACCAGTGCCCAGCAGTGCCCAGCATCAGAGTGTGTGTGTGGCTGAGACCCCCACCACTGCCCACCAGTGCCCAGCATCACAGTGTGTGTGTGTGTACAACACCCCCACCAGTGCCCACCAGTGCCCAGCATCAGAGTGTGTGTGTGGACAACACCCCCACCACTGACCACCAGTGCCCACCAGTGCCCAGCATCAGAGTGTGTGTGTGGACAACACCCCCACCACTGCCCACCAGTGCCCAGCAGTGCCCAGCATTAGAGTGTGTGTGTGGACAACACCCCCACCACTGCCCACCACTGCCCACCAGTGCCCAGCATCACAGTGGGTGTGTGGACAACACCCCCACCACTGCCCACCAGTGCCCAGCATCAGAGTGTGTGTGTGGCTGAGACCCCCACCAGTGCCCACCAGTGCCCAGCATCAGAGTGTGTGTGTGGACAACACCCCCACCACTGCCCACCAGTGCCCACCAGTGCCCAGCATCAGAGTGTGTGTGTGTACAACACCCCCACCAGTGCCCACCAGTGCCCAGCATCAGAGTGTGTGAGTGCAGGCTCCAGACCCGCTGGGCGTCTGGGAATTCCCGGACCCATCTTTCAAAGGGATCAAAGAGCCAACCGCCGGACCTCATCAATGACCAGCCCCCGGGCAGGAGACCTCTGCCTGCGAGGGTCCGGAGATCAAAGAGCCAAAGGACTATAACTGGGCCCGCCCGACAACTAGCGGGCAGTTGTATCTTGGACCTGAAGCCCTGCTGATCTGATCGCGGCTGACCCTAAGAAGACTCATCCTGAACCTCTGAGCCCTGCTGACGCTGTCGCGGCTCAAGCTGAACTTGCAACCATCGGAGCCCTGCTGACGCTGTCGCGGCTCGACCTCTAAGACCCTCGGAGCCCTGCTGACGCTGTCGCGGCTCAAGCTGAACCTCCAGCCATCGGAGCCCTGCTGACGCTGTCGCGGCTCAAGCTGAACTTGCAACCATCGGAGCCATGCTGACGCTGTCGCGGCTCGACCTCTAAGACCACCCGAGCCCTGCTGACGCTGTCGCGGCTCCTCACGAACCTCTCCAGATCAAGCCCTGCTGACGTCGTCGCGGCTCGAGGAGTACTCTGGTCCGGCTGGACCATCGAGACCACCATCACGACCGAGCCGACTCGACGGAGGTGAGGCAGCCAGTACGACCATCATCCCGTACCCCCCGGCTCGAAGATTGAGAGCTGGGCGTAGGGTACGCCGCGTACTGACCCAGAGACTAAAAGACTGTCCCGCTTCCCCCTTCCCGAATCCTCCAAGACTTTGTGGTCCCTTGACCACTGTGTATACAAGAGTGCTTCCTTCGTTATTTGCTATATAAAGAACTTGTTACTAGAATCCAACGGTGTGGTGTCTGTTCGTAGTGTGGTGTGAGCTCAGTGGGTACGATCCTAGACCCGAAGTCCTCCCCGGTGGGGACCTCCCAATCAAGACTCGGCAAGTTCTGTGGGAGAGGTGGATCTTGGGGTGACCGGGTGAGCACAACCTGGCCCTCGGAGATCGCCCCTTCCAACACATACGAATTGCAGTCGGCTGACGCTCGACGCTACGTCCGAACGTAAAAAGACCGCGTCTCCCGAACCAGGAAGTACGATCCGTGTAGAACACACTCCGTGCGGCTCTTTTTCTACGAGAGCTCAAAACTACCGTAAAACCACACTCCAGCACGAACCGCACCCCGGTACGCGACAAGCAGGACATGAACGCCATCGTCCGTCTCATCCCTATCCTGTACGGCCACCACCTCATACTTAGAAACCGACGACGGCGCAGAAGGTGAGTACAACGAAGTCCAACATACCTGTACGTGTTGCCACACGCGCACATCTCCATTGCATGACTGTAATGTCTGGGTACGTTGGTCCACACACTCCCGCACTTCACCAGTGTAATACGGAGACGTACCGCACCTACGTCATCAAAGGACGTCACCGCACTCCACCAGTGTAATACGTGCCACATGTACCTCATCCAGCTCGGGGTACGGTACGTCACCGCACAACACCAGTGTAATACGGAGACGTACCGCCCCTACGTCATCGACCTCGGGGTACGGTACGTCACCGCACAACACCACTGCAATACGGAGACGTGCCGCACCTACGTCATCGAAGTACGTCACCGCACTTCAGCAGTGTAATACGTGCCGCATGTACGTCATCCAGCTCGGGGTACGGTACGTCATCGATCTCGGGGTACGGTACGTCACCGCACAACACCAGTGTAATACGGAGACGTGCCACACCTACGTCATCGAAGTACGTCACCGCACTCCACCAGTGTAATACGTGCCGCATGTACGTCATCCAGCTCGGGGTACGGTACGTCACCGCACAACACCAGTGTAATACGGAGACGTACCGCACCTACGTCATCGACCTCGGGGTACGGTACGTCACCGCACAACACCACTGCAATAGGGAGACGTGCCGCACCTACGTCATCGAAGTACGTCACCGCACTTCACCAGTGTAATACGTGCCGCATGTACGTCATCCAGCTCGGGGTACGGTACGTCATCGATCTCGGGGCACGGTACGTCACCGCACAACACCAGTGTAATATGGAGACGTGCCGCACCTACGTCATCGAAGTTCATCACCGCACTTCACCAGTGTAATAGACGTGTGGGACATACGTCTGCTATGTCATTGTAAGTGTAAGTATCAGAGTGTGTGTGTGTACAACACCCCCATCAGTGCCCACCAGTGCCCAGCATCAGAGTGCGTGTGTGGACAACACCCCACCACTGCCCACCAGTGCCCACCAGTGCCCACCAGTGCCCACCAGTGCCCAGCATCGGAGTGTGTGTGTGGACAACACCCCCACCACTGCCCACCAGTGCCCAGCAGTGCCCAGCATCAGAGTGTGTGTGTGGACAACACCCCCACCACTGCCCACCACTGCCCACCAGTGCCCAGCAGTGCCCAGCACCAGAGTGTGTGTGTGGCTGAGACCCCCACCACTGCCCACCAGTGCCCACTAGTGCCCAGCATCAGAGTGTGTGTGTGGACAACACCCACACCACTGCCCACCAGTGCCCACCAGTGCCCAGCATCAGAGTGTGTGTGTGGACAACACCCCCACCACTGCCAACCAGTGCCCAGCAGTGCCCAGCATCAGAGTGTGTGTGTGGACAACACCCCTACCACTGCCCACCACTGCCCACCAGTGCCCAGCAGTGCCCAGCATCAGAGTGTGTGTGTGGCTGAGACCCCCACCACTGCCCACCAGTGCCCAGCATCACAGTGTGTGTGTGTACAACACCCCCACCAGTGCCCACCAGTGCCCAGCATCAGAGTGTGTGTGTGGACAACACCCCCACCACTGCCCACCAGTGCCCAGCAGTGCCCAGCATCAGAGTGTGTGTGTGGACAACACCCCCACCACTGCCCACCACTGCCCACCAGTGCCCAGCAGTGCCCAGCATCAGAGTGTGTGTGTGGCTGAGACCCCCACCACTGCCCACCAGTGCCCAGCATCAGAGTGTGTGTGTGTGTGGCTGAGACCCCCACCAGTGCCCACCAGTGCCCAGCATCAGAGTGTGTGTGTGGACAACACCACCACCACTGCCCACCAGTGCCCAGCAGTGCCCAGCATCAGAGTGTGTGTGTGGACAACACCCCTACCACTGCCCACAAGTGCCCAGCATCAGAGTGTGTGTGTGGCTGAGACCCCGAGACCCCCACCACTGCCCACCACTGCCCAGCAGTGCCCAGCATCAGAGTGTGTGTGTGGCTGAGACCCCCACCACTGCCCACCAGTGCCCAGCATCACAGTGTGTGTGTGTGTACAACACCCCCACCAGTGCCCACCAGTGCCCAGCATCAGAGTGTGTGTGTGGACAACACCCCCACCACTGACCACCAGTGCCCACCAGTGCCCAGCATCAGAGTGTGTGTGTGGACAACACCCCCACCACTGCCCACCAGTGCCCAGCAGTGCCCAGCATTAGAGAGTGTGTGTGGACAACACCCCCACCACTGCCCACCACTGCCCACCAGTGCCCAGCATCACAGTGGGTGTGTGGACAACACCCCCACCACTGCCCACCAGTGCCCAGCATCAGAGTGTGTGTGTGGCTGAGACCCCCACCAGTGCCCACCAGTGCCCAGCATCAGAGTGTGTGTGTGGACAACACCCCCACCACTGCCCACCAGTGCCCACCAGTGCCCAGCATCAGAGTGTGTGTGTGTACAACACCCCCACCAGTGCCCACCAGTGCCCAGCATCAGAGTGTGTGAGTGCAGGCTCCAGACCCGCTGGGCGTCTGGGAATTCCCGGACCCATCTTTCAAAGGGATCAAAGAGCCAACCGCCAGACCTCATCAATGACCAGCCCCCGGGCAGGAGACCTCTGCCTGCGAGGGTCCGGAGATCAAAGAGCCAAAGGACTATAACTGGGCCCGCCCGACAACTAGCGGGCAGTTGTATCTTGGACCTGAAGCCCTGCTGATCTGATCGCGGCTGACCCTAAGAAGACTCATCCTGAACCTCTGAGCCCTGCTGACGCTGTCGCGGCTCAAGCTGAACTTGCAACCATCGGAGCCCTGCTGACGCTGTCGCGGCTCGACCTCTAAGACCCTCGGAGCCCTGCTGACGCTGTCGCGGCTCAAGCTGAACCTCCAGCCATCGGAGCCCTGCTGACGCTGTCGCGGCTCAAGCTGAACTTGCAACCATCGGAGCCATGCTGACGCTGTCGCGGCTCGACCTCTAAGACCACCCGAGCCCTGCTGACGCTGTCGCGGCTCCTCACGAACCTCTCCAGATCAAGCCCTGCTGACGTCGTCGCGGCTCGAGGAGTACTCTGGTCCGGCTGGACCATCGAGACCACCATCACGACCGAGCCGACTCGACGGAGGTGAGGCAGCCAGTACGACCATCATCCCGTACCCCCCGGCTCGAAGATTGAGAGCTGGGCGTAGGGTACGCCGCGTACTGACCCAGAGACTAAAAGACTGTCCCGCTTCCCCCTTCCCGAATCCTCCAAGACTTTGTGGTCCCTTGACCACTGTGTATACAAGAGTGCTTCCTTCGTTATTTGCTATATAAAGAACTTGTTACTAGAATCCAACGGTGTGGTGTCTGTTCGTAGTGTGGTGTGAGCTCAGTGGGTACGATCCTAGACCCGAAGTCCTCCCCGGTGGGGACCTCCCAATCAAGACTCGGCAAGTTCTGTGGGAGAGGTGGATCTTGGGGTGACCGGGTGAGCACAACCTGGCCCTCGGAGATCGCCCCTTCCAACACATACGAATTGCAGTCGGCTGACGCTCGACGCTACGTCCGAACGTAAAAAGACCGCGTCTCCCGAACCAGGAAGTACGATCCGTGTAGAACACACTCCGTGCGGCTCTTTTTCTACGAGAGCTCAAAACTACCGTAAAACCACACTCCAGCACGAACCGCACCCCGGTACGCGACAAGCAGGACATGAACGCCATCGTCCGTCTCATCCCTATCCTGTACGGCCACCACCTCATACTTAGAAACCGACGACGGCGCAGAAGGTGAGTACAACGAAGTCCAACATACCTGTACGTGTTGCCACACGCGCACATCTCCATTGCATGACTGTAATGTCTGGGTACGTTGGTCCACACACTCCCGCACTTCACCAGTGTAATACGGAGACGTACCGCACCTACGTCATCAAAGGACGTCACCGCACTCCACCAGTGTAATACGTGCCACATGTACCTCATCCAGCTCGGGGTACGGTACGTCACCGCACAACACCAGTGTAATACGGAGACGTACCGCCCCTACGTCATCGACCTCGGGGTACGGTACGTCACCGCACAACACCACTGCAATACGGAGACGTGCCGCACCTACGTCATCGAAGTACGTCACCGCACTTCAGCAGTGTAATACGTGCCGCATGTACGTCATCCAGCTCGGGGTACGGTACGTCATCGATCTCGGGGTACGGTACGTCACCGCACAACACCAGTGTAATACGGAGACGTGCCACACCTACGTCATCGAAGTACGTCACCGCACTCCACCAGTGTAATACGTGCCGCATGTACGTCATCCAGCTCGGGGTACGGTACGTCACCGCACAACACCAGTGTAATACGGAGACGTACCGCACCTACGTCATCGACCTCGGGGTACGGTACGTCACCGCACAACACCACTGCAATAGGGAGACGTGCCGCACCTACGTCATCGAAGTACGTCACCGCACTTCACCAGTGTAATACGTGCCGCATGTACGTCATCCAGCTCGGGGTACGGTACGTCATCGATCTCGGGGCACGGTACGTCACCGCACAACACCAGTGTAATATGGAGACGTGCCGCACCTACGTCATCGAAGTTCATCACCGCACTTCACCAGTGTAATAGACGTGTGGGACATACGTCTGCTATGTCATTGTAAGTGTAAGTATCAGAGTGTGTGTGTGTACAACACCCCCATCAGTGCCCACCAGTGCCCAGCATCAGAGTGCGTGTGTGGACAACACCCCACCACTGCCCACCAGTGCCCACCAGTGCCCACCAGTGCCCACCAGTGCCCAGCATCGGAGTGTGTGTGTGGACAACACCCCCACCACTGCCCACCAGTGCCCAGCAGTGCCCAGCATCAGAGTGTGTGTGTGGACAACACCCCCACCACTGCCCACCACTGCCCACCAGTGCCCAGCAGTGCCCAGCACCAGAGTGTGTGTGTGGCTGAGATCCCCACCACTGCCCACCAGTGCCCACTAGTGCCCAGCATCAGAGTGTGTGTGTGGACAACACCCACACCACTGCCCACCAGTGCCCACCAGTGCCCAGCATCAGAGTGTGTGTGTGGACAACACCCCCACCACTGCCAACCAGTGCCCAGCAGTGCCCAGCATCAGAGTGTGTGTGTGGACAACACCCCTACCACTGCCCACCACTGCCCACCAGTGCCCAGCAGTGCCCAGCATCAGAGTGTGTGTGTGGCTGAGACCCCCACCACTGCCCACCAGTGCCCAGCATCACAGTGTGTGTGTGTACAACACCCCCACCAGTGCCCACCAGTGCCCAGCATCAGAGTGTGTGTGTGGACAACACCCCCACCACTGCCCACCACTGCCCACCAGTGCCCAGCAGTGCCCAGCATCAGAGTGTGTGTGTGGCTGAGACCCCCACCACTGCCCACCAGTGCCCAGCATCAGAGTGTGTGTGTGTGTGGCTGAGACCCCCACCAGTGCCCACCAGTGCCCAGCATCAGAGTGTGTGTGTGGACAACACCCCCACCACTGCCCACCAGTGCCCAGCAGTGCCCAGCATCAGAGTGTGTGTGTGGCTGAGACCCCCACCACTGCCCACCAGTGCCCAGCAACAGAGTGTGTGTGTGGCTGAGACCCCCACCAGTGCCCACCAGTGCCCAGCATCAGAGTGTGTGTGTGGACAACACCCCCACCACTGCCCACCAGTTGAACGGGGACAAGACAGAGGTCCTGGTCTTTGGCAAAGACCAGGGCATGTGGTCAGGTGAGTGGTGGCCTCCTCTGTTAGGCATCTGCCCCACACCCACACAATCTGCCAGGAACCTCGGTGTCATCTTTGACACCCAGCTCTCTATGGAGCTTCAGGTCAATCGAACGGTGGCTACCTGTTGGGGTGTCATTAGGACCCTGAAAAGGATTGTTCATTATCTTTCCTTACAGGCACGGAAACAGGTGGTGATCGCCCTTGTTGGCTCAAGGCTGGATTATTGTAATTCACTTTATGCCGGGGCCAACAAGGGCCTTCTGCAGCGCCTGCAGGTTATACAAAATGCGGCAGCACGTTTTGCCCTGGCCCTGCCTTGGCTTTCATCTATGACCTTGGCGAGGAAGAATCTCCACTGGCTCCCTATTCCCTCAAGGATTACGTTCAAACTTCTCTGTCTAACATACAAGGCGTTAACTGCAGGTCCGGCTGATGCCCTCGGATCCCTGCTTACCAGATATGTCCCGAAGAGATGCTTGCGCTCTAGTGAGCTCAATCAACTGGTGATTCCTCGAGCCAAGAAGGCTAGATGGGGGAGCAAAGCTTTTTCCCTTCTGGCACCCCAGATGTGGAATTCACTCCCCCTTGAGATCAAGTCACTGCCTTCGCTTGATCTTTTTAGGAAGTCATTGAAAACCTGGCTTTTTATTGGAGCATACCAGTAAGCTCTGTCTCTGACTACTGACAGCTAATTATTTGATTTAGGCGCCTTGACGCCCATTGGGCATAGCTGCGCATGATAAATGCCATTTCATTCATTCATTCACCAGTGCCCAGCAGTGCCCAGCATCAGAGTGTGTGTGTGGACAACACCCCTACCACTGCCCACAAGTGCCCACCAGTGCCCAGCATCAGAGTGTGTGTGTGGCTGAGACCCCCACCAGTGCCCACCACTGCCCACCAGTGCCCAGCATCAGAGTGTGTGTGTTGACAACACCCCCACCACTGCCCACCAGTGCCCAGCATCAGAGTGTGTGTGTGGACAACAACCCCACCACTGCCCACCAGTGCCCACCAGTTCCCACCAGTGCCCAGCATCGGAGTGTGTGTGTGGACAACACCCCCACCACTGACCACCAGTGCCCAGCAGTGCCCAGCATCAGAGTGTGTGTGTGGCTGAGACCCCCACCACTGCCCACCAGTGCCCAGCAACAGAGTGTGTGTGTGGCTGAGACCCCCACCACTGCCCACCAGTGCCCACTAGTGCCCAGCATCAGAGTGTGTGTGTGGACAACACCCCCACCACTGCCCACCAGTGCCCAGCATCAGAGTGTGTGTGTGGACAACACCCCCACCACTGCCCACCAGTGCCCAGCAGTGCCCAGCATCAGAGTGCGTGTGTGAACAACACCCCTACCACTGTCCACCACTTCCCACCAGTGCCCAGCAGTGCCCAGCATCAGAGTGTGTGTGTGGCTGAGACCCCCACCACTGCCCACCAGTGCCCAGCATCACAGTGTGTGTGTGTACAACACCCCCACCAGTGCCCACCAGTGCCCAGCATCAGAGTGTGTGTGTGGACAACACCCCCACCACTGCCCACCAGTGCCCAGCATCAGAGTGTGTGTGTGGACAACACCCCCACCACTGCCCACCAGTGCCCAGCAGTGCCCAGCATCAGAGTGTGTGTGTGGACAACACCCCCACCACTGCCCACCAGTGCCCACCAGTGCTCACCAGTGCCCAGCATCAGAGTGGGTGTGTGGACAACACCCCCACCACTGCCCACCAGTGCCCAGCATCAGAGTGTGTGTGTGGCTGAGACCCCCACCAGTGCCCACCAGTGCCCAGCATCAGAGTGTGTGTGTGGACAACACCCCCACCACTGCCCACCAGTGCCCACCAGTGCCCAGCATCAGAGTGTGTGTGTGGACAACACCCCCACCACTGCCAACCAGTGCCCAGCAGTGCCCAGCATCAGAGTGTGTGTGTGGACAACACCCCTACCACTGCCCACCACTGCCCACCAGTGCCCAGCAGTGCCCAGCATCAGAGTGTGTGTGTGGCTGAGATCCCCACCACTGCCCACCAGTGCCCAGCATCAAAGTGTGCGTGTGTACAACACCCCCACCAGTGCCCACCAGTGCCCAGCATCAGAGTGTGTGTGTGGACAACACCCCCACCACTGCCCACCAGTGCCCACCAGTGCCCAGCATCAGAGTGTGTGTGTGTGGACAACACCCCCACCACTGCCCACCAGTGCCCAGCAGTGCCCAGCATCAGAGTGTGTGTGTGGACAACACCCCCACCACTGCCCACCACTGCCCACCAGTGCCCACCAGTGCCCAGCATCAGAGTGGGTGTGTGGACAACACCCCCACCACTGCCCACCAGTGCCCAGCATCAGAGTGTGTGTGTGGCTGAGACCCCCACCAGTGCCCACCAGTGCCCAGCATCAGAGTGTGTGTGTGGACAACACCCCCACCACTGCCCACCAGTGCCCACCAGTGCCCAGCATCAGAGTGTGTGTGTGTACAACACCCCCACCAGTGCCCACCAGTGCCCAGCATCAGAGTGTGTGTGTGGACAACACCCCCACTACTGCCCACCAGTGCCCACCAGTGCCCAGCATCAGGGTGTGTGTGTGGACAACACCCCCACAACTGCCCACCACTGCCCACCAGTGCCCAGCATCAGAGTGTGTGTGTGGACAACACCCCCACCACTGCCCACCACTGCCCACCAGTGCCCAGCATCAGAGTGTGTGTGTGGACAACACCCCCACCACTGCCCACCAGTGCCCAGCATCAGAGTGTGTGTGTGTGTGGCTGAGACCCCCACCAGTGCCCACCAGTGCCCAGCATCAGAGTGGGTGTGTGGACAACACCCCCACCACTGCCCACCAGTGCCCAGCAGTGCCCAGCATCAGAGTGTGTGTGTGGACAACACCCCTACCACTGCCCACAAGTGCCCACCACTGCCCAGCATCAGAGTGTGTGTGTGGCTGAGACCCCCACCAGTGCCCACCACTGCCCACCAGTGCCCAGCATCAGAGTGTGTGTGTTGACAACACCCCCACCACTGCCCACCAGTGCCCAGCATCAGAGTGCGTGTGTGGACAACACCCCCACCACTGCCCACCAGTGCCCACCAGTGCCCAGCATCGGAGTGTGTGTGTGGACAACACCCCCACCACTGACCAGCAGTGCCCAGCATCAGAGTGTGTGTGTGGCTGAGACCCCCACCACTGCCCACCAGTGCCCAGCAGTGCCCAGCACCAGAGTGTGTGTGTGGCTGAGACCCCCACCACTGCCCACCAGTGCCCACTAGTGCCCAGCATCAGAGTGTGTGTGTGGACAACACCCCCACCACTGCCCACCAGTGCCCAGCATCAGAGTGTGTGTGTGGACAACACCCCCACCACTGCCCACCACTGCCCAGCAGTGCCCAGCATCAGAGTGCGTGTGTGAACAACACCCCTACCACTGCCCACCACTGCCCACCAGTGCCCAGCAGTGCCCAGCATCAGAGTGTGTGTGGCTGAGACCCCCACCACTGCCCACCAGTGCCCAGCATCACAGTGTGTGTGTGTACAACACCCCCACCAGTGCCCACCAGTGCCCAGCATCAGAGTGTGTGTGTGGACAACACCCCCACCACTGCCCACCAGTGCCCAGCATCAGAGTGTGTGTGTGGACAACACCCCCACCACTGCCCACCAGTGCTCAGCAGTGCCCAGCATCAGAGTGTGTGTGTGGACAACACCCCCACCACTGACCACCAGTGCCCACCAGTGCCCAGCATCAGAGTGGGTATGTGGACAACACCCCCACCACTTCCCACCAGTTCCCAGCATCAGAGTGTGTGTGTGGCTGAGACCCCCACCAGTGCCCACCAGTGCCCAGCATCAGAGTTTGTGTGTGGACAACACCCCCACCACTGCCCACCAGTGCCCACCAGTGCCCAGCATCAGGGTGTGTGTGTGGACAACACCCCCACCACTGCCCACCAGTTCCCAGCAGTGCCCAGCATCAGAGTGTGTGTGTGTACAACACCCCCACCAGTGCCCACCAGTGCCCAGCATCAGAGTGTGTGTGTGTGGACAACACCCCCACCACTGCCCACCAGTGCCCACCAGTGCCCAGCATCAGGGTGTGTGTGTGGCTGAGACCCCCACCAGGGCCCACCACTGCCCACCAGTGCCCAGCATCAGAGTGTGTGTGTTGACAACACCCCCACCACTGCCCAGCAGTGCCCAGCAGTGCCCAGCATCAGAGTGAGTGTTTGGACAACACCCCCACCACTGCCCACCAGTTCCCACCAGTGCCCAGCATCAGAGTGTGTGTGTGGCTGAGACCCCCACCAGTGCCCACCACTGCCCACCAGTGCCCAGCATCAGAGTGTGTGTGTTGACAACACCCCCACCACTGCCCACCAGTGCCCAGCATCAGAGTGTGTGTGTGTGGCTGAGACCCCCACCAGTGCCCACCAGTGCCCAGCATCAGAGTGTGTGTGTGGACAACACCCCCACCACTGCCCACCAGTGCCCAGCATCAGAGTGTGTGTGTGGACAACACCCCCACCACTGCCCACCAGTGCCCAGCAGTGCCCAGCATCAGAGTGTATGTGTGGACAACACCCCCACCACTGCCCACCAGTGCCCACCAGTGCCCAGCATCAGAGTGTGTGTGTGGCTGAGACCCCCACCACTGCCCACCACTGCCCACCAGTGCCTAGCATCAGAGTGTGTGTGTGGACAACACCCCCACCACTGCCCACCACTGCCCAGCATCAGAGTGTGTGTGTGGCTGAGACCCCCACCAGTGCCCACCAGTGCCCAGCATCAGAGTGTGTGTGTGGACAACACCCCCACCACTGCCCACCAGTGCCCAGCAGTGCCCAGCATCAGAGTGTTTGTGTGGACAACACCCCCACCACTGCCCACCAGTGCCCAGCATCAGAGTGGGTGTGTGGACAACACCCCCACCACTGCCCACCAGTGCCCAGCATCAGTGTGTGTGTGTGGCTGAGACCCCCACCAGTGCCCAGCATCAGAGTGTGTGTGTGGACAACACCCCCACCACTGCCCACCAGTGCCCACCAGTGCCCAGCATCAGAGTGTGTGTGTGTACAACACCCCCACCAGTGCCCAGCATCAGAGTGTGTGTGTGGACAACACCTCCACCACTCCCCACCAGTGCCCACCAGTGCCCAGCATCAGAGTGTGTGTGTGGACAACACCCCCACCACTGCCCACCAGTGCCCAGCAGTGCCCAGCATCAGAGTGTGTGTGTGGACAACACCCCCACCACTGCCCACCACTGCCCACCAGTGCCCAGCATCAGAGTGTGTGTGTGGCTGAGACCCCCACCAGTGCCCACCACTGCCCACCAGTGCCCAGCATCAGAGTGTGTGTGTGGACAACACCCCCACCACTGCCCACCAGTGCCCAGCATCAGAGTGTGTGTGTGGCTGAGACCCCCACCAGTGCCCACCACTGCCCACCAGTGCCCAGCATCAGAGTGTGTGTGTGGACAACACCCCCACCACTGCCCACCAGTGCCCAGCATCAGAGTGTGTGTGTGGCTGAGACCCCCACCAGTGCCTACCAGTGCCCAGCATCAGAGTGTTTGTGTGCACAACACCCCCACCACTGCCCACCAGTGCCCAGCATCAGAGTGTGTGTGTGGACAACACCCCCACCACTGCCCACCAGTGCCCACCAGTGCCCAGCATCAGAGTGTGCGTGTGGCTGAGACCCCCACCAGTGCCCACCACTGCCCACCAGTGCCCAGCATCAGAGTGTGTGTGTTGACAACACCCCCACCACTGCCCACCAGTGCCCAGCATCAGAGTGTGTGTGTGGCTGAGACCCCCACCAGTGCCCACCAGTACCCAGCATCAGAGTGTGTGTGTGGACAACACCCCCACCACTGCCCACCAGTGCTCAGCATCAGACAACTTGTTTAAGTTGGGTTGTATGGTCTTTCACTCACGGCAGGACTCGGCTCCCGCCTTTATTTCTTCTATGCTTAGGGAGTACATCCCCACCCGAGAGCTTCGATCGTCTTCCCAGTCCTTGTTGGTGGTCCCCCGTTTTAAACGCAAGAGGCGGGGTGGGTCGACCTTTTCCACGCTGGCACCCACCTTTTGGAACTCTCTACCGGACCACCTAAGACTGGCAACACACTATCTCCCTTTTCGGAAAGACCTTAAAACTTTTCTTTTTAAACAGGCCTTTCCAGTGTGATATGTTTTTATTATTCTTTGGCCCACCAGCCCTTGGCATGAAGCTCACTCTCTCTCGTTGGTACCTTGCCCTCTATAGCGCCAAGAAACCGTTGGTGAATGCTGCGCTTAATAAATATTTTAAATTCAAATTCAAATTCATCAGAGTGTGTGTGTGGACAACACCCCCACCACTGCCCTCCAGTGCCCAGCAGTGCCCAGCATCAGAGTGTGTGTGTGGACAACACCCCCACCACTGCCCACCAGTGCCCACCAGTGCCCAGCATCAGAGTGTGTGTGTGGCTGAGACCCCCACCACTGCCCACCACTGCCCACCAGTGCCTAGCATCAGAGTGTGTGTGTGGACAACACCCCCACCACTGCCCACCACTGCCCAGCATCAGAGTGTGTGTGTGGCTGAGACCCCCACCAGTGCCCAGCATCAGAGTGTGTGTGTGGACAACACCCCCACCACTGCCCACCAGTGCCCAGCAGTGCCCAGCATCAGAGTGTGTGTGTGGACAACACCCCCACCACTGCCCACCACTGCCCACCAGTGCCCAGCATCAGAGTGGGTGTGTGGACAACACCCCCACCACTGCCCACCAGTGCCCAGCATCAGTGTGTGTGTGTGGCTGAGACCCCCACCAGTGCCCACCAGTGCCCAGCATCAGAGTGTGTGTGTGGACAACACCCCCACCACTGCCCACCAGTGCCCAGCATCAGAGTGTGTGTGTGTACAACACCCCCACCAGTGCCCAGCATCAGAGTGGGTGTGTGGACAACACCCCCACCACTGCCCACCAGTGCCCAGCATCAGAGTGTGTGTGTGGCTGAGACCCCCACCAGTGCCCACCAGTGCCCAGCATCAGAGTGTGTGTGTGGACAACACCCCCACCACTGCCCACCAGTGCCCACCAGTGCCCAGCATCAGAGTGTGTGTGTGTACAACACCCCCACCAGTGCCCACCAGTGCTCAGCATCAGAGTGTGTGTGTGGACAACACCCCCACCACTGCCCACCAGTGCCCACCAGGCCCCAGCATCAGGGTGTGTGTGTGGACAACACCCCCACCACTGCCCACCACTGCCCACCAGTGCCCAGCATCAGAGTGTGTGTGTGGACAACACCCCCACCACTGCCCACCACTGCCCACCAGTGCCCAGCATCAGAGTGTGTGTGTGGACAACACCCCCACCACTGCCCACCAGTGCCCAGCATCAGAGTGTGTGTGTGTGTGGCGGAGACCCCCACCACTGCCCACCAGTGCCCAGCATCAGAGTGTGTGTGTGGACAACACCCCCACCACTGCCCACCGGTGCCCAGCATCAGAGTGTGTGTGTGGCTGAGACCCCCACCAGTGCCCACCACTGCCCACCAGTGCCCAGCATCAGAGTGTGTGTGTGGACAACACCCCCACCACTGCCCACCAGTGCCCAGCATCAGAGTGTGTGTGTGGCTGAGACCCCCACCAGTGCCTACCAGTGCCCAGCATCAGAGTGTTTGTGTGCACAACACCCCCACCACTGCCCACCAGTGCCCAGCATCAGAGTGTGTGTGTGGACAACACCCCCACCACTGCCCACCAGTGCCCACCAGTGCCCAGCATCAGAGTGTGTGTGTGGCTGAGACCCCCACCAGTGCCCACCACTGCCCACCAGTGCCCAGCATCAGAGTGTGTGTGTTGACAACACCCCCACCACTGCCCACCAGTGCCCAGCATCAGAGTGTGTGTGTGGCTGAGACCCCCACCAGTGCCCACCAGTACCCAGCATCAGAGTGTGTGTGTGGACAACACCCCCACCACTGCCCACCAGTGCTCAGCATCAGACAACTTGTTTAAGTTGGGTTGTATGGTCTTTCACTCACGGCAGGGCTCGGCTCCCGCCTTTATTTCTTCTATGCTTAGGGAGTACATCCCCACCCGAGAGCTTCGATCGTCTTCCCAGTCCTTGTTGGTGGTCCCCCGTTTTAAACGCAAGA
This sequence comes from Lissotriton helveticus, assembly GCF_964261635.1. Lineage (NCBI taxonomy): Eukaryota > Metazoa > Chordata > Amphibia > Caudata > Salamandridae > Lissotriton > Lissotriton helveticus. Next base: position 424,334,776 of record NC_136061.1, on the reverse strand, counting down.
GGCGGGGTGGGTCGACCTTTTCCACGCTGGCACCCACCTTTTGGAACTCTCTACCGGACCACCTAAGACTGGCAACACACTATCTCCCTTTTCGGAAAGACCTTAAAACTTTTCTTTTTAAACAGGCCTTTCCAGTGTGATATGTTTTTATTATTCTTTGGCCCACCAGCCCTTGGCATGAAGCTCACTCTCTCTCGTTGGTACCTTGCCCTCTATAGCGCCAAGAAACCGTTGGTGAATGCTGCGCTTAATAAATATTTTAAATTCAAATTCAAATTCATCAGAGTGTGTGTGTGGACAACACCCCCACCACTGCCCTCCAGTGCCCAGCAGTGCCCAGCATCAGAGTGTGTGTGTGGACAACACCCCCACCACTGCCCACCAGTGCCCACCAGTGCCCAGCATCAGAGTGTGTGTGTGGCTGAGACCCCCACCAATGCCCACCACTGCCCACCAGTGCCTAGCATCAGAGTGTGTGTGTGGACAACACCCCCACCACTGCCCACCACTGCCCAGCATCAGAGTGTGTGTGTGGCTGAGACCCCCACCAGTGCCCAGCATCAGAGTGTGTGTGTGGACAACACCCCCACCACTGCCCACCAGTGCCCAGCAGTGCCCAGCATCAGAGTGTGTGTGTGGACAACACCCCCACCACTGCCCACCACTGCCCACCAGTGCCCAGCATCAGAGTGGGTGTGTGGACAACACCCCCACCACTGCCCACCAGTGCCCAGCATCAGTGTGTGTGTGTGGCTGAGACCCCCACCAGTGCCCACCAGTGCCCAGCATCAGAGTGTGTGTGTGGACAACACCCCCACCACTGCCCACCAGTGCCCACCAGTGCCCAGCATCAGAGTGTGTGTGTGTACAACACCCCCACCAGTGCCCAGCATCAGAGTGGGTGTGTGGACAACACCCCCACCACTGCCCACCAGTGCCCAGCATCAGAGTGTGTGTGTGGCTGAGACCCCCACCAGTGCCCACCAGTGCCCAGCATCAGAGTGTGTGTGTGGACAACACCCCCACCACTGCCCACCAGTGCCCACCAGTGCCCAGCATCAGAGTGTGTGTGTGTACAACACCCCCACCAGTGCCCACCAGTGCTCAGCATCAGAGTGTGTGTGTGGACAACACCCCCACCACTGCCCACCAGTGCCCACCAGGCCCCAGCATCAGGGTGTGTGTGTGGACAACACCCCCACCACTGCCCACCAGTGCCCAGCATCAGAGTGTGTGTGTGGACAACACCCCCACCACTGCCCACCACTGCCCACCAGTGCCCAGCATCAGAGTGTGTGTGTGGACAACACCCCCACCACTGCCCACCAGTGCCCAGCATCAGAGTGTGTGTGTGTGTGGCGGAGACCCCCACCAGTGCCCACCAGTGCCCAGCATCAGAGTGTGTGTGTGGACAACACCCCCACCACTGCCCACCAGTGCCCAGCAGTGCCCAGCATCAGAGTGTGTGTGTGGACAACACCCCTACCACTGCCCACAAGTGCCCACCAGTGCCCAGCATCAGAGTGTGTGTGTGGCTGAGACCCCCACCAGTGCCCACCACTGCCCACCAGTGCCCAGCATCAGAGTGTGTGTGTTGACAACACCCCCACCACTGCCCACCAGTGCCCAGCATCAGAGTGCGTGTGTGGACAACACCCCCACCACTGCCCACCAGTGCCCACCAGTGCCCACCAGTGCCCAGCATCGGAGTGTGTGTGTGGACAACACCCCCACCACTGACCACCAGTGCCCAGCAGTGCCCAGCATCAGAGTGTGTGTGTGGCTGAGACCCCCACCACTGCCCACCAGTGCCCAGCAGTGCCCAGCACCAGAGTGTGTGTGTGGCTGAGACCCCCACCACTGCCCACCAGTGCCCACTAGTGCCCAGCATCAGAGTGTGTGTGTGGACAACACCCCCACCACTGCCCACCAGTGCCCAGCATCAGAGTGTGTGTGTGGACAACACCCCCACCACTGCCCACCAGTGCCCAGCAGTGCCCAGCATCAGAGTGCGTGTGTGAACAACACCCCTACCACTGCCCACCACTGCCCACCAGTGCCCAGCAGTGCCCAGCATCAGAGTATGTGTGTGGCTGAGACCCCCACCACTGCCCACCAGTGCCCAGCATCACAGTGTGTGTGTGTACAACACCCCCACCAGTGCCCACCAGTGCCCAGCATCAGAGTGTGTGTGTGGACAACACCCCCACCACTGCCCACCAGTGCCCAGCATCAGAGTGTGTGTGTGGACAACACCCCCACCACTGCCCACCAGTGCCCAGCATCAGAGTGTGTGTGTGGCTGAGACCCCCACCAGTGCCCACCAGTGCCCAGCATCAGAGTGTGTGTGTGGACAACACCCCCACCACTGCCCACCAGTGCCCACCAGTGCCCAGCATCAGAGTGTGTGTGTGTACAACACCCCCACCAGTGCCCACCAGTGCCCAGCATCAGAGTGTGTGTGTGTGGACAACACCCCCACCACTGCCCACCAGTGCCCACCAGTGCCCAGCATCAGGGTGTGTGTGTGGACAACACCCCCATCACTGCCCACCAGTTCCCAGCAGTGCCCAGCATCAGAGTGTGTGTGTGGACAACACCCCCACCACTGCCCACCACTGCCCACCAGTGCCCACCAGTGCCCAGCATCAGAGTGTGTGTGTGGACAACACCCCCACCACTGCCCACCACTGCCCACCAGTGCCCACCAGTGCCCAGCATCAGAGTGTGTGTGTGGCTGAGACCCCCACCAGTGCCCACCAGTGCCCAGCATCAGAGTGTGTGTGTGGACAACACCCCCACCACTGCCCAGCAGTGCCCAGCAGTGCCCAGCATCAGAGTGAGTGTGTGTACAACACCCCCACCACTGCCCACCAGTGCCCACCAGTGCCCAGCATCAGAGTGTGTGTGTGGCTGAGACCCCCACCACTGCCCACCACTGCCCACCAGTGCCCAGCATCAGAGTGTGTGTGTTGACAACACCCCCACCGCTGCCCACCAGTGCCCAGCATCAGAGTGTGTGTGTGTGGCTGAGACCCCCACCAGTGCCCACCAGTGCCCAGCATCAGAGTGTGTGTGTGGACAACACCCCCACCACTGCCCACCAGTGCCCAGCATCAGAGTGTGTGTATGGACAACACCCCCACCACTGCCCACCAGTGCCCAGCAGTGCCCAGCATCAGAGTGTGTGTGTGGACAACACCCCCACCACTGCCCACCAGTGCCCACCAGTGCCCAGCATCAGATTGTGTGTGTGGCTGAGACCCCCACCACTGCCCACCACTGCCCACCAGTGCCTAGCATCAGAGTGTGTGTGTGGCTGAGACCCCCACCAGTGCCCACCAGTGCCCAGCATCAGAGTGTGTGTGTGGACAACACCCCCACCACTGCCCACCAGTGCCCACCAGTGCCCAGCATCAGAGTGTGTGTGTGTACAACACCCCCACCAGTGCCCACCAGTGCCCAGCATCAGAGTGTGTGTGTGTGGACAACACCCCCACCACTGCCCACCAGTGCCCACCAGTGCCCAGCATCAGGGTGTGTGTGTGGACAACACCCCCATCACTGCCCACCAGTTCCCAGCAGTGCCCAGCATCAGAGTGTGTGTGTGGACAACACCCCCACCACTGCCCACCACTGCCCACCAGTTCCCACCAGTGCCCAGCATCAGAGTGTGTGTGTGGACAACACCCCCACCACTGCCCACCACTGCCCACCAGTGCCCACCAGTGCCCAGCATCAGAGTGTGTGTGTGGCTGAGACCCCCACCAGTGCCCACCAGTGCCCAGCATCAGAGTGTGTGTGTGGACAACACCCCCACCACTGCCCAGCAGTGCCCAGCAGTGCCCAGCATCAGAGTGAGTGTGTGTACAACACCCACACCACTGCCCACCAGTGCCCACCAGTGCCCAGCATCAGAGTGTGTGTGTGGCTGAGACCCCCACCACTGCCCACCACTGCCCACCAGTGCCCAGCATCAGAGTGTGTGTGTTGACAACACCCCCACCGCTGCCCACCAGTGCCCAGCATCAGAGTGTGTGTGTGTGGCTGAGACCCCCACCAGTGCCCACCAGTGCCCAGCATCAGAGTGTGTGTGTGGACAACACCCCCACCACTGCCCACCAGTGCCCAGCATCAGAGTGTGTGTATGGACAACACCCCCACCACTGCCCACCAGTGCCCAGCAGTGCCCAGCATCAGAGTGTGTGTGTGGACAACACCCCCACCACTGCCCACCAGTGCCCACCAGTGCCCAGCATCAGATTGTGTGTGTGGCTGAGACCCCCACCACTGCCCACCACTGCCCACCAGTGCCTAGCATCAGAGTGTGTGTGTGGACAACACCCCCACCACTGCCCACCACTGCCCAGCATCAGAGTGTGTGTGTGGCTGAGACCCCCACCAGTGCCCACCAGTGCCCAGCATCAGAGTGTGTGTGTGGACAACACCCCTACCACTGCCCACCAGTGCCCAGCAGTGCCCAGCATCAGAGTGTTTGTGTGGACAACACCCCCACCACTGCCCACCAGTGCCCAGCATCAGAGTGGGTGTGTGGACAACACCCCCACCTGTGGTAAATAAATAATTAATTACCGGTACTATTTTTCAGGATACTCATACAAATAGATAGCTCAATAAATAAGAGTCAAGATACGAGGTAGCTAGAGTTGACAGGCTTTAATTAAGCATAAAGGACTGGAACAAGACAGCCTGTACGGGAATGGGATGGCAGGACCCGGCAGCTGCCGGGGGCAGGATCTGGGAATGGCTAGCAAACTTTAATAACAGTGCACAATATTTATAGTTAAAACAATTGCATTACAGTTAATACAGTAGGCGTAGCAGTGGGCGGAGTTCGTAGCAGTCGCGAAAGATAAGGCTGAAGTGGGTGTAACAAGAGGCGTGTACATAGACATGTGATGTAAACGTAACAGAATATGTCATAAAATGGGGCGGAAACATGGAGGGGGCTACCTAAGGAGCCGGGACCTCTGACCTAGTGGTGCGCGCAAGCTGGCAATGACGTGTTACTAGGAAGAACTGGGGGGCTATGACTTCTGCGCTAGAAGAGGAGACGAAAGTCTGGAGTGTCAGAGCGACATGTACCTAAAGCCTATCTAGTATCTCGTGTTTAGAGTACATGTTGATAGAATCCAAAAGTTATCAGGGCAAAGGCTAACAGACATTAAGACTGGTGCATGCATAATTCTACATGTAGTGTGTGTGCGAGGAATATTCTATGAATATTAATACAGTATTTCTCTTACATGGAGACATAAAGACTAGACCATGACGGAAACTATTGATGCGATTCAGTAGCTTAGGAATGCAGAGAAAGAGGGCTGGACTGATAACTAGAATCATAACATACTCTTGGCAGACTAAGAGGCAGAGCCAGGCCGAGCCGGGCACTGTGAGGCATGAAAGTAAGCTAAGGGTCAGGGATACAGGTGGGGGCTGTATCGCTCCTCGGAGAGGGTTCAGGAAACAGGAGCTGAATCTGAGTCCGGCCCCTTTTGAGGCCTAGAAACGGGGACAATTCAATGAATTAACGTGCACACTGTAAAGTGTGGCAACGTAGCTTTACATAGGCCTGATATTCGTTGTATTCACGAGGACTGGAAACTGGCATACTAGAGATGGACACAACTGTAATTGCGTCTTTAATCGATCAGAGGGGAATACATGCATATCGATCATGCACATATGACATAACATGGGGAACACGTAGGCACATATAACATGGCAAAATTTACTTTTCCACATTCCCTCCTTGTGCCCTACGTATCCATCAGGAAACATCTATATTCATGATACCATCTATCATTTCATATAGCATCATTTGCTCGTCTCGAATTGTCTTGGAACGGGACTTAGGACTAGGAATACAAGAGGTAGCACAAATGCCGCAAATCGCAGGGCCACATTGTATACAGAGGCAGCAACTGAAAATGATCATTACTGCAATACCTAGAAATGACAATACTTTCCATCCCCAGGCAGATATAATACTCCAGAGCCAACTGGACCATGTCCAGGTGCCTGGATTCTGGTGTAACTGATGGGCAATTTTATGAAGTCTGGTTATAGCTGAATAAACAGACGGCGGGTTATTAGGAATGAAAATGCAGCAACTAGATCCGATGACTCTACATGCTCCTCCTCTATCGGCCAGTATGACGTCAAGAACGAGACGATTTTGGAGCACGACAAATCTCATAGCAGATTGCTCTTCGGTTAAGTTACCTAGAGCAGAAGTAGTCTCATTCACTACTGCTTCAAGGGTTCTGGTTAACCTACGTATTAACTTACTATTCTGGACAGGTCCTATAAAAAAGAAGAAACCTTTATTAAAGTCTTGATATTGTTCTAGAGTAGTTTCAGTTTGATCGACAATTGGGGACTCGATCTCCCTTCTATGCCTGACGTGTACTAGATGTGTGTTTCTGTGATAATCAGATGGGGCTAGAAAAACTGGTGGCAGTAGGAAGGCAATGTAACATGTTCCATCCCAATCGAGGGGCAGACGAACATATGCGGTCTGACCACAAACAAAATAAGAATGACGTGAGGCTTTGAAAATAGATTTCCCACTGTCACTGTACTTGACAGTAGTAGTACAATCACTATGTCCCACATGTGCGGAACCATTCTTTCTGACACATAATTCGCCTTTGACTGGTAGTACTGAAATAGCAGGCAAGTCTGGAGCAGTATCAGACTGAACATTCAGGACCATAAAATTCGAGGAATAATTACCTAAATCATATACTTCATTTTCTAGATCTAACCCTGTTCTATGGGGGAGACCTTGCTTGTCTGGGAAACATGTTCTGTTCAGAAGGGACATATCATTTGAAGATGACGTTAACGTGGACCATGCTCCACACGAACCATTATGTGAAAACGGATAAGGAAAGAGTGGCAGAACTCCCTTCGGTGTCTGGAAAGGGGGAAGTCGACCACACACCCAACAATTAGTAGCATTGCTGGTCTGGTGTGAATAATGTAACATTCTGATGAATGTGTTATTTCTCATAGCAAGACGATAGGATAACTCGTGAGGAGGCAGATCACTAAACGTGTGCTCTACTGTAGCATTAGAAAACTTATTTACATGAGAAATTGGAAAACATAAATGCAATGCATAACTTGTGCAGGTAACCATCAAACTCAAAAATAGAAGAAAACATAGAATAACGATACATCTGATAGAGTTTTGACTAACTCTCTCACTATGGGGGTCTATCTCATACATGTCAGAAACCTGTCTAACCGTTTCACCCGAGGGGGACTTAGACAATTAAACTGGCTGACTTATTTTACTAGACCGGAGCTTACTTTTATACTCCTGCTGCGGAGTTTCCTCTAACAGGGGAGGCTTGGACTCAAAGTTTGTAGCGGGACAGTCCTTGAAAATAGGGCAGTCTTTAGAATTCTGGCAGTCCTTAGAAATGGAACAGTCCAATGTTTTTATGCGACATCCATGGAATTTCTTGACGTGGGACAGGTGCACCCAGCCTTTGCGGCCTTCCAACTTCACGGCCGTGCGGGTGGTCAGAAGGACTAGTTGAGGTTGCTTCCAACGGGGCTCCAGCGGACTTGAACGATCAAAGTTCCTCACAAGTACAAAACATCCTGGAACGATTTCATGCGGTTTCACCTCGGTATTGTCTGGAAATGCGGCGGCAACCTGTGAACGACAAGAGTGTAGGGCAGACATCAAGGAAGCTAGGTCATCTGTCAGCATATTACTTGAAACATCTGTAATACTGCGGGGTCTAGGTGTACCCCACATATTTGGGGGGCGGCCGAATACGACCTCATACGGGGACAGACCTGATCTGGAGTGTGCGACCATGCGCATAAAGAATAAAGCAACTGGCAGGGCAACTAGCCAGTCTACACCTTTCTCTTTACATATCTTAGCAATACGGATTTTCAGGGTCTGATTATGTCTCTCTACGAGACCGGCTGCTTCTGGATGGCGTACACAATGGAACTTCCACTGGTACCCTAACAAGAGGGAAACATGTTTCGTGAGCTCAGATGAGAATGGCTGGCCGTTATCAGAATACACGACCCTAGGGAGTCCATAACGGGGGAAGAATTCACGAACCAACTGCTTGGCAGTGGTCGCTGCTGTGTAATCTGGAACTGGATATGCTTCTGTCCACCTGGACAAAGCGCATACAACTACAAGAACATACTTGAAACCTCGACATCGCTCCATCTGAATATAATCCATCTGGAGGACTTCAAAAGGGTGGTCAGGAGGTTGGAATCCACCTTGTTCCACCGGGATACTTTTACCTGGATTGAACTGACAACATATCATACAGGTACGGACTTTCTGCTTGGCTGCAGCTCGTAAGTGCTTGTTGAACCAAAGGTTCTGTATACTGTCTAACATGGCTTTTTCTCCTAGATGTGCTGGACTATGTGCGGTATTGATAATGACTTGAACCATAGAGTCGGGGAGAAACCATGTGGCTTTTCCCTTCGTCACCCATCCCTGATCTGTCTGGACCCCTCCTTGTTCGGACCATTTCTTGATTTCTTCAGGAGTAGCATGTAACTGTATGTCTATGACATCTTGTGTAGGGTCCTTAACTGTCATACAAGTAGTCTGTTCTGGAGTGGATGTCTGTGTCTTGTTAACTGGAGTGTCTGGTGTCTGAGCTGTAAGCTTGGCTGTTCGATCTGCTAGATCATTACCTTGGGAAATGATGTCAGTAACTTTCGTATGTGCCTTGCACTTCATGATAGCGATAGCTGTCGGTAAATGTATTGCATCTAACAGAGCTTGAATGAGGAGACCATGCTGAATCTTGGTTCCATGAGAAGTCATGAAACCTCTCTCCTGCCAGAGTACTCCGAAGTCGTGTACAACTCCGAATGCGTAACGTGAATCTGTATATATGTTCACTTTCAGGTTCTTGGCATGTATGCAGGCTTGGGTCAGAGCGACTAGCTCTGCTGCTTGAGCAGACAGGGTGTCAATACGGTGTGTTTCAATAACGTCGGTGTCAGTAGTCACTGCATACGCGGCTACTAGTTCTCCTGTACTGGTTCTCATACATGAACCGTCCACATAAAGTGTCAGGTCGGGGTTAGGTAATGCAATGTCTGTCAGGTCTTGTCTTGGCTTAGTCATAATGTTAACCACTTCCACACAGTCATGTGTGGCAGGATTCGAAGTAACTGACGGTAACAGTGTAGCAGGATTTAGAATGTTGCAGCGTCTGATTTCTATGTGTGGCTGGAACAATGTCAGTTCATAACCTGTTAAACGTGCAATGGTCAAGTGCTGGGTCTGTGTTCGGTTTAAAAGAACTTCCACGGAGTGTGGAACTTGTACTGTCAGGGAATGTCCTAATACTATGGAATCACTTTGTCTGATTGCTAGAGCTGTGGCTGCAACTGACTTGAGGCATGCAGGCAAAGCCTGGGCTACTGGATCTAATGTGCTCGAAAAATAAGCACAGGGCTTGTACTGTCCGGCTTGAACTTGTGTGAGAACAGATAATGCAGTACCATCACGTTCTGTGACAAAAAGTGTAAAAGGCTTACTGTAGTTCGGTGTTGCTAGAACAGGTGCTTGGCATAAGGCTTTCTTTAATTCATTGAAACTAAGTGTATATTCAGATGTCCAAGGGAGGACAGTCGATACGGCTGCCTCCTGTGTCGTTAACTGTATCAATGGCTTTGCTAGAAATGCATACTGAGGAATCCATTGTCTGCAGTAAGAAGTAAGGCCGATAAAAGCACGTACCTCCTTCTGTGTCTTGGGCTGTGGAAGACTCGCTATTAACTGGATACGGTCTGGTGTCAACTGCCTACCCCACTTGGACAGTAAGTGGCCCAAGTAGATCACTTGCTGGACACAGAATTGAAGCTTCGAAGGGGACACCTTGTGCCCCATCTCGGCTAGGAAATACAGAACTGTAAGTGATGCTCGCTCGCAGTCACGCTCAGAACGGGCTGTGATCAGTAGATCATCGACATACTGGAGCAGGGCAGTGTCTGTTGGCATGTGAATATTGTCTAGTTGTCTTTTAAGTGCTTGACTGTAAATACTAGGACTTTCTGTGAAACCTTGAGGAGCTCGTGTGAATTTATAGCTCCTTCCATTTAAACAAAAACCAAAAAGGTACTGGCTGTCTGGATGAATGGGGACACTGAAAAATGCATTCTTGAGGTCTATTACACTAAAAAATATGGCTTCAGAATCAATGGCTGTCAATAGGGATGAAATATCTGGGACTACTGGATACTGAGGTATGATACATTTATTAAGTTCTCGAAGGTCAATCACTAATCGATATACTGGAGGTGCATTTGGATCAGTACGTTTCATGACTGGAATGATAGGAGAATTACATACATTGGAGTCAGTTTCTACAACCACTCCTTGAGCAATGAGCTCGTCAATAATTTTGGATAAGGCTGCTACAGCCTCAGGTGGCAGTCTGTACTGTCTGATTCGTGGCAAGACTATACCTTGCTTGAGGGTCACACGATGGGGTGTGATTTGCATAAAACCTACATCAGTTGGACCTTGCGCCCACAAATGCTGCGGTACATTGGATAATCTTGGATCAAAATCGCGTAATACATAGTGACCTTTATAGTCCCTTAAAAACAAACGAACTCCCTCTGGGGAGCAACAAATTACTGCACCTAATTCTTTTAATGTCTTGATGCCTAACAAATTTTCTGGACATGATTTCGTAAGTAACAAATCAGTAGTTCGGGACAATGGACCTACTTCTAGAGAAACTGGTTTTGAAATTTCGTTTACAATAGGCTTTCCTGAAAATCCAAGGGAAACATTTCTAGAGCCTGAGAGCGGAGCCCCTGGAACCTCGTCATGACTGATAGTAGTCCTACTTGCCCCTGTATCAATCAAAAACTTTCTGTCTTTCCCTAATACTTGACTGTGTACATAGGGACCCTCTTGATCTACAGGTATCTCGATGAGAGGCAAGCCTACCTCCCTCTCTAGGCTGTTTCATGAATACTGTTGATACTCTGGATACTCGGACTGTGCGTACTGGTACATCTGTTGTGTAACATGCTGTGTTGCAGCGATGGGCTGCGATGCTGGAACTGTCTGTTGTGCATTCTGTGATGACGGTGAAGTCTGTGAAACTTGTTCTTGTCTAGGCGGACGTGGTCTTTCTTTAGTCTTACCAGTGGCTATGTTGTGTTTCAGAACTGCACACTCGTTTATAAAATGACCTGGCTGTTTACAATAATTGCAAGTCCCTTTAACGGGAGCTGCAGGATGACTGGTTTGATTCGGACCCCTCTTCTGACTGTCTTGTGGAACAGATTGTGCAACTAATACTTTCATTTTCGTATCTTTCATACGTTTCCTTTCGTGTTCTTGCTCTTCCCTGATTCTATTCTGGTGATACTGGAGCATCTGAAGCATTTGTGACGGGGTATTAGCTTGCCAGGTACTTTCGACTTTCAAAACTCGATTTTTAACTTGTGGGCTTGAATTCTCGACTAGTTTAGTAACAAAAAGATGAGGGTATGACTCGCTACCTGTCTTCAAACCACTGTTAATGATAAAACATTTCTCGAATCTAGAATAAAAATCACTAGTATCTTCGTCTGGTTTCTGTTTACAGGCTGAGATGGCATCCCAGTCTTCCTTTTTCGTGGCTAATAACCTAGGCAAAACCTGAATCAATAACTCTGGTAATTCTTTACATTTCTCCCCAAGACCGGTACCTGGTACACATGCATTATCTTCAGCTTCTAGAGCTGTCCAATCTATCTTTTTCTCTCCCACCTCCCATTCCTTTTCCTTGAGTTTCTCATATACCCCTGCGGGCAACAGGACTTTTAGCATTTTAATAATATCTGGATACGTATATTCTCCCATACGGAGCATGTCTTTTAATTCTCGATGGAACCCTGCTGGATCTTTGTCGTGACAGGGAATTAATTTCTTCATCTCTAAGAGTTCCATCTTGGTAACTGGGGTGTAAACAAATACTCGTTGCATTTCACCATCCGGTGTCCTAACTGGGTGTACTTCTCGTAACGGATGCTGTCTATCTATGTAAAACGGTTTACTTTCCGGAGGTGAGACGTGAACGAAATGCGGATTCAGAAACGTTCTATATTTGTGGCGCTGTTCTAGAATGACACTAATTAAATCAGTACCTAAACCTTTCCATTTATACTGGAGTAACTCGTTCAGAACATCATGTAACGGACCTGGATCAGAATGCTGACCCTCATACAGCGTGATGAGGTGCTGGATCATATACATACCCACCAGTCGCTGCTCGGCTGGGGGCAGTTTCAGAAACATTTGTGCCACTATTTCATCTGGAAAAGTGGTAGAATCAGTAATCCATCGGACTGCTGATCGGGCTAGTTCTTGTTCATGCATGGTACTAAGTTCACTATAACCGATACGTGATTTCAGAATGTGATCGGTAGCTTGAAATACTTGTTCCAGAGAACCTTGTTCTGGTGCTGGAGGATGAAAAACTTTCTTGTGTTCTAGGCGTAAATGTCGGTCTGGAAATCTAGATTTACCTACATACGCTATTCTGGTGGGATTCTCGTCGTCTACCTCTTCAGTAGAAGAGTTGTCTTCTTTCTCACTTACTTGTGCTGCTTTACGATTGTCGTGTAACCTTATTATTTCCTTACGAATTTTCTTGTACATACTCTCTATACTACTGAGGGTCTTGTGTCTACCCTCGGCTATATTATCACTCCACCTTGTCAGGACTTTCATTTCGGTCGGATCTTTAGTCGGACAATCTTGTTCCCTTATTAAACAATTGATTAGAAACTTTAATAGCATGAGCTGGGTCTCAGCTTTTCTTAGAGACATGATTTCGCCGATACTTTCTGGATCGTCTCCTGTACGGATGAAACGATATATTCTGTCTAGATCTTCTTTCATATTCGGTAGGGTGTCCAAATACTCGGTCACCCGTCTTACACGCAATGAATATATAACCATATTATCATCGCCTGGGACTGGATCATAACGGCATTCGGTAAGAGCTCGCTTGATATCTGCAACGGACTGATATTTGGGCGTACGCTGTAACGCACGTTCATGTAACTCGACTAATGTTACACGTTTGTGTGGCGGCGGGGTACCAGGAGGACCTCCCCCCGCGGCCCCTAAACTGGAATCGTCGACTGATACTCTTCGTGCTGGCAGAGTGACCGATGTAGCGGGTACTTGTACTACGGGCTGGACCGGGGGTACCGTAACAGGTGCTGTAACAGGTGCCCCGGTGGCTGGAAGAACAGGAACTACATTATTTACAGGAGCTGGCGGAGCGGGATTTGCATATTCTGGAACTGTGTCGTCCAAATAGGACGAGAGAAAAATATCAGCTGCGGTCGGTTTGTGACGTAGCTTAATCGGAACTAATGGCGGCGGGAAATTACATGGTGCTTCCGGGGTTGCCTTTAGCAAGCCCTCGGCAAGAAGAGGATACATACCCTTAATAAGGGCATTTCTCTGTCTGTCTGACTGTTCGGCTTTAACTCGTTCACCTATTTCGATCAATTCCCTTTCTTGGGCTCTTTCTGAGGATTCTCTACTTAACTCTGACTTTCTGATTTCTTTCTCTGTTCTCCTGTGAGATTCTTTGCGCCATAACTCGATGGCATCTTTCTGGGACTGTCTGGATTTCTTTTTCCATAATACTTCTTCTACTCGCATGATGCACTCGGCATCCCACGTACCTGATACAGGCCATCTATATTTTTCCTCTAATTCCTTGGTGTACTCCACCCATAAGTCTAGATATAATATGGCACTTATGCCATGCTTGTGATACATAAAATGACCTGGACTGTCCCTAGGCGGGACAGGAACTGCTTCCTTGAGCAGACCTTTTCTAGTTTTTAACTGACGTAATTTCGAGAACAAAGGCATAACTAAGACTGGAATCTGGACACAAATACAATACACGATAAAACACAATAATAATAACTGAAACAAATCACTCATACCACGACATTGAAAACACATGAAATAACATTTAAAAATAACGGTTCGGACAAAATACTACCTGGAATACTGAGAACAGAAACACATGAATTTCTCGAGAACAGAACAGAACTTACTGGAATGACTAGATGCACTGCTAAAACAGTACGAAACTTACCGGTCTCATAAAGAGACACGTCAGGACCCGCATCCACCTAGGTGGACACTTCGTGTTGGATCTGTGTACCCAAACCCACGGACCAGAGACAAATTAATTGACCCTGTCTAGATACTACCCCAGCAACGGTACTCACCGGGCAGCAAGAACGGAAGGCCTCGGACTGGACTGGACTGCTACGACGACGGACGGACGAACTTCGGACTTCAGTTACAGGTGGGCCTCTGGATACCTCGGACCTTGGACTCTCGGCTTGGGCTCTGGTCGGGACTCGCCGCGTTCCTCCACCGCTTCGTCTGGACGCTGGACCGCAACCTCCGTCTCCTCCGTGGGCCTGAGGGATACTTGAAGCAGAAATATCTGCACGTGCACGGTATAGTTCCGTCACGGCTGCAGAGGATCAGGGGGCCTGCGTGGCTTCTCCGGCGCGTGGGGAAAGGGCAAGTCCCTGTTCGGGCGCCATTATGTGGTAAATAAATAATTAATTACCGGTACTATTTTTCAGGATACTCATACAAATAGATAGCTCAATAAATAAGAGTCAAGATACGAGGTAGCTAGAGTTGACAGGCTTTAATTAAGCATAAAGGAATGGAACAAGACAGCCTGTACGGGAATGGGATGGCAGGACCCGGCAGCTGCCGGGGGCAGGATCTGGGAATGGCTAGCAAACTTTAATAACAGTGCACAATATTTATAGTTAAAACAATTGCATTACAGTTAATACAGTAGGCGTAGCAGTGGGCGGAGTTCGTAGCAGTCGCGAAAGATAAGGCTGAAGTGGGTGTAACAAGAGGCGTGTACATAGACATGTGATGTAAACGTAACAGAATATGTCATAAAATGGGGCGGAAACATGGAGGGGGCTACCTAAGGAGCCGGGACCTCTGACCTAGTGGTGCGCGCAAGCTGGCAATGACGTGTTACTAGGAAGAACTGGGAGGCTATGACTTCTGCGCTAGAAGAGGAGACGAAAGTCTGGAGTGTCAGAGCGACATGTACCTAAAGCCTATCTAGTATCTCGTGTTTAGAGTACATGTTGATAGAATCCAAAAGTTATCAGGGCAAAGGCTAACAGACATTAAGACTGGTGCATGCATAATTCTACATGTAGTGTGTGTGCGAGGAATATTCTATGAATATTAATACAGTATTTCTCTTACATGGAGACATAAAGACTAGACCATGACGGAAACTATTGATGCGATTCAGTAGCTTAGGAATGCAGAGAAAGAGGGCTGGACTGATAACTAGAATCATAACATACTCTTGGCAGACTAAGAGGCAGAGCCAGGCCGAGCCGGGCACTGTGAGGCATGAAAGTAAGCTAAGGGTCAGGGATACAGGTGGGGGCTGTATCGCTCCTCGGAGAGGGTTCAGGAAACAGGAGCTGAATCTGAGTCTGGGCCCTTTTGAGGCCTAGAAACGGGGACAATTCAATGAATTAACGTGCACAATGTAAAGTGTGGCAACGTAGCTTTACATAGGCCTGATATTCGTTGTATTCACGAGGACTGGAAACTGGCATACTAGAGATGGACACAACTGTAATTGCGTCTTTAATCGATCAGAGGGGAATACATGCATATCGATCATGCACATATGACATAACATGGGGAACACGTAGGCACATATAACATGGCAAAATTTACTTTTCCACACACCACTGCCCACCAGTGCCCAGCATCAGTGTGTGTGTGTGGCTGAGACCCCCACCAGTGCCCACCAGTGCCCAGCATCAGAGTGTGTGTGTGGACAACACCCCCACCACTGCCCACCAGTGCCCACCAGTGCCCAGCATCAGAGTGTGTGTGTGTACAACACCCCCAACAGTGCCCAGCATCAGAGTGTGTGTGTGGACAACACCTCCACCACTCCCCACCAGTGCCCACCAGTGCCCAGCATCAGAGTGTGTGTGTGGACAACACCCCCACCACTGCCCACCAGTGCCCAGCAGTGCCCAGCATCAGAGTGTGTGTGTGGACAACACCCCCACCACTGCCCACCAGTGCCCACCAGTGCCCAGCATCAGAGTGTGTGTGTGGCTGAGACCCCCACCAGTGCCCACCACTGCCCACCAGTGCCCAGCATCAGAGTGTGTGTGTGGACAACACCCCCACCACTGCCCACCAGTGCCCAGCATCAGAGTGTGTGTGTGGCTGAGACCCCCACCAGTGCCCACCACTGCCCACCAGTGCCCAGCATCAGAGTGTGTGTGTGGACAACACCCCCACCACTGCCCACCAGTGCACAGCATCAGAGTGTGTGTGTGGCTGAGACCCCCACCAGTGCCTACCAGTGCCCAGCATCAGAGTGTGTGTGTGGACAACACCCCCACCACTGCCCACCAGTGCCCAGCATCAGAGTGTGTGTGTGGACAACACCCCCACCACTGCCCACCAGTGCCCACCAGTTCCCAGCATCAGAGTGTGTGTGTGGCTGAGACCCCCACCAGTGCCCACCACTGCCCACCAGTGCCCAGCATCAGAGTGTGTGTGTTGACAACACCCCCACCACTGCCCACCAGTGCCCAGCATCAGAGTGTGTGTGTGGCTGAGACCCCCACCAGTGCCCACCAGTACCCAGCATCAGAGTGTGTGTGTGGACAACACCCCCACCACTGCCCACCAGTGCCCAGCATCAGACAACTTGTTTAAGTTGGGTTGTATGGTCTTTCACTCACGGCAGGGCTCGGCTCCCGCCTTTATTTCTTCTATGCTTAGGGAGTACATCCCCACACAAGAGCTTCGCTCGTCTTCCCAGTCCTTGTTGGTGGTCCCCCGTTTTAAACGCAAGAGGCGGGGTGGGTCGACCTTTTCCACGCTGGCACCCACCTTTTGGAACTCTCTACCGGACCATCTAAGACTGGCAACACACTATCTCCCTTTTCGGAAAGACCTTAAAACTTTTCTTTTTAAACAGGCCTTTCCAGTGTGATATGTTTTTATTATTCTTTGGCCCACCAGCCCTTGGCATGAAGCTCACTCTCTCTTGTTGGTACCTTGCCCTCTATAGCGCCAAGAAACCGTTGGTGAATGCTGCGCTTAATAAATATTTTAAATTCAAATTCAAATTCATCAGAGTGTGTGTGTGGACAACACCCCCACCACTGCCCACCAGTGCCCAGCAGTGCCCAGCATCAGCGTGTGTGTGTGGCTGAGACCCCCACCACTGCCCACCACTGCCCACCAGTGCCTAGCATCAGAGTGTGTGTGTGGACAACACCCCCACCACTGCCCACCACTGCCCAGCATCAGAGTGTGTGTGTGGCTGAGACCCCCACCAGTGCCCAGCATCAGAGTGTGTGTGTGGACAACACCCCCACCACTGCCCACCAGTGCCCAGCAGTGCCCAGCATCAGAGTGTGTGTGTGGACAACACCCCCACCACTGCCCACCACTGCCCACCAGTGCCCAGCATCAGAGTGGGTGTGTGGACAACACCCCCACCACTGCCCACCAGTGCCCAGCATCAGTGTGTGTGTGTGGCTGAGACCCCCACCAGTGCCCACCAGTGCCCAGCATCAGAGTGTGTGTGTGGACAACACCCCCACCACTGCCCACCAGTGCCCACCAGTGCCCAGCATCAGAGTGTGTGTGTGTACAACACCCCCACCAGTGCCCAGCATCAGAGTGTGTGTGTGGACAACACCCCCACCACTCCCCACCAGTGCCCACCAGTGCCCAGCATCAGAGTGTGTGTGTGGACAACACCCCCACCACTGCCCACCAGTGCCCAGCAGTGCCCAGCATCAGAGTGTGTGTGTGTGGACAACACCCCCACCACTGCCCACCAGTGCCCACCAGTGCCCAGCATCAGAGTGTGTGTGTGTGGCTGAGACCCCCACCAGTGCCCACCACTGCCCACCAGTGCCCAGCATCAGAGTGTGTGTGTGGACAACACCCCCACCACTGCCCACCAGTGCCCAGCATCAGAGTGTGTGTGTGGCTGAGACCCCCACCAGAGCCCACCACTGCCCACCAGTGCCCAGCATCAGAGTGTGTGTGTGGACAACACCCCCACCACTGCCCACCAGTGCCCAGCATCAGAGTGTGTGTGTGGCTGAGACCCCCACCAGTGCCCACCAGTGCCCAGCATCAGAGTGTGTGTGTGGACAACACCCCCACCACTGCCCACCAGTGCCCAGCAGTGCCCAGCATCAGAGTGTGTGTGTGGACAACACCCCCACCACTGCCCACCAGTGCCCACCAGTGCCCAGCATCAGAGTGTGTGTGTAGCTGAGACCCCCACCAGTGCCCACCACTGCCCACCAGTGCCCAGCATCAGAGTGTGTGTGTGGACAACACCCCCACCACTGCCCACCAGTGCCCAGCATCATAGTGTGTGTGTGGCTGAGACCCCCACCAGTGCCCACTAGTGCCCACCAGTGCCCATCATCAGAGTGTGTGTGTGGACAACACCCCTACCACTGCCCACCAGTGCCCAGCAGTGCCCAGCATCAGAGTGTTTGTGTGGACAACACCCCCACCACTGCCCACCAGTGCCCAGCATCAGAGTGGGTGTGTGGACAACACCCCCACCACTGCCCACCACTGCCCAGCATCAGTGTGTGTGTGTGGCTGAGACCCCCACCAGTGCCCACCAGTGCCCAGCATCAGAGTGTGTGTGTGGACAACACCCCCACCACTGCCCACCAGTGCCCACCAGTGCCCAGCATCAGAGTGTGTGTGTGTACAACACCCCCACCAGTGCCCAGCATCAGAGTGTGTGTGTGGACAACACCTCCACCATTCCCCACCAGTGCCCACCAGTGCCCAGCATCAGAGTGTGTGTGTGGACAACACCCCCACCACTGCCCACCACTGCCCAGCAGTGCCCAGCATCAGAGTGTGTGTGTGGACAACACCCCCACCACTGCCCACCAGTGCCCACCAGTGCCCAGCATCAGAGTGTGTGTGTGGCTGAGACCCCCACCAGTGCCCACCACTGCCCACCAGTGCCCAGCATCAGAGTGTGTGTGTGGACAACACCCCCACCACTGCCCACCAGTGCCCAGCATCAGAGTGTGTGTGTGGCTGAGACCCCCACCAGTGCCCACCACTGCCCACCAGTGCCCAGCATCAGAGTGTGTGTGTTGACAACACCCCCACCACTGCCCACCAGTGCCCAGCATCAGAGTGTGTGTGTGGCTGAGACCCCCACCAGTGCCCACCAGTACCCAGCATCAGAGTGTGTGTGTGGACAACACCCCCACCACTGCCCACCAGTGCCCAGCATCAGACAACTTGTTTAAGTTGGGTTGTATGGTCTTTCACTCACGGCAGGGCTCGGCTCCCGCCTTTATTTCTTCTATGCTTAGGGAGTACATCCCCACCCGAGAGCTTCGCTCGTCTTCCCAGTCCTTGTTGGTGGTCCCCCGTTTTAAACGCAAGAGGCGGGGTGGGTCGACCTTTTCCACGCTGGCACCCACCTTTTGGAACTCTCTACCGGACCATTTAAGACTGGCAACACACTATCTCCCTTTTCGGAAAGACCTTAAAACTTTTCTTTTTAAACAGGCCTTTCCAGTGTGATATGTTTTTATTATTCTTTGGCCCACCAGCCCTTGGCATGAAGCTCACTCTCTCTCGTTGGTACCTTGCCCTCTATAGCGCCAAGAAACCGTTGGTGAATGCTGCGCTTAATAAATATTTTAAATTCAAATTCAAATTCATCAGAGTGTGTGTGTGGACAACACCCCCACCACTGCCCACCAGTGCCCAGCAGTGCCCAGCATCAGCGTGTGTGTGTGGCTGAGACCCCCACCACTGCCCACCACTGCCCACCAGTGCCTAGCATCAGAGTGTGTGTGTGGACAACACCCCCACCACTGCCCACCACTGCCCAGCATCAGAGTGTGTGTGTGGCTGAGACCCCCACCAGTGCCCAGCATCAGAGTGTGTGTGTGGACAACACCCCCACCACTGCCCACCAGTGCCCAGCAGTGCCCAGCATCAGAGTGTGTGTGTGGACAACACCCCCACCACTGCCCACCACTGCCCACCAGTGCCCAGCATCAGAGTGGGTGTGTGGACAACACCCCCACCACTGCCCACCAGTGCCCAGCATCAGTGTGTGTGTGTGGCTGAGACCCCCACCAGTGCCCACCAGTGCCCAGCATCAGAGTGTGTGTGTGGACAACACCCCCACCACTGCCCACCAGTGCCCACCAGTGCCCAGCATCAGAGTGTGTGTGTGTACAACACCCCCACCAGTGCCCAGCATCAGAGTGTGTGTGTGGACAACACCCCCACCACTCCCCACCAGTGCCCACCAGTGCCCAGCATCAGAGTATGTGTGTGGACAACACCCCCACCACTGCCCACCAGTGCCCAGCAGTGCCCAGCATCAGAGTGTGTGTGTGTGGACAACACCCCCACCACTGCCCACCAGTGCCCACCAGTGCCCAGCATCAGAGTGTGTGTGTGGCTGAGACCCCCACCAGTGCCCACCACTGCCCACCAGTGCCCAGCATCAGAGTGTGTGTGTGGACAACACCCCCACCACTGCCCACCACTGCCCAGCATCAGAGTGTGTGTGTGGCTGAGACCCCCACCAGAGCCCACCACTGCCCACCAGTGCCCAGCATCAGAGTGTGTGTGTGGACAACACCCCCACCACTGCCCACCAGTGCCCAGCATCAGAGTGTGTGTGTGGCTGAGACCCCCACCAGTGCCCACCAGTGCCCAGCATCAGAGTGTGTGTGTGGACAACACCCCCACCACTGCCCACCAGTGCCCAGCAGTGCCCAGCATCAGAGTGTGTGTGTGGACAACACCCCCACCACTGCCCACCAGTGCCCACCAGTGCCCAGCATCAGAGTGTGTGTGTAGCTGAGACCCCCACCAGTGCCCACCACTGCCCACCAGTGCCCAGCATCAGAGTGTGTGTGTGGACAACACCCCCACCACTGCCCACCAGTGCCCAGCATCATAGTGTGTGTGTGGCTGAGACCCCCACCAGTGCCCACTAGTGCCCACCAGTGCCCAGCATCAGAGTGTGTGTGTGGACAACACCCCTACCACTGCCCACCAGTGCCCAGCAGTGCCCAGCATCAGAGTGTTTGTGTGGACAACACCCCCACCACTGCCCACCAGTGCCCAGCATCAGAGTGGGTGTGTGGACAACACCCCCACCACTGCCCACCACTGCCCAGCATCAGTGTGTGTGTGTGGCTGAGACCCCCACCAGTGCCCACCAGTGCCCAGCATCAGAGTGTGTGTGTGGACAACACCCCCACCACTGCCCACCAGTGCCCACCAGTGCCCAGCATCAGAGTGTGTGTGTGTACAACACCCCCACCAGTGCCCAGCATCAGAGTGTGTGTGTGGACAACACCTCCACCACTCCCCACCAGTGCCCACCAGTGCCCAGCATCAGAGTGTGTGTGTGGACAACACCCCCACCACTGCCCACCAGTGCCCAGCAGTGCCCAGCATCAGAGTGTGTGTGTGGACAACACCCCCACCACTGCCCACCAGTGCCCACCAATGCCCAGCATCAGAGTGTGTGTGTGGCTGAGACCCCCACCAGTGCCCACCACTGCCCACCAGTGCCCAGCATCAGAGTGTGTGTGTGGACAACACCCCCACCACTGCCCACCAGTGCCCAGCATCAGAGTGTGTGTGTGGCTGAGACCCCCACCAGTGCCCACCACTGCCCACCAGTGCCCAGCATCAGAGTGTGTGTGTGGACAACACCCCCACCACTGCCCACCAGTGCACAGCATCAGAGTGTGTGTGTGGCTGAGACCCCCACCAGTGCCTACCAGTGCCCAGCATCAGAGTGTGTGTGTGGACAACACCCCCACCACTGCCCACCAGTGCCCAGCATCAGAGTGTGTGCGTGGACAACACCCCCACCACTGCCCACCAGTGCCCACCAGTGCCCAGCATCAGAGTGTGTGTGTGGCTGAGACCCCCACCAGTGCCCACCACTGCCCACCAGTGCCCAGCATCAGAGTGTGTGTGTTGACAACACCCCCACCACTGCCCACCAGTGCCCAGCATCAGAGTGTGTGTGTGGCTGAGACCCCCACCAGTGCCCACCAGTACCCAGCATCAGAGTGTGTGTGTGGACAACACCCCCACCACTGCCCACCAGTGCCCAGCATCAGACAACTTGTTTAAGTTGGGTTGTATGGTCTTTCACTCACGGCAGGGCTCGGCTCCCGCCTTTATTTCTTCTATGCTTAGGGAGTACATCCCCACCCGAGAGCTTCGCTCGTCTTCCCAGTCCTTGTTGGTGGTCCCCCGTTTTAAACGCAAGAGGCGGGGTGGGTCGACCTTTTCCACGCTGGCACCCACCTTTTGGAACTCTCTACCGGACCATTTAAGACTGGCAACACACTATCTCCCTTTTCGGAAAGACCTTAAAACTTTTCTTTTTAAACAGGCCTTTCCAGTGTGATATGTTTTTATTATTCTTTGGCCCACCAGCCCTTGGCATGAAGCTCACTCTCTCTCGTTGGTACCTTGCCCTCTATAGCGCCAAGAAACCGTTGGTGAATGCTGCGCTTAATAAATATTTTAAATTCAAATTCAAATTCATCAGAGTGTGTGTGTGGACAACACCCCCACCACTGCCCACCAGTGCCCAGCAGTGCCCAGCATCAGCGTGTGTGTGTGGCTGAGACCCCCACCACTGCCCACCACTGCCCACCAGTGCCTAGCATCAGAGTGTGTGTGTGGACAACACCCCCACCACTGCCCACCACTGCCCAGCATCAGAGTGTGTGTGTGGCTGAGACCCCCACCAGTGCCCAGCATCAGAGTGTGTGTGTGGACAACACCCCCACCACTGCCCACCAGTGCCCAGCAGTGCCCAGCATCAGAGTGTGTGTGTGGACAACACCCCCACCACTGCCCACCACTGCCCACCAGTGCCCAGCATCAGAGTGGGTGTGTGGACAACACCCCCACCACTGCCCACCAGTGCCCAGCATCAGTGTGTGTGTGTGGCTGAGACCCCCACCAGTGCCCACCAGTGCCCAGCATCAGAGTGTGTGTGTGGACAACACCCCCACCACTGCCCACCAGTGCCCACCAGTGCCCAGCATCAGAGTGTGTGTGTGTAAAACACCCCCACCAGTGCCCAGCATCAGAGTGTGTGTGTGGACAACACCCCCACCACTCCCCACCAGTGCCCACCAGTGCCCAGCATCAGAGTGTGTGTGTGGACAACACCCCCACCACTGCCCACCAGTGCCCAGCAGTGCCCAGCATCAGAGTGTGTGTGTGTGGACAACACCCCCACCACTGCCCACCAGTGCCCACCAGTGCCCAGCATCAGAGTGTGTGTGTGGCTGAGACCCCCACCAGTGCCCACCACTGCCCACCAGTGCCCAGCATCAGAGTGTGTGTGTGGACAACACCCCCACCACTGCCCACCAGTGCCCAGCATCAGAGTGTGTGTGTGGCTGAGACCCCCACCAGAGCCCACCACTGCCCACCAGTGCCCAGCATCAGAGTGTGTGTGTGTGGACAACACCCCCACCACTGCCCACCAGTGGCCAGCATCAGAGTGTGTGTGTGGCTGAGACCCCCACCAGTGCCCACCAGTGCCCAGCATCAGAGTGTGTGTGTGGACAACACCCCCACCACTGCCCACCAGTGCCCAGCAGTGCCCAGCATCAGAGTGTGTGTGTGGACAACACCCCCACCACTGCCCACCAGTGCCCACCAGTGCCCAGCATCAGAGTGTGTGTGTAGCTGAGACCCCCACCAGTGCCCACCACTGCCCACCAGTGCCCAGCATCAGAGTGTGTGTGTGGACAACACCCCCACCACTGCCCTCCAGTGCCCAGCATCATAGTGTGTGTGTGGCTGAGACCCCCACCAGTGCCCACTAGTGCCCACCAGTGCCCAGCATCAGAGTGTGTGTGTGGACAACATCCCCACCACTGCCCACCAGTGCCCAGCAGTGCCCAGCATCAGAGTGTGTGTGTGGACAACACCCCCACCACTGCCCACCAGTGCCCAGCATCAGAGTGTGTGTGTGGCTGAGACCCCCACCAGTGCCCACCACTGTCCACCAGTGCCCAGCATCAGAGTGTGTGTGTGGACAACACCCCCACCACTGCCCACCAGTGCCCACCACTGCCCACCAGTGCCCAGACCTTACATCATAAACATACCATTATTAACCACATTACCATCATGAGAATGACACATGTCAACATTACTATATTTGAACATCACACCAGCTCCCAGGCACACAGTAGTCACAGACATCATCACACAAACGAAAGTTCAGAAAAAGAAAAGAATTGCTTTATTCAGCTGGTTCAAAATAGAAATCCAAATAAGAGTCCTTGCTCATTAAAGGCTAATGGCCAGTCCCAATAAGTCTGAGTAACTGTTTGTGCCTCCATGGGTGTGATCACACCCAAACTTGCCTGCACATGGCGTTTAATCTGCTGAGGAAACTATGGGGGCACCATCTGTGGAATCCTCTGGTACCGCATGGACAGGAGAGGGAAGGACAGGTGGAGTGGGTGCAGGTGTAGTGGATTCATCCACACTGGTTGGTGCATCACCGAAAGTAGCCTCAAAAACCTGGCTGCACACCTCAGCCAGTGCGGAAAAACTACCACCTGAACCCGGGGACACATTGGGGGTGGAGGTAGAGGGCTGTGAGTCTGTTCCCCTGGGTGTGTGGATGCGTGTGTGAGGTGTCTCCCCTCTCCCTGTGGGTGTGCCTACATCCCCTTGAGATTGGGTGCGTGGAGCTTTGAGCTTCTTATGGTGTGTGTGTGTGCTGGGTGTGTTTGACCTGTGGCGTGTGCGTGTATGCTGTGTAGGTATGTGAGAGGCAGAGGTGGATGGGTCTGAAGGATGGGGGGACAGATGCTGCTGGGTGTACAGAGCTGCCGTCAGTGTTGACTCTATGGCAGCCACACTCCGACGTAGATCAGACATGGCCGATGACATGCCCTCCATGAACGACACCAACTGCGTAATCAGTTGTGTATGTCCATGGAGGACAGTCAGCATGGATGTCTGACCTGCTGCTACCTGCCGGAGTAGGTCCACAGTCTCAGCACTGAGGGCAGCAGGGGACACAGGGGCAGGGGCTGCGGTGCCGGGAACAAAGGTTACACGGGGGCTAGCACGGACCCTAGGGAGACTAACGACTGGGAGGGTGGAGATGGTACTGGAGGAGGGGCGGCCAGACAAAGATGAAGAAGTGACCATTGCTGCATATTCCCCCTCCTCCTGAGAGTCAGACTCGGAGTTGTCAGCATGGTAAGATGTGTCAGTCACATGTTGTCCGGCCTGCAGACTCTCCTCACCCTCCGTGCCACTGCCTCCCTCTGACTCCTCAAAGCAGGTGGCACTGTCGCTGGGTCCCTCTGCCTGGTCCGCGCCTGTGTCTCCTCCAGATTCAGATGATGATGCTGTGGGCAAGGAGAAGAATAAAAACATATCAGTCACCTGTACACATCAGACATATCAGCTACAAATCATTTGGGCTCATTTCTAAACATGGCATGCATCATGAGTCACATGACACAGAACTCTGCACAATGATAAGTCTAGTTTTGGCCAATTGTGAGAGACACAACGCTCAATGTATACTAGGATACAAGCAACAGGCAAGGCAAAAACTTGTATGAGAGACACAATGATGATCCACTGCCTGACAACAGGATAGCTGATGATGCATCACATGCTCATTTACCCACCCTGGCACCCAAACCCAGACCTGGACATGTTTGATTTGCTTAGACCTTGTGCCACATGGGAAAAGTCCTTCCTGAACTGAAATGTGATGCCATCCTTTGACCTGAACCAAGTGTAACAACACCTCACACTGGCATCACAGCTGTTGACACCCAAGGCCTCATTGTGTGGCTGACCATCATTATTAGTTTGAAACAACATTCTACTTATTTTGCGAATATGCACACACGCACTGCCAAGTGTGAGTATGCATAAGCCCAAAATGTTGGACACGAACATTGTGCACCTGTAGCCAACACATGACAATTCGAAAGAGTACCATGGACAAAGGCCACTGAGGCTGACTCGTGCAGAAAACACATGTTGACACTCAGGATCCGTGCCAAAGTATTAAGAATGGCAGACACAGTGCACATGTGGTGCTACATGTAATGTACCAACAGGTGTCACAGACCCCCTTCCAACATGATGATGTGCAAAGGAATATGCATACTGAGACATTGCACCATAGGAGTACATGTGAAAAACAAACTTCAGCCAAAGCGCAGGGCTAATGTGGAGTAGGGCAAGGCATGTAAAGTAGCAGCTGCAGAAACTGGGACATTCTAATCACAATGCATGGAGTGCCTGTCTGACCACACCACTCAAACTATGGGAGTGTTACCATGCCTTGAAGCACTGCAGGGAGCATGTGACACACATGACAACAAACAGACATGTACCTACCCCCTTCTTGCTGCTGTCCCTCCTGCAACTGCCTATGGAGGTCTGGGAACACCACTTCCAGGACCCGGAGCATGTGGGGGGTGAGGTGGCGGGTGCCGCCATGCAGGCGTGGAGCTTCCAGCCCCAGCTGTACTCTGGCGATGCGGCGGGTCCAGCACCGGATGTCCTGCCACCTCTTCTTGATGTTTCTGAGCCTCCTGTGAGGCCCCCCCTCACTCCTGACAGCCCTGGCGATGTCCACCCAGATTTCACCCTTCTCATAGGCAGATACCTGTCACAAATGTAAAGTAAAAGAGCATCAGTACACCTGGTCCATGTTCTAAACACACACATATGTGCACAAACTGCTTGATGACAACAGGAGTATGTGGCCTGTGAGCAAACACTACTGCATTACATGCCATTGAAAGGCTACAGATGACATGACGGGTGCTAAACACTCTTAGAGCATGGCACTCACAGAGCAATGTATGCTACATCTGGGTGCACTGCAGCACGTGACACGCTGTCACACACCCCACTACAACAAAGAACCCTCTTGAAACAACACTGTACACCCTGGCACTCACTCCTAACAACATTGCATCTATACACTATTCATACACAGTGGCTAAAATGTCACACACACAACAGGTGCACACTCCAAGGTATTGCACACATCACTCACCTGATCCCCTGGTCTCCCATACAGCTTGCTGTAGTTTGGCAGGAGGGCATCCAGCAGGGCCTTGTTCTCAGCATCAGTGAATGCAGGTGCCCTCTCCATGCTCAGCTAATCAGGGTCCAGAGGATTCAGAGACAGCAGCTGTGGTTACCACACCAATGTTGTGCAGGCAAGTGCCCTCCCACAGCCACATGCTGCCTTATATCTGTGCTGCAGAGGGTCTGTGAGTCCAAGGAGTAGTGTGTGATAGGCCACCATAGTTAGCATCCTATGTTCCATCCAATCACATCACACATAAGGCCATTACACACATATGCATTTTATTTATTTTATTTTGAAAGTTTTATATAGCGCGGACAAGATCTTTGCAGATATCAGAGCGCTTTACAAAGAGGGTGTTGGAAGGGGCGATCTCCGAGGGCCAGGTTGTGCTCACCCCAACACCCCAAGATCCACCTCTCCCACAGAACTTGCCGAGTCTTGATTGGGAGGTCCCCCCCCCGGGGAGGACTTCGGGTCTAGGATCGTACACACTGAGCTCACACCACACTACGAACAGACACCACACCGTTGGATTCTAGTAACACGTTCTTTATATAGCAAATAACGAAGGAAGCACTCTTATATACACAGTGGTCAAGGGACCCCAAAGTCTTGGAGGATTCAGGAAGGGGGAAGCGGGACAGTCTTTTAGTCTCTGGGTCAGTACGCGACGTACCCTACGCACAGCTCTCAATCCTCGAGCCGGGGGGTACGGGATGATAGTCGTACTGGCTGCCTCACCTCCGTCGAGTCGGCTCGGTCGTGATGGTGGTCTCGATGGTCCAGCCGGACCAGAGTACTCCTCGAGCCGCGACGAGGTCAGCAGGGCTCGATCTGGAGAGGTTCGTGAGAGCCGCGACAGCGTCAGCAGGGCTCGGAGGGTTGCAGGTTCAAGCTTGAGCCGCGACAGCGTCAGCAGGGCTCCGATGGTCTTAGAGGTCGAGCCGCGACAGCGTCAGCAGGGCTCCGATGGTTGCAAGTTCAGCTTGAGCCGCGACAGCGTCAGCAGGGCTCCGATGGTTGCAGGTTCAGCTTGAGCCGCGACAGCGTCAGCAGGGCTCCGATGGTTACAAGTTCAGCTTGAGCCGCGACAGCGTCAGCAGGGCTCCGATGGTTGCAGGTTCAGCTTGAGCCGCGACAGCGTCAGCAGGGCTCCGATGGTTGCAAGTTCAGCTTGAGCCACGACAGCGTCAGCAGGGCTCAGAGGTTCAGGATGAGTCTTCTTAGGGTCAGCCGCGATCAGATCAGCAGATCAGAGGTCCTAGGGGGATCTAGGCTTAACTGGAGTAGGACGACCAGGCTCGGGGTGCAGGCTACACTAACGGGGTGGCTGCGCAAGGGACTAGGGGTACAGGCTTACGCTCACAGGGCTCCGATGGTTGCAAGTTCAGCTTGAGCCACGACAGCGTCAGCAGGGCTCAGAGGTTCAGGATGAGTCTTCTTAGGGTCAGCCGCGATCAGATCAGCAGATCAGAGGTCCTAGGGGGATCTAGGCTTAACTGGAGTAGGACGACCAGGCTCGGGGTGCAGGCTACACTAACGGGGCGGCTGCGCAAGGGACTAGGGGTACAGGCTTACGCTCACAGGGTGTGGAGGGACAGAGATGAACCACGCCACGAGGCCGGGTCCAACATGCGTCCCCCCCAGCTGAAGGCGGGGAGAACTACCCATCCTCTTGGGGGTTCTCTTCGCTGAGGCGGAAGAATCTGGACAGGCCGTCTGCGTTGGCGTGGTCAGAACCAGGCCGGTGCTCAACAGTGAAGTCCATCCCCTGGAGGGAGATGGACCAGCGCAGCAATTTGGGGTTCTCCCCTCTCATCTGCATTAGCCACCGGAGAGGTCGGTGGTCGGTCTGGACCCGGAAGTGAGTACCGAACAGGTAGGGCCTCAGCTTCTTCAGGGCCCAAACCACCGCAAAGGCCTCCCGCTCGATGGTGCTCCACCTTTGTTCTCGAGGGAGTAGCCTCCGGCTAATGAATGCCACTGGTTGGTCTAGGCCGTTCTCGTTCACCTGGGACAGGACAGCTCCGATGCCATGCTCGGACGCGTCCGTCTGGACTACAAACTCTCGGGAGTAGTCGGGGGCCTGTAGGATGGGGGCGGTGCACATGGCGTCTTTCAACGTTTCGAACGCCTCTTGGCAGGCGGAGGTCCAACTGACTTTCTTCGGCTGGTTTTTGGAGGTTAACTCCGTGAGGGGTGCTACGATGCTGCCGTAACTCTTGATGAACCGGCTGTAGTAGCCCGTGAGCCCTAGAAACGCCCGCACTTCCGTCTGGGTCGTGGGGGCCTCCCAGGCCACGATGGCATCGATCTTGGGCTGGAGGGGGGCTACGAGGCCGCTTCCGACCTGGTGCCCGAGGTAGATTACGGACCCTTGTCCGATCTGGCACTTGCTTGCCTTAATGGTGAGACCAGCCCTCCTCATGGCGGTCAGCACCGCCCAGAGGTGCTGGAGGTGCTCGGGCCAGTGGGTACTGTACACTGCGATATCGTCCAGATACGCCGCGCTGAATTCTTCCAACCCCGCCAGGACCTGGTTCACCAGTCGCTGGAAGGTGGCGGGGGCGTTCTTCATTCCGAAGGGCATCACACGGAAATGGTAGTGACCATCCGGGGTGGAGAAAGCGGATCTTTCCTTTGCTCCCTCGGTGAGGGCGATCTGACAGTACCCACTGGTCAGGTCGAATGTGCTGAGGAACCGAGCAGCCCCGAGGCGATCGATAAGCTCGTCGGCTCGGGGGATGGGATGAGCATCGGCTCTGGTGACTGCGTTGAGCCCGCGGTAGTCAACGCAGAACCTCAGCTCGGGAACAGCACCGGGGGCGGCTGCCTTCGGAACCAGGACCACGGGGCTAGCCCATGGGCTGTCAGAGGCTTCGACCACCCCGAGAGCTAACATCTTCGATACCTCGGCCTTGATGCAGGCCCGGACTCAGTCAGGGACGCGGTAGGCTTTGTGCCGTACCGGTGGGCTGTCCCCGGTGTCCACGTCGTGGACGCACCAGTTGGTGACGCCGGGGGTGAGGGAGAAAAGGTCCGAGAATTGTCCCAGTAACTGGCGACAGTCCTCGCGCTGCTCGGGAGAGAGGGAGGAGGAGAGACTCACCCCCTCTACGGAGCCATCTTTTTCTTTTGTGGACAGGAGATCGGGGAGAGGCTCCGTTTCTTCTTCTTCCCCATCGTCCGTGGCGAGGAGTAAGCTCAACTCGGATCGGGCGAAGTGGGGTTTGAGGCGGTTTACGTGAAGGACCCGCAAGGGGTTCCGGGGGGACTCCACGTCGATGAGATAAGTCACCTGACTCTTGCGTTCTACCACCTTGAAGGGCCCTGTCCACTTGTCTTGCAGGGCACAGGGCTCCACGGGGGCCATCACCCAGACCCGCTGTCCGGGCTGAAACTCGACCAGAGTGGCATTTTGGTCATACCACCGTTTCATTTCTTCTTGGCTGGCCTCGAGGTTTGCCTCGGCCAGCTCTCGGAACTTCCTCGTCTGGTTCCGGAGGGCCAAAATGTATCGAAACACATCGGGAGGGGGCACTGGGGCCGCCGTCTCCCACCCTTCCTTGACCAGGGTGAGGGGTCCCCGGACGGGGTGCCCGTAGAGCAGCTCGAAGGGGCTGAACCCCAGGGACTTCTGGGGGACTTTGCGGTATGCGAAGAGGAGACAGGGAAGGAGGACGTCCCACTTACACCTCATGGGCTCTTCGAGTCCCATGATCATTCCTTTGAGGGTCCGGTTGAAGCGTTCCACCAGACCGTTACCCTGGGGGTGATATGGGGTGGTGAACTTGTACGTCACCCCACATTGTTGCCAAAGGGACTTCATGTATTTCGAGATGAAGTTGGTCCCTCGGTCGCTGACGACTTCTCAAGGGAATCCCACCCGGGAGAAGATGGCCAGGAGGGCCCGCCCCACTACGGGGGCGGTCACCGTTCGGAGGGGAACGGCTTCGGGGTATCGGGTGGCATGGTCTACCAGCACCAGGATAAAGCGGTGCCCCAAGGAGGTCCGGGGGTCGAGGGGGCCCACAATGTCGATTCCCAGGCACCCTCTCAAAGGGGGTACTAACCACGGGGAAGGGTTGGAGAGGAGCCTTGCGCTTCCCTTCGCTCTTTCCGCTGGACTGACAAGTGGGGCAGGACTTACAGTGGGCCTCCACATCGGAGCGCATGCCCGGCCAGTAGAAGTGGGTGAACAGGCGCTGGTACGTTTTGTCTTGTCCCAGGTGCCCCGCCAGGGGCACGTCATGGGCCAGGTTCAGGAGAAAGCCACGGAAGCGTAGGGGGACCACCAGCACTCGGCCGGACCCTAGTTCGGCGGACTTTTGCTTGCTGTATAAGAGGCCGTTTTCCCAATTTTTAGAAAGGCGACCCCGGGGGAGGCAGAAGATGTCTGACTGACCACCCCTAGGTCCACCTCTCCGTCAAGAAGTAGCCGAGCGCTGCTGAGAGGCCTCCTGGGTGAGGGCCCTCTCCTAAGATCGTACAGCAGAGTAACCACACACTACAAATGGACACCACACCAGAGGTCGAGTTCGTAAGCTTTATCAGGAAATAAAGGCTGCTGGTTCCCAGCGATATGTACAAGTAGACCGAGGGGTCTGTAAAGTCTCGAACAAGGGGGGTCAGGGTAGCGGGACAGTCTCGGTTGGGGTATATGAAGGGATACCCTGCGCACAGCTCTCAATCCTCGAGCCGGGGGTTCCGAGAGGTTGAGCCGCGGCAGCGCCAGCCGGCTCTCAAGATGGTTCGGCAAGGGGGGGGCCGCGGCAGCGCCAGCAGGCTCTCAAGATGATTCGGCAAAGGTGGGCCGCGGCAGCGCCAGCAGGCTCTCAAGATGTTTCGGCAAAGGTGGGCCGCGGCAGCGCCAGCAGGCTCTCAAGATGATTCGGCAAAGGTGGGCCGCGGCAGCGCCAGCAGGCTCTCGGGTTCTCTTCAGGTTACAGGAAATGAGTTCTTCTGGGTTCAGCCGTGACAGCGTCAGCAGGGCTTTCCAGTCCAGGATACAACTGCCGTCCTACTCCGGGGCTGGCCCAGATATAGGACTGGAGTCCTTTGATGTCCGGACCCTCGCGCCTGGGGGTCAGAGGGGCCGGGAAGATGGTGTCCAGACACCCAGCAGGGGGGTGGGGCCAGCACCCAGGGATGCCGGGGGCGATCGATACCAGGCGTCCGGGGACGGTTGGAGGGCCATCGAAACTCGCCTCCTCTGGGATCTGTCGAGTGGCCACTCGACCACCTGGGTAGATCTTGGCGCCTCGATGTCTGGGCTTCGCTGGGCCTGGGCCGGGGCCGGAGCCACGTGGTCGTGACGTGGTGGGCCCAAGATGGAGTCGGGCGCGGCCTCGTGCTTAGGTCGGGAGGGGCCCACGATGGGGCCAGGCCAGTAGGGGGGGGTCCGGGATGGTGACCGGACCAGCAGTGTTGGGGCGTGCAGTGTCCGGCAAAAGGGCTGCCCGATGCTGGGTGGAGGGCCGATGTCGGCCTGGGCCCTCCATGCGGGAGGGGTAGGACCACGCCATGAGGCCGGGTCCAACACGCGTCCCCCCCAGCTGAAGGCAGGGGAGAGTCACCCATCTTCTTGGGGATTCTCCTCGCCGAGGCAGAAGAATCTGGAGAGGCCGTCAGCATTGGCGTGGTCGTTGCCGGGGCGATGCTCCACAGTGAAGTCCATCCCTTGCAGGGAGATGGACCATCGCAACAGTTTCGGGTTTTCTCCCCGCATCTGCATCAACCACCGCAGGGGCCGGTGGTCGGTCTGGACCCGGAAGTGGGTGCCGAAGAGGTAGGGCCGGAGCTTCTTTAGGGCCCACACGACGGCGA
The DNA here is from genome assembly GCF_964261635.1 of Lissotriton helveticus. Taxonomy (NCBI): domain Eukaryota; kingdom Metazoa; phylum Chordata; class Amphibia; order Caudata; family Salamandridae; genus Lissotriton; species Lissotriton helveticus. The sequence goes on along the minus strand of NC_136061.1, from coordinate 424,301,669 downwards.
AGGCTTCCCTCTCGATGGTGCTCCAGCGCTGTTCTCTGGCTAGCAGCCGCCGGCTGATGAAGGCAACGGGAAGGTCAATTCCCTCAGAGTTCACTTGTGAGAGGACCGCCCCAATGCCGTGCTCCGAGGCGTCGGTTTGGACCACAAACTCTCGGCTGTAGTCGGGGGCCTGGAGCACAGGGGCGGTGCACATGGCAGTCTTTAGAGTCTCGAAGGCTGCTTGGCACTCTGGGGTCCAGCACACCTTCTGGGGTAGCTTCTTGGAGGTCAGTTCTGTGAGGGGCCCCACAATGCTTCCATAGTCTTTGATGAAGCGCCGATAGTATCCTGTGAGCCCCAGGAAGGCTCGGACGGCTGTTTGGGTGATTGGGGGCTCCCAGGCCCGGATGGCGTCAATCTTTGGCTGGAGGGGAGCCACCAGGCCGCTCCCCACCTGGTGTCCCAGATACGTCACGGACCCTTGGCCGATCTGGCACTTGCTGGCCTTTATTGTTAGTCCGGCCCGTCGGAGGGCCGACAGGACCTCCCGGAGGTGGGTCAGGTGTGCATCCCAGCGGAGGCTGTACACCGCAATGTCGTCTAGGTAGGCGGCGCTGAACTCTTCTAGCCCGGCCAGCACTCTATTCACGAGTCTCTGGAAGGTGGCCGGGGCGTTTTTCATGCCGAAGGGCATCACCTTGAAATGGTAGTGGCCATCAGGGGTCGAGAAGGCTGATCGCTCTTGCACTCCAGGGGTGAGGCCGATCTGCCAATACCCGGCCGTGAGATCGAAGGTGCTGAGATACTTCGCAGCCCCCAGGCGATCGATCAGTTCATCCGCCCGGGGGATGGGATGGGCGTCGGTCCTGGTGACGGCATTCAGCCCCCGGTAGTCAACACAGAACCGGAGCTCCGGGGGCGTGCCGGGGGCGGCGGCTTTAGGGACCAGGACAACTGGGCTGGCCCACGGACTGTCGGAGGGTTCGACTACCCCCAGCGCTAGCATCTTGGCCACCTCGGACTGGATGCAGGCCTGCACTCGGTCGGGCACTCGGAAAGCTCGGTGTCTTACAGGCGGGCTGTCTCCGGTGTCTACATCGTGGACACACCACCGGGTGACTCCAGGGGTGAGGGAAAACAGATCTGCAAACTGCCCCAGCAGCTGCCGGCAGTCATGGTGCTGCTCCGGGGTCAGGGTGGAGGAGAGCATGACCCCTTCGATGGAGCCGTCCTTCTCAGTGGTGCTCATGAGATCTGGCAACGGTTCGGAGTCGTCTTCAGCTCCGTCATCGGTCGCTAACAGCAGACTTAGTTCGGTGCGGGCAAAGTGTGGCTTGAGCCGGTTAGCGTGTAGAACCCGGAGGGGGTTCCTGGGGGACTCCATGTCCACCAGATAGCTGACGGGGCTCTTGCGCTCCACCACTTTGAAGGGCCCCGTCCACTTGTCTTATGGGGCACAAGGTTCAACCGGGGACATGACCCAGACCTGCTGGCCCGGTTCGAATTCGATGGACGAGGCGTTCTGGTCATACCAGCGTTTCATCTCCTCCTGACTGGCTTCAAGGTTGGCTTCGGCAAGTTCCCGGAACTTCCGAGTCTGGTTGCGGAGGGTCAGGAGGTACTGGTAGACATCTGGTGGAGCACCTCGGACAGCCGTCTCCCAGCCTTCTTTGACCAGGCTGAGGGGGCCTCGGACCGGGTGCCCATACAATAGTTCGAAGGGGCTGAACCCCAGGGACTTCTGGGGTACTTCGCGATATGCAAACAGGAGGCAAGGCAGCCGAACATCCCATTTGCGTCGTAGTGGCTCCTCGAGGCCCTTGATCATTCCCTTCAGTGTTCGGTTAAACCGCTCCACAAGTCCATTTCCTTGGGGGTGATACGGGGTGGTGAACTTATATGTGACCCCGCACTGTTGCCACAGGGATCGCATATACTTGGAAATAAAGTTTGTGCCCCGATCACTCACGACTTCTCGGGGGAAGCCGACTCTGGAGAAGATCCCCATTAGGGCTTGGCCTACTACTGGGGCCGTGATGGTTCGGAGGGGCATGGCTTCCGGATAGCGGGTGGCATGGTCCACCAGAACGAGGATGAAGCGGTGCCCTTGAGAGGTGCGGGGGTCCAGGGGCCCCACGATGTCTATCCCCACTCGCTCGAAGGGGGTGGTGACCACGGGAAACGGCTGGAGCGGGGCTTTGACTTTCCCCCCGCTCTTCCCGCTGGCTTGACAGGTCGGGCAGGATCTGCAGTGATTGTGCACATCGTTGCGCATTTTCGGCCAGTAGAAATGAGTTACCAGGCGGCTGTAAGTTTTGTCCTGCCCCAGGTGCCCGGCGAGGGGCACATCATGTGCTAAGTTCAAGAGGAAGTCTCTAAATCGGAGGGAAACGACCAGCACCCGGCTGGCCCCTAGTTCGGCAATCTTCTGTTCACTGTAGAGAAGGTCGTTGTCCCAATAGACCCAGTGGGACCCCGCAGGGTCTCCTGCGGCTTGAGTGGCAGCTTGCCGTCGAATTCCCTCGAGGGAGGGACGGGTGCTCTGTTCTTGTCGGAATTGTTTGCGGGTGGGGCCACCTTCTTGGCGCCACTGAGCTAGTTCTGGCAGGTGGCCGAGCTCGGTGATTTCCTCATGGCTGGGCCCCTGGGGGCCGGGTTCAGGGTCGGTGTCCTCGGGGACGGCGGGCGGTGGAGGTGCGGGCCACTCCGGCTCCTCGATCGGGGCTTCCTCCGTTGGGGGGGAGGCCCGGGCGGACATGGAGCGGGTGGTCGCACAAACCCACTCGGGAAGGCCTAGCATCCCCAGATGCTCTCTCCGCTCTACGCCGGCCCAGAGGGAACTTTCCAGGTCGTTCCCGAGGAGGCAGTCCACGGGGGCATCGTCTCGGACAGTCACTTTCAGCATGCCCGACACCCCTCCCCACTCGAAGGGGATGCGGGCCATCTGGCACAAACTTTCAGAGTTGTCCGTCGACCGCACTGGGCACAAGACGTTGGGAAGAATTTGTTCGGGGGTCACCAAGTGGCAGCGGACCGCCGTCAAGCTGGCTCCAGTATCCCGGAGGGCTTCGGCCCGGCGTCCATTGATGGTGACCCATTGGCAGTATTTCTGGGTGTTACCTGGGATCGGGTCTCGGGGGATCATGTCTCGATCACCCAGGCATGCTAAGATCATGGCTGCGGGCTCCCACTCGCCCTGCTCGGTGTCGTCGCCCTCTTCTTCGCCTCCCTCTGCACTCAGGGCGGCGGCCGCGATCTGGCGGCTCGGGGGACCGGTGGTGCCGGGTCGCTGGTTCATCGGACAGAGAGGGTCGTTCGCATAATGGCCCTGTCGCTGGCATCTGTGGCACGTAACATTCGGGCGGGGCCCGGGCCTTGCTAGGGGGCCTCCCCTCCAACCCAGGGATGGCGACGGGGAGGTAGGGGATGACCCCACGGGGGTGTCTCGGTCCCTGCTCTGGCCTCCTCCGCCGCCTCGGGGTCGGTGGTTCCCCGGGGATCCCCGGCCGTAGTCTCCCATCGGACTCCGGGGAACTCGGTTGCTTACCCATCTATCCGCCTCGACAGCGAGTTTTCGTGGCTCTGTCAATTTGCTGTCGAGGAGAGTGCTGCCGGAGTTCGACGAAGCAATTATTGGAAAGATGCTCCCATAGGATGAGGTCGACCAACTGCTGGTAGGTGGTGACCTGGCAGCCTCTGATCCACCCTTCGAAGGCTCTGCTGTAAAAGTTCACGTACTCCACCCAAGTGGTACCGGGGATTTCTTTACAGTCTCGAAATCGCTGCCGGTACATTTCGGGGGTGAGTCTGTAGCGAGTGAGGAGGGCGGTCTTCATGTGTTCGTACGAGGTCATCTCGGCGTCGGGGAGCTCTAGCAGGGCATCTCTCCCCTCGTTGATGAACTTTCCCCATAAGCCGGCGCCCCAGTCTTTGAGGGGTACTCGATGGGCGGTCATGGCGACCTCGTAGGCTTTGAACCACTGTTGGATGTCGTCGTTCTTATAGTATTCTTTGACGACCTCCTTGGGTATGTGCACCTTCGTGTCCCCCGGCGGAGGTGAGGTCTTACCCCCGGCGGTGCCGGTTTCTGTTGTCTTGGCCTTGATTTCCAGTTCTTTGAGGCCGCGCTCATGCTCGAGCATGAGTTTCTTTTCTTCGAGGTCTCGTTGTCTTCGCCTTTCCTCTAGGTCTCCTTCTAGCCGTAGTTGCTCGAGGGCTAATTTCTTTTCTGCCAGCTGTATCTCTCCTTCTTGTCGGAGTCGGGCGAGGTCCAACTCGTGGAGCCGGTTCCTCTCTTGTTCTCGGGCATCTCCGTGGGGGAGGCCCGTGTCCAGGTTTGCGGGTCTTTCCCCCGCTGGGTTCGCGTCGGTCTCTGGGCGCCCGTTCGGGCCCGGGTTATCTTCATTCTGGGGTGGCGCGTTATCGGCGTCCGCCCAGGCTTGCAGGGCTGATTTAAAGTCCTCTTTGGTGTTGAGGCCCGTGGTAGCGATGCCTAGGTCCTTGCAGAATTGTTTTAATTCCTTGTGGCTGTAATCTTCCATCTTTTCTTTCTGGAATTCCGCCTTCGGTCTGGTTTCCTGAGTAGTCATGGTCGCGGTGTGTTTTTCTCGGTAGTGAGCGAATTACTCTCTGTACGATCTGCGTCGGCTCGGATCCCGTCGCCTGCCACCAATGTTAGAAAGGCGACCCCGGGGGAGGCAGAAGATGTCTGACTGACCACCCCTAGGTCCACCTCTCCGTCAAGAAGTAGCCGAGCGCTGCTGAGAGGCCTCCTGGGTGAGGGCCCTCGCCTAAGATCGTACAGCAGAATAACCACACACTACAAATGGACACCACACCAGAGGTCGAGTTCGTAAGCTTTATCAGGAAATAAAGGCTGCTGGTTCCCAGCGATATGTACAAGTAGACCGAGGGGTCTGTAAAGTCTCGAACAAGGGGGGTCAGGGTAGCGGGACAGTCTCGGTTGGGGTATATGAAGGGATACCCTGCGCACAGCTCTCAATCCTCGAGCCGGGGGTTCCGAGAGGTTGAGCCGCGGCAGCGCCAGCCGGCTCTCAAGATGGTTCGGCAAGGGGGGGGCCGCGGCAGCGCCAGCGCCAGCAGGCTCTCAAGATGATTCGGCAAAGGTGGGCCGCGGCAGCGCCGGCAGGCTCTCAAGATGGTTCGGCAAAGGTGGGCCGCGGCAGCGCCAGCAGGCTCTCAAGATGATTCGGCAAAGGTGGGCCGCGGCAGCGCCAGCAGGCTCTCAAGATGGTTCGGCAAAGGTGGGCCGCGGCAGCGCCAGCAGGCTCTCAGGATGATTCGGCAAAGGTGGGCCGGGGCAGCGCCAGCAGGCTCTCAAGATGGTTCGGTAAAGGTGGGCCGCGGCAGCGCCAGCAGGCTCTCGGGTTCTCTTCAGGTTACAGGAAATGAGTTCTTCTGGGGTCGGCCGTGACAGCGTCAGCAGGGCTTTCCAGTCCAGGATACAACTGCCGTCCTACTCCGGGGCTGGCCCAGATATAGGACTGGAGTCCTTTGATGTCCGGACCCTCGCGCCTGGGGGTCAGAGGGGCCGGGAAGATGGTGTCCAGACACCCAGCAGGGGGGTGGGGCCAGCACCCAGGGATGCCGGGGGCGATCGATACCAGGCGTCCGGGGACGGTTGGAGGGCCATCGAAACTCCCCTCCTCCGAGATCTGTCGAGTGGCCACTCGACCACCTGGGTAGATCTTGGCGCCTCGATGTCTGAGCTTCGCTGGGCCTGGGCCGGGGCCGGAGCCACGTGGTCGTGACGTGGTGGGCCCAAGATGGAGTCGGTCGCGGCCTCGTGCTTAGGTCGGGAGGGGCCCACGATGGGGCCAGGCCGGTAGGGGGGGTCCGGGATGGTGACCGGACCAGCAATGTTGGGGCGTGCAGTGTCGGGCAAAAGGGCTGCCCGATGCTGAGTGGAGGGCCGATGTCGGCCTGGGCCCTCCATGCGGGAGGGGTAGGACCACGCCATGAGGCCGGGTCCAACACCAATAGACAAAGTGGGAGCCAGACTGGTCACCGGCGGCCTGCTGCCGCGGCCCCACCAAGGATGGACAGGCTGTCTGCTCTAGGCAGAATTCTTCTCGGGACGGTCCCCCTTCCTGGCGCCATTGGGCCAGGTCAGCAAGGTCGTCCAAGCTCGGGGTCGGTTCGACACCAGGGCCGAGGGGACCTGCGTCGGGGGGGAAGCTCTCCCTGGGGAACAGCTCAGGGGTCTCAAAGGATTCAGGGACCTCGGGGTCCTCGGGGGTCGCCGGTGCCGCCTCTAAGGTCGCCCCTTCGGGGGTGGTCCTTCGGGCGGTCATCGACCGGGTACTCACACAGGCCCTCTCGGGTAGGCCCACCATCTCTAAGTGGGTCCTTTTCTCAACCCGCTGCCATGGGGAGCTCTCTAGATCGTTGCCGAGCAGGCAGTCCACAGGCATGTCGTAGCGGACTGCCACTCGTAACTCCCCAGAGATGCCCCCCCATTCGAACGGGACTTGAGCTATCCGGCAGGTGCGGACGGAGTTATCCGCTGCGATCACCCTGCAGGAGATGTGGGGAACAATCTGGGCTTCGGTGACTAGGTGCCGTTTGACGGCGGTGATACTGGCCCAGTGTCTCGGAGCGCCCCTATGTGATGGCCATTGACAGTCACCTGCTGACGGTATTTCTCTGTGTTGTCGGGTAGGGGAGCTCCGGGGACCATTTCCCTATCACCCAGGGAGACTAACATCATAGCTGCGGGGTCTGCTCCCTCGAACTCTTCCTCCCCCTCCTCTTCTAGAGCTACGGAGGTAATGTGGCGCACTGGGAGCCCGGCAGCGGCAGGCTTCTGGAACAAGGGGCAGCGGGGGTCATTGGCATAGTGCCCAGGTTTCCAGCAATGGTAGCAGGCTTGGCTGACTCGGGGCCCTGGCTTAGCTGGGGGGAACCCTGCGCGCGCTGTGGGAGGCGAGGTGCCGGGCTGGTTTCTGGGGGGACTACGCGGGGACCCTACCTGGGAACCCCTCTGTCTATTCTGATTCCCCCCTCCCCTCTGGCGGGACGATCCCTGTTCATTTCGGCCAGAATCTCCCCCGGGCCCCCGGGGGACTCGGGTGCTCACCCAGCGATCGGCCTCGACGGCCAGCTTCCGGGGGTCAGCCAACTTGCTGTCCAGGAGGTGCTGTCGGAGTTCCACAAAGCAATTCAGGGACAAATGTTCGTAGGCAATGAGGTTGATGAGCCCCTCAAAGGTGGATACTTGGCTGCCCTTGATCCACCCTTTCAGGGCCCGGCTGTAGAAATTGACATATTCTACCCACGTGGTGCTGGGAATCTTCTTGCATTCTCGGAAGCGTTGGCGGTACATTTCTGGGGTGAGCCCGTACCTTGTGAGGAGGGCCTCTTTCATGTGGCTGTAGGAGGTCTGTTCGGCAGACGGTAGGTCGAGTAGGGTGTCTCTCCCCTCACTCAGGAATCAACCCCACAGCCCGGCTCCCCAATCTTTCTGCGGAACTCGGTGGGGGGTCATAGCTACCTCGTAGGCCTTGAACCATTGCTGGATGTCATCGTTTTTATAATATTCTTTGACCACATCCTTGGGGATGTGGACCTTGGGTTCCACTGGGGGAACAGACTCTCGGGTCGCTGCTGTTTTGTTGCCTTCGTTCCGGGCCTTGAGTTCTATTTCCAATACGCTGCGCTCGTGCTCCAGCTGGAGCTTCTTTCCGTCATGTTCTCGTTGGAGTTTCTTCTCCTCCAGTTCTCCTTGCAGCCGTAGCTGCTCGATGGCTAGCTTTTTCTCGGCCAGCTTGAGCTCTACCTCCATCTTTAAACGGGCTAGCTCTAGCTCATGGCTTCGGTTGCGTTCTCGGTCGGTCATCTCTTCTCGAGATAGACCTCTCTCCGTGCTGTGAGTCCGCGTCGGGGACTCTGCTCTTTCTTGCTCTGGGGCGTGGGTTTCGATCAGTGGTGCTCCCCCTCCATCGGCTTCTGTCGGTGCTGGAGGTTGGGCTCCGGTCTCCACCCAGGCTGTTAGAGCTTGTTGAAAGTCCTCTTTGGTGTTTAATCCCGTTGACGGGATACGGAGATCTTTGCAGAATTGCTTGAGCTCACGGTGCGAATAGTCTCCCAGCAGCTCCATCTGAAAGGTGGTCTTGTCGCTCGTGAGGCTCATGGTTGCTCTTCGTTCGGGTAGTGTGTCAGTGCTGTACGATCCCTAGACGTAGGTTCTTATCGCGACGCTGCCACCAATGTTGGAAGGGGCGATCTCCGAGGGCCAGGTTGTGCTCACCCCAACACCCCAAGATCCACCTCTCCCACAGAACTTGCAGAGTCTTGATTGGGAGGTCCCCCCCCGGGGAGGACTTCGGGTCTAGGATCGTACACACTGAACTCACACCACACTACGAACAGACACCACACCATTGGATTCTAGTAACACGTTCTTTATATCTCTCCCCGTGACGGCTGTAGGGGCTGCGAGCGTACCGCTTTACTACCAGTGTATTAGGAAAAGGATTGAATGTTTTAAAATCAATTTTAATACTGTTGTGAATTTTGCGAGAACGCACTTTTAAATTGCATATTTGGGGGCTTTTCACCTAGTACTAAGAGGGAATACAATTTCGAGGCACTCTGACACACTTTACACTCTCTCTCTCCCTGCTACCACCGACCTAGACGAGCGTAGGCGTCGGCCGGCGGTGGGCGACATCTTGGGAGTAGCGGGGTCAGCGCTCTAGTCGCGCAGGACTCCCGCCCTCCCGGGATACATAAGCAAGGTATTTCGGAGGCCGCACTGCCTAGAAGCTCTCCCCGTGACGGCTGTAGGGGCTGCGAGCGTACCGCTTTACTACCAGTGTATTAGGAAAAGGATTGAATGTTTTAAAATCAATTTTAATACTGTTATGAATTTTGCGAGAACGCACTTTTAAATTGCATATTTGGGGGCTTTTCACCTAGTACTAAGAGGGAATACAATTTCGAGGCACTCTGACACACTTTACACTCTCTCTCTCCCTGCTACCACCGACCTAGACGAGCGTAGGCGTCGGCCGGCGGTGGGCGACATCTTGGGAGTAGCGGGGTCAGCGCTCTAGTCGCGCAGGACTCCCACCCTCCTATATTATAAAATGTGTGTCATGGCCAGACGGCGCAGCGGGCTGGCGCAGCGGGCGCGCCGGGCGCGCGCCGAAGCCGCGCCAAAGCCAAGCCCGTCTGCGCCCGTCTGCGCCTGGACCGAGCCCAGGGCCACCCCCCTTACACTTCCTGCTCTATCAAGGTTGGTTTATTCCTCATATGATCTACATGCATTAAATACCATTTCACACAGTGTACATAATTCACCAGTGTGCATATATGCAGATCCTATTGGAGGCCCTTTTATTTGCAATCTGTGCAATAATACTACCCAGGATATACCAAAACCTCCTACATTAATACAGGCTGCACTTGTGAATGTGCGTTCACTTCCATGCCATAAAAGCGACATCTTAGAACTGCTCAATAGTCATGCCATCGATCTCATGTTTCTAACCGAAACTTGGGGCGATGAAGCATCAGGCCCAGATTTTAAAGCTGCCATGCCAGAAGACTACTGTGTTTATAGGCAGGACCGCAAGTCAGCAAGGAAGGGTGGTGGTATCGCTATTATACACCGCAATACCCTGCGAGTTAAAGCTCTCGATCTTAAACATGCGACCTGTGAGGCTTTTGCCTTCACAGTTTCACTTACCACTAATCAATCCTTTACCGGTATACTTTTATACCGCCCCCCTGGTTCTCGCAACGCATTTCTGTCTCAACTCCATCAACTGAGCGAATTGGCCGCGGAACACAGTCATTTCACTCTTTTAGGTGATTTTAATTTTTATTTAGAATCCCAGATGGATAAAGATTCGGTCCAGCTCATCACGGACCTTTCTGCGGTAGAACTCGAACAATTGATAACTGCTCCCACACATGAGGCTGGACATACGCTTGACGGTATTTTTACCAATAATCCTCATATTACCGTCAACAAAATACTACCTCTTACATGGTCTGACCACTCTGCTATTTTATTTGATATTAAAACCAGATCAAATACAGATAAAAATACCTCGCACAATGCTTATTTTACCACCAGAGATTGGCGTAATATAGATCATAATTACTTAGATCAGATTCTCACTGATGCCTTTGCGGACACTGACGGGGAAACGGATCCAAACATAGCGGCTACCACATACACTTCTATCCTGGAAAGGACATTTCAAACGCTAGCCCCCCCGAGAATCTCCAAACGCAATAGGAAAACGCCATCAGCCCCATGGTTCACAGAACCTCTCAGGCTACAGCGTCAATATTGCCGTAACTTAGAACGTCATTGGCGCAAACACTATAACCCCTTAGACAAATTAACATACAAAGCAGCACTCCTGGATTATAAGCACAAAGTAGCCATGGGGAAAAAGATCTATTATACCACCCAAATAGACCAGGCGAAATGTAGTATGAAAAAATTGTTCGAAGTAGTGAACCATCTTTCAGAACCAGTAAACCCTCCCACTGAAACATCACAAACTCTATGCAACATACTAGCTGATTTCTTTTCAGATAAGGTCACCTCTATATTTAAGGACTTCACCCCCAACTCTATTAATATGACATTCACGAATGCAGAATCTAAACGGAACCCATCTACTTTCACGGACTTTACTCAGGTACATTCATATTGTATCCACAAACTAATTTCCTCAATTAAATCTGGCTCCCCTTTGGACCCTTGTCATCCCTCTATACTTCATACTATTTCAGATACTATCACTCTACCACTGACACACATTTGTAATATCATGTTTTCATCAGGTGTTTATCCAAATATTTGGAAAAACACAATAATCAAACCACTCCTGAAAAAAACATCGCTTGATCCTTCTGAACCTTCCAGCTATCGCCCCATTGCATCATTGCCATTTCCTGCTAAGATCTTTGAATCTGTCATGAATGAACAACTATCTGACTATATTCAAACGAATGACCTTTTAGATGACACCCAGTTCGGTTTTCGACAAGGTCACGGGACAGAAACGGCTCTGATCAAGGCCGCTGACGAAATAAGAACCATAATGGACAACGACGGCCAGGCGGTTTTGATTCTGCTGGACTTATCGGCGGCTTTCGACACGGTCGATCATTCTACTCTGATCGGCCGTGTCGAGGCCATCGGTATTAAACACAAGGCCAAGGATCTCATAGCATCTTTCCTGGCCGACCGTAAACAGGCTGTCAAGCTGGGCTCATTTACTTCTCCGACATTTGCCCTTCCTTGCGGTGTCCCACAGGGCTCCTCGCTGAGTCCGACCCTTTTCAATATTTATGTGTCGGACTTAGCGAGGGTAATAAAAGCGTATAACATCAATTTGACCACTTACGCTGATGATACCCAGCTGGTACTATCTATTCATAAAAACGGTTCCACTATAGCGGCCAACTTTAAAGACGGCATGCGGGCCATCAGCAGTTGGATGGCCTCCAACTGTCTTAAATTGAACTCCTCTAAGACCGAGGTAATGCTGTTCGGTAAGGTCCAGCCGGTCTGGTCTCCCTTATGGTGGCCGGAGGAAATGGGCACTCCACCTGAACCAGTCAGCAGGGTGAGAAACTTGGGAGTCATATTCGATGACAAACTCCAGTTCCACGATCACGTGAATTCTGTAGTCTCATCGTCTTTCAACATCTTGCGAAAAATTAAGAAGCTTTTGCCATACCTTCCTACCACTGCTGGCAAAACTCTTATTTCTACCCTAGTGTTTTCACGTACTGATTACTGCAATGCCCTTTTCCTCAACGCTCAAGAAAAAGTTATATCCAAACTGCAAATGATTCAGAATGCTTCAGCTAGAGTTTTACTTGGTGTCCCAAAATTTATTTCTGTCTCTCAACAACTACCTCAACTACACTGGCTCCCAGTAAGGAGCCGTATTAAATTTAAGTCCTTATGTATTGTATATAAGGCAATAAACAACATGGGACCCAAATTTCTTAGAAATTCTCTTAAGCCTCTACCAACCCCCAGAACGCTTCGTTCCAACACCGCTAATTTGCTCCAACTTCCCAGAACAAGGAAAGTTAATTGGGGAGACAGACGTTTTAACATCGCATCAGCAAGATTATGGAACTCTCTTCCTTTCCAAATAAAATCCAGTCCCACATTGCTTATTTTCAGGAAGCAACTGAAAACGTGGTTGTTTTCTCAATAAACTAATCAGCACCTTAGACATAGATCGCTACACCTGCTCTTAAAAACACTGGTAATGGATCTAGCTCTTAGCGCCGAGACACCCACGGGTAATTGCTGCGCTGTAAAAATCACAAAAATAAATAAATAAATAAATAAATATATAGCAAATAACGAAGGAAGCACTCTTATATACACAGTGGTCAAGGGACCCCAAAGTCTTGGAGGATTCGGGAAGGGGGAAGCGGGACAGTCTTTTAGTCTCTGGGTCAGTACGCGGCGTACCCTACGCACAGCTCTCAATCCACGAGCCGGGGGGTACGGGATGATAGTCGTACTGGCTGCCTCACCTCCGTCGAGTCGGCTCGGTCATGATGGTGGTCTCGATGGTCCAGCCGGACCAGAGTACTCCTCGAGCCGCGACGAGGTCAGCAGGGCTCGATCTGGAGAGGTTCGTGAGAGCCGCGACAGCGTCAGCAGGGCTCGGAGGGTTGCAGGTTCAAGCTTGAGCCGCGACAGCGTCAGCAGGGCTCCGATGGTCTTAGAGGTCGAGCCGCGACAGCGTCAGCAGGGCTCCGATGGTTGCAAGTTCAGCTTGAGCCGCGACAGCGTCAGCAGGGCTCCGATGGTTGCAGGTTCAGCTTGAGCCGCGACAGCGTCAGCAGGGCTCCGATGGTTACAAGTTCAGCTTGAGCAGCGACAGCGTCAGCAGGGCTCCGATGGTTGCAGGTTCAGCTTGAGCCGCGTCAGCGTCAGCAGGGCTCCGATGGTTGCAAGTTCAGCTTGAGCCGCGACAGCGTCAGCAGGGCTCAGAGGTTCAGGATGAGTCTTCTTAGGGTCAGCCGCGATCAGATCAGCAGGGCTTCCGGTCCAAGATACAACTGCCCGCTAGTTGTCGAGCGGGCCCAGTTATAGTCCTTTTGCTCTTTGATCTCCGGACCCTCGCAGGCAGAGGTCTCCTGCCCGGGGGGCTGGTCGTTGGCGAGGTCCGGCGGTTGGCTCTTTGATCCCTTGGAAAGATGGGTCCGGGAATTCCCAGACGCCCAGCGGGTCTGGAGCCAGCCCTCGGGGAGGCCAGAGGGGTGATCGAAACTGGCTCATAGGGGAGGGCCAAAGGTGTGACAGATACCAGACTCTCAGGGGAGGCCGGAGGTGCCATCGAAACTCCCTGGCTTATCTCACTCGGGGAGCCCTGTACCCCCCATCCGGGACTGGCGCGCCTTTGGAGTCTGGGTTTCGCGGGGGCCGGGGTCACGCTAGGCCCAGGGAGACAGGGATGTCGGGAAGGGAAGATGGCGTCCGGGCCTTGTGGGGCATGTAAGGTTTTAGGGGCTCGGAGCCGGACGTGGAGCGGGAAAGGCAGGCCTGGTCGAGGTCCTAGGGGGATCTAGGCTTAACTGGAGTAGGACGACCAGGCTCGGGGTGCAGGCTACACTAACGGGGCGGCTGCGCAGGGGACTCGGGGTACAGGCTTACGCTCACAGGGTGTGGAGGGACAGAGATGAACCACGCCACGAGACCGGGTCCAACAGAGGGGTACATGAGGGAGCATAATCAGACAGATATATCAATAGATCAAACAGTACATGTAGGTGGCTGCAAAGCCAATCATGTGAGTAATAAGATAACAATACAAATAAGCAAAGGGGTCAAACATGTAGTACAGATCGGTGCATAGTCTTACCAGAGTTCGAGATAATAGTTCAAGTGTATTTAGCCATGAGGATAGCTTTTACTTCATTTTTAAAGAGTGTAGTGGAAGAGATAAGCCTGGTTTCGGGAGGGAGTGAGTTCCAGATCCTAGGCGCCATTCCTGAGAAGGAGCGCTTATATGTTTTTTCCTTCCGGAATCTTCGAGGTTTCAGCAGAAGATTGTTTGTGCCTAGTGTTTCTAGCTCCGCCAGAGATTGTCAGTTTCTGAGCGAGGTAGCCGGGTGAGTTTAGGTGTACCGCCTTGTGTGTCATGCAGGCGATTTTCAGATGAATTCTGGCTTCAAAAGGCAGCCAATTCAGGGATTTCAAGTCAGGGGTGATATGGGAATGCATTTTTGATCCAGTGATGAGTCTCGCTGCAGCGTTTAGAGAAGCTCTTAGGGGTGCAGTTGAGGTTAGGGGGAGTCCGCAGAGGGCGATGCTTCCGTATTCAATTCGGGGGATGACTAGTGCTTGTACTGCGGTTTGGAAGTCTTTGGTTGGGAGGAAAGGTTTGAGTTTCCTCAGAGTATTGATCTGGAAGTTTGCTCCCTTTGTTGCCTTGCTGATATGTTGCTGCATGTTGAGATTGGTGTCAAGTGTTATGCCTAAAGATTTTGCTGAGTCCACGATGGTGGGTTGGACATTGAGTGCGGTTAGGTGTTTAAGCCAAATTTGGGTGGTGGAGATCTCCGATGGAGGTGAGATCAGAAGGAACTCTGTTTTCAGGGCATTGAGTTTGAGATGATTATCGGCAAGCCAGGATTGGGTGCATCTGATCGTTGAGTTCAAGAGCAAAATGTCTTTGGGGGACTGTAATTTGAGATAAAGTTGGGTGTCATCAGCGTACATGTGAAAGTGTACATTGGATGCTTGTAGCAGGGTAGTGAGCGGTTCCATGACTAGGTTGAACAGAGTTGGGGATAGCGAGGATCCTTGGGGGACGCCTAGCGTTACAGGTATTGGCGAGGACATCAGGTTATTGCTCTTGAATTTCTGCGACCTGTTGTGAAGAAAGGAAGTGAACCACTTGAGAACAGTTCCAGATAAACCCATTCTTGTGTTTAGTAGTTCTAGTAAATTCTCATGTTTAACGGTGTCGAATGCTGAAGAGAGATCAAGAAGGATGAGGAGGCAGGTGTCGTTTTGGTCTAGCATTTGAAGTGCGTCGTCAATTATGTGAGTCATAGCAGTTTCTGTACTGTGCCCTGCTCGGAAGCCTGACTGGTGAGGGTTGAGGAGATCAAATTGTTCAATGTGTTTAGTCAATTGTAGTTGTGCGCATTTTTTCAGCAGTTTGGCGAGAGTGGGGATATTGGTAATGGGACGGTAATTGTTGAGGTCAGAGGGGTCGGCTGTAGGTTTCTTTAGTAGAGGTGTGACTTGACCAACTTTGAGGGAGTCAGGTATGCTTTCTTGTTGGAGAGAGCTGTTGATAATTTTGGTCCAGAGCGGGAGAAGCAAAGGGGTAAATTATTTTACTGCGGTAGCAGGAAGGGGGTCCGTGAGGTGATTGGATGGTTTCAGGGTGCTGAGCAGTTTGCCAATTTCTTTTTCCGAGTATGTGCCAAAGGTTGACCATGTAGCCTTGTTTTTTGGTTCAGTGGGTGCTAGGCACTGGGGTTTTGAGTAGAGGCTTGCGTCAATGAGGAGATCGCTCTTTATGTTGTCAGTTTTTTGGATAAAGAAAGCAGCGAAGTCTTCACAGGAGTTGACTGGTTGGGGTTGACCCTTGGATTGTGAATTGATTAGCTCAAACAGTTTTCTCGGGCGGTTTTCTGCTTGGTCTGATTTTGAGCGTTTTATTTTCCTGAAGTAGGCGTTTCTCTTTTTCTTCAGATCTTTTAGGTGCATTGCAGAGGGCGCTGATCTCCAGGTACGCTCTGCCATTCGCATGTCTCGTCTATCCTCATTGAGACTCCCGTCGTACCATGGATTGGAGATTTTAGTAGAGGCTCTTTTTAGCTGCATAGGTGCAGCCTCATTAATTATTGAGGTCATAGCGTTGAGATAGTGGTCAGTCAGGGTTTGAACGTCCGTAGCGCCAGTCAGCGGGCGTAGGAGATTGCAACTGTTAGGGGGCAAAGAGTTTTTTCATGTCTCTTTTCCAGACTTTGGGCTTGGAGAATTGAGCCGGGTTAGCTTTAACTTTTTCATTGATGAAGAATGTGACAATATGATGATCTGACCAGTCACAGGGTTGGATGGACTCGAGTTGGATAGAGTCTTCTTTGGAGATGATCAGGTCGAGTATAGAACCTTTCTCGTGGGTCGGGCTGTTACATATTTGGGTGAGGTTAAGGGCATCGAGGAAACTTTTAAGACTATTTACCACCGCGTCCTTGCGATCGTTCCAGTGGAGGTTGAAGTCACCAAGGTATATTTGGATGAGCTGCCGTCCGGCATTGGTTGAGATCATATCCATGATTTGTTGGGAAAAGGTGAAGTTGTCCCTGTGTGGTAAATAAATAAATTATTACCGGATCTATTTTTGACTATAATCAATAAACAGGTAGCTCAATAAATAAGAGTCAAGATTCGAGGTAGTTGGAGTTGACAGGCTTTAATCAAGCATAAAGGACAGGAACAGGACAGCCTGTACGGGAGTAGGATGGCAGGGCCCGACAGCTGTCGGGCAGGATCTGGGAATTGGCTAGCAAACTTTAATATCCGTGCACAATATATATATCAAAATAATTGCATTACATTCAATACAGTAGGCGTAGCAGTAGGCGGGGTTTGTAGCAGTCGTGAAAGATAAGGGCAAAACTGATGCAACAAGAAGGCGTGTACAGGGCGTATACATAGACATGTGATGTAAACGTAACAGAATATGTCATAAAAGGGGCGGAAACATGGAGGGGGCTACCTGAGCAGCTGGGACCTCTAACCTAGTGGTGCGCGCAAATGGGCAATGACGTGTTACCAGGGAGAACTGGGGGGCTATGACTTCTGTGCTAGAAGAGGAGACTAAAGTCTGGAGTGTCAGAGCGACATGTACCCAGGCATATCTAGTATCTGTTGTTTAGAGTACATGTTGATAGGATCCAAAAGTTATCAGGGCAAAGGCTAACAGACATTAAGACTGGTGCATACATTATTCTACATGTAGTGCGTGTGTGAGGAATATTCTATGAATATTAATACAGTATTTCTCTTACATGGAGACATAAAGGCTAGACTATGACGGAAACTATTGATGCGATTCAGTAGCTTAGGAATGCAGAGAAGGAGGGCTGGACTGATAACTAGAAACATAACATATTCTTGGCAGACTGGGAGGCAGAGCCAGGCCGAGCCGGGCACTGCGTGGCAAGAAGTAAGCTAAGGGTCAGGGATATAGGTGGGGGCTGTATCGCTCCTCGGAGAGTGTTCAGGAGACAGGAGCTGAATCTGAGTCCGGGCCCTTTTGAGGCCTAGAAACGGGGACAATTCAATGAATTAACGTGCACACTGTAAAATGTGGCAACGTAGGTTTACATG
This sequence comes from Lissotriton helveticus, assembly GCF_964261635.1. Classification (NCBI taxonomy): domain Eukaryota; kingdom Metazoa; phylum Chordata; class Amphibia; order Caudata; family Salamandridae; genus Lissotriton; species Lissotriton helveticus. The sequence continues at coordinate 424,284,316 of NC_136061.1, read as the reverse complement.
GGCCTAATATTCGTTGCTTTCACGAAGACTGGAAACTGGCATACTAGAGATGGACACAACTGTAATTGCGTCTTTAATCGATCAGAAGGGAATACATGCATATCGATCATACACATACAACATAAGATGGGGAACACGTAGGCACATACAACATGGCAAAATTTACTTTTCCACATTCCCTCCTTGTGCCCTACGTTTCCATCAGGAAACATCTATATTCATGATACCATCTATCATTTCATATAGCATCATTTGCTCGTCTCGAATTGTCTTGGAACGGGACTTAGGACTAGGAATACAAGAGGTAGCACAAATGCCGCAAATCGCAGGGCCACATTGTATACAGAGGCAGCAACTGAATATGATCATTACTGCAATACCTAGAAATGACAATACTTTCCATCCCCAGGCAGATATGATACTCCAGAGCCAACCGGACCATGTCCAGGTGCCTGGATTCTGGTGTAACTGATGGGCAATTTTGTGAAGTCTGGTTATAGCTGAATAAACAGACGGCGCGTTATTTGGAATGAAAATGCAACAACTAGATCCGATGACTCTACATGCTCCTCCTCTATCGGCCAGTATGACGTCAAGAACGAGACGATTTTGGAGCACGACAAATCTCATAGCAGATTGCTCTTCGGTTAAGTTACCTAGAGCAGAAGTAGTCTCATTCACTACTGCTTCAAGGGTTCTGGTTAACCTACGGATTAACTTACTATTCTGGATAGGTCCTATAAAGAAGTAGAAACCTTTATTGAAATCTGTATACTGTTCTAGAGTAGTTTCAGTTTGATCGACAATTTGGGACTCAATCTCCCTTCTAGGTCTGACGTGTACTAGATGTGTGTTTCTGTGATAATCAGATGGGGCTAGAAAAACTGGTGGCAGTAGGAAGGCAATGTAACATGTTCCATCCCAATCGAGGGGCAGACGAACATATGCGGTCTGACCACAAACAAAATAAGAATGACGTGAGGCTTTGAAAATAGATTTCCCACTGTCACTATACTCGACAATAGTAGTACAATCACTATGTCCTACATGTGCGGAACCATTCTTTCTGACACATAATTCGCCTTTGACTGGTAGTACTGAAATAGCAGGCAAGTCTGGAGTAGTATCAGACTGAACATTCAGGACCATAAAATTCGAAGAATAATTACCTAAATCATATACTTCATTTTCTAGATCTAACCCTGTTCTATGGGAGAGACCTTGCTTGTCTGGAAAACATGTTCTATTCAGAAGGGACATATCATTGGAGGATGACGTTAAAGTGGACCATGCTCCACACGAACCATTATGTGAAAACGGATAAGGAAAGAGTGGCAGAACTCCCTTCGGTGTCTGGAAAGGGGGGAGTCGACCACACACCCAACAATTAGTGGCATTGCTGGTCTGGTGTGAATAGTGTAACATTCTTATAAATGTATTATTTCGCATAGCAAGACGATAGGATAGCTCGTGAGGAGGCAGATCACTAAATGTGTGCTCTACTGTAGCATTAGAAAACTTGTTTACATGTGAACTTGGAAAACATAAATGTAATGCATAACTTGTGCAGGTAACCATCAAACTTAGAAACAATATAAAACTTAGAAAAACGATACATTTTATGGAGTTTTGACTAACTCTCTCACTATGGGGGTCTATCTCATACATGTCAGAAACCTGTCTAACCGTTTCACCCGAGAGGGACTTAGACAATTAAACTGGCTGACTTATTTTACTAGACCGGAGCTTTAACTTATACTCCTGTTGCGGAGTTTTCTCTAACAGAGTAACTTTCAGTTCAGGATTCAGATTAGAGTCTGGTTTCAGGCAGTCTTTAGAATTGGAAAAGTTCTTTGAAAATGTTTTTTCTCGAACTCCATGGAACTTCTTTATATGGGACAGATGGACCCACCCCTTGCGGCCTTCCAACTTCACGGCCGTGCGGGTGGTCAGGAGGACAAGTCGCGGCTCTTTCCAACGAGGCTCCAGCGGACTTGAACGATCAAAGTTCCTTACAAGGACGAGGTCGCCTGGAATGACCTCATGCGGTTTCACTTCAGTATTGTCTGGAAATGCAGCGGCAACCTGGGAACGACAAGAGTGTAGGGCAGACATCAAGGAAGCTAGGTAATCTGTCAACATATTACTGGAAACATCTGTAATACTGCGGGGTCTAGGTGTACCCCACATGTTTGGGGGGCGGCCGAATACGACCTCATAAGGGGACAGACCTGATCTGGAATGTGCAACCATCCTCATGAAGAATAAAGCAACTGGCAGGGCAACTAGCCAGTCTACACCTTTCTCTTTACATGTCTTAGCAATACGGATTTTCAGGGTCTGATTATGTCTCTCTACGAGACCGGCTGCTTCAGGATGGCGTACACAATGGAACTTCCACTGGTACCCTAACAAGAGGGAAACATGTCTCATAAGCTCAGATGAGAATGGCTGGCCGTTATCAGAATACACGACCCTAGGGAGTCCATAACGGGGAAAGAATTCACGAACCAACTGCCTAGCAGTGGTCGCTGCTGTATAATCTGGAACTGGATATGCTTCTGTCCACCTGGACAAAGCGCATACAACTACGAGGACATACTTGAAACCTCGACATCGCTCCATCTGAATGTAATCCATCTGGAGGACTTCAAAAGGGTGGTCAGGGGGTTGGAATCCACCTTGTTCCACCGGGACACTTTTACCTGGATTGAATTGGCAACATATCATACAAGTACGGACTTTCTGCTTGGCTGCAGCTCGTAAGTGCTTGTTGAACCAAAGGTTCTGTATACTATCTAACATGGCTTTTTCTCCTAGATGTGCTGGACTATGTGCGGTATTAATAATGACTTGAACCATAGAGTCGGGGAGAAACCATGTGGCCTTTCCCTTCGTCAACCATCCTTGATCTGTCTGGACCCCTCCTTGTTCGGACCATTTCTTGATTTCTTCAGGAGTAGCATGTAACTGTATGTCTATGACATCTTGTGTAGGGTCCTTGACTGTCATACAAGTAGTCGGATCTGGGGTGAGTGTCTGTGTCGTGTTAACTGGAATGTCTGGAGTCTGAGCTGTAAGCTTGGCTGTTCGATCTGCTAGATCGTTACCTTGGGAAATAATGTCAGTAACTTTCGTATGTGCTTTGCACTTCATGATAGCGATAGCTGTTGGTAAATGTATTGCATCTAACAGAGCTTGAATGAGGAGACCATGCTGAATCTTGGTTCCATGAGAAGTCATGAAACCTCTCTCCTGCCAGAGCACTCCAAACTCATGTACGACTCCGAATGCATAACGTGAATCTGTATATATGTTTACTTTCAGGTTCTTGGCACGTATGCAGGCTTGGGTCAGAGCGACTAGCTCTGCTGCTTGAGCAGACAGGGTGTCAATACGATGTGTTTCTATAACTTCAGTTTCAGTAGTCACTGCATACGCGGCTACTAGTTCTCCTGTACTTGTTCTCATACATGAACCATCCACATAAAGTGTCAGGTCGGGATTAGGTAATGCAATGTCTGTCAGGTCTTGTCTTGGCTTAGTCATAGTGTTAACAACTTCCACACAGTCATGTGTGGCAGGATTTGAAGTAACTGACGGTAACAGTGTAGCAGGATTTAGAACGTTGCAGCGTCTTATTTCTATGTGTGGCTGAAACAGTGTCAGTTCATAACCTGTTAAACGTGCAATGGTCAAGTGCTGAGTCTGTGTTCGGTTTAAAAGAACTTCCACGGAATGTGGGACTTGTACTGTCAGGGAATGTCCTAACACTATGGAATCACTTTGTCTGATTGCTAGAGCTGTGGCTGCAACTGACTTGAGGCACGCAGGCAGAGCCTGGGCTACTGGATCTAATGTGCTCGAAAAATATGCACAAGGCTTGTACTGTCCTGCTTGATCTTGTGTGAGAACAGATAATGCAGTACCATCACGTTCTGTGACAAAAAGTGTAAAAGGCTTACTGTAGTTCGGTGTAGCTAGAACAGGTGCTTGGCATAAGGCTTTCTTTAATTCATGAAAACTAAGTGTATGTTCAGATGTCCAAGGGAGGACAGTCGATACGGCTGCCTCCTGTGTCGTTAACTGTATCAGTGGTTTGGCTAGAAATGCATACTGAGGAATCCATTGTCTACAGTAAGAAGTGAGGCCAATAAAAGCACGTACCTCCTTCTGTGTCTTGGGCTGTGGAAGACTCGCTATTAACTGGATACGATCTGGTGTCAACTGCCTACCCCACTTGGACAGCAAGTGGCCTAAGTAGATCACTTGCTGGACACAGAACTGGAGCTTCGAAGGGGACACCTTGTGCCCCTGCTCGGCCAGGAAATACAGAACCGTAAGTGACGCACGCTCGCAGTCACGTTCAGAACGGGCTGTGATCAGTAGATCATCGACATACTGGAGCAGGGCAGTGTCAGATGGCATGTGAATATTGTCTAGTTGTCTCTTAAGTGCTTGACTGTAAATACTAGGACTTTCTGTGAAACCTTGAGGAGCTCGTGTGAATTTATAGCTCCTTCCATTTAAACAAAAACCAAAAAGGTACTGGCTGTCTGGATGAATGGGGACACTGAAAAATGCATTCTTGAGGTCGATGACAGTGAAAAATGTAGCTTCAGAATCAATGGCTGTTAATAGGGAAGAAATATCTGGGACTACTGGGTACTGGGGTATGATACATTTGTTAAGCTCTCGAAGGTCAATCACTAATCGATATACTGGAGGTGCATTTGGATCAGTACGTTTCATGACTGGAATGATAGGAGAATTACATACATTGGAGTCAGTTTCTACAACCACTCCTTGAACAATAAGCTCGTCAATAATTTTGGATAAGGCTGCTACAGCCTCAGGTGGCAATCTGTACTGTCTGATTCGTGGCAAAACTATACCTTGTTTGAGAGTCACACGATGGGGTGTGATGTGCATACATCCTACATCAGTTGGACCTTGCGCCCATAAATGCTGTGGAACATTCAGTAATCTGGGATCAAAATCACGTAATACATAGTGACCTTTAAAGTCTCTCAAAAACAAACGGACTCCTTCTGGGGAACAGCAAATTACTGCACCTAATTCCTTCAGTGTTTTAATACCTAACAAATTTTCTGGACATGATTTCGTAAGTAACAAATCAGTAGTTCGGGACAATGGACCAACTTCTAGGGAAACTGGTTTTGAAATTTCATTAACAATAGGCTTTCCTGAAAATCCAAGGGAAACATTTTTAGAGCCTGAGAGCAGAGCCCCTGGAACCTCGTCATGACTGATAGTAGTCCTACTTGCCCCTGTATCAATCAAAAACTTTCTGTCTTTCCCTAATACTTGACTGTGTACATAGGGACCCTCTTGATCTACAGGTATCTCGACGAGAGGCAAGCCTACCTCCCTCTCTAGGCTGTTTCATGAATACTGTTGATACTCTGGATACTCTGACTGAGCATACTGGTACATTTGCTGTGTAACGTGCTGTGTTGCAGCGATGGGCTGCGATGCTGGAACTGTCTGTTGTGCATTCTGTGGTGACTGAGATGTCTGTGAAACTTGTTCTTGTCTAGGCGGACGTGGTCTTTCTTTAGTCTTACCAGTAGCTATGTTGTGTTTCAGAACTGCACACTCGTTTATAAAATGACCTGGCTGTTTACAGTAATTGCAAGTCCCTTTAACGGGAGTTGCAGGATGACTGGCTTGATTCGGACCCCTCTTCTGACTGTCTTGTGGAACAGATTGTGCAACTAATACTTTCATTTTCGTATCTTTCATACGTCTCCTTTCATGTTCTTGCTCTTCCCTGATTCTGTTCTGGTGATACTGGAGCATCTGGAGCATTTGTGACGGGGTATTAGCTTGCCAGGTACTTTCGACTTTCAATACTCGATTTTTAACTTGTGGACTTGAATTCTCGACTAGTTTAGTAACAAAAAGATGAGGGTATGACTCGCTACTTGTCTTCAAACCACTGTTAATAATAAAACATTTTTCAAATCTAGAATAAAAATCACTAGTGTCTTCATCCTGTTTCTGTTTGCATGCTGAGATTGCATCCCAATCTTCCTTTTTCGTGGCTAGTAACCTTGGCAAAACTTGTATCAATAACTCGGGCAATTCTTTACATTTGTCCCCAAGACCGGTACCTGGTACTCGTATTTTATCTTCAGCCTCTAGGGCTGTCCAATCAATCTTTTTCTCTCCCACCTCCCATTCTTTTTCCTTGAGTTTTTCATATACCCCTGCGGGCAACAGGACCTTTAGCATTTTAATAATATCTGGATACGTGTATTCTCCCATTCTGAGCATGTCTTTTAATTCTCGATGGAACCCTGCTGGATCTTTGTCGTGGCAGGGAATTAATTTCTTCATCTCTAAGAGTTCCATCTTTGTGATAGGGGTGTAAACAAATACTCGTTGCATTTCACCACCCGCTGTCCTAACTGGGTGTACTTCTCGTAACGGATGCTGTCTATCTATGTAAAATGATTTACTTTCTGGGGGTGAGACATGAACAAAATGCGGATTCAGAAACGTTCTATATTCGTGGCGCTGTTCTAGAATGACACTAATTAAATCGGTACCTAGACCTTTCCATCTATACTGGAGTAACTCGTTCAGAACATCATGTAACGGACCTGGATCAGAATGTTGTCCCTCATACAGCGTAATGAGATGCTGGATCATATACATACCCACCAGTCGCTGCTCGGCTGGGGGCAAATTCAGAAACATTTGTGCCACTATTTCATCTGGAAAAGTGGTAGAATCAGTAGTCCATCGGACTGCTGATCGGGCTAATTCTTGTTCATGCATGGTACTAAGTTCACTATAACCGATACGTGATTTCAGAATGTGATCGGTAGCTTGAAATACTTGCTCTAGAGAACCTTGTTCTGGTGCCGGAAGATGAAAAACTTTCTTGTGTTCTAGGCGTGAATGTCGGTCGGAGAGTCTAGTTCTACCTACATACGCTATTCTGGTGGGATTCTCGTCGTCTACCTCTTCCGTAGAAGAGTTGTCTTCTTTCTCGCTTACTTGTGCTGCTTTTCGTTTCTCGTGTAACTTTATTATTTCCCTACGGATTTTCTTGTACATACTGTCTATACAGTTCTGTGTCTTGTGTCTTCCCTCGGCTATGTGGTCACTCCACCTGGTCAGGACTTTCATTTCTTCCGGATCTTTATCCGGATAATCTTGTTCTCTTATTAAACAATTAATTAGAAACTTTAAAAGCATGAGTTGAATCTCGACTTTTCTTTGAGACATGGCATCGCCAATACTTCCTGGATCTACTCCTGTACGGATGAAACGATATATTCTGTCTAGATATTCTTTCATATTCGGTAGGGTGTCCAAATATTCGGTCACCCGTCTTACACGCAATGAATACAGGACCATACCATCATCGCCTGGGACTGGATCATAACGGCATTCTGTAAGAGCTCGTTTGATATCTGCAACTGACTGATTTTTGGGCGACCGCTGTAACGCTCGGGCATGTAGCTCGAGTAATGTCACACGTCTGTGTTGAGGCGGGGTTCCAGGAGGACTTCCCCCTGAGGCCCCTAAACTAGAATCGTCGACGGGTATTGTACGTGCTGGCAGAGTGACTGATGTAGCGGGTACATGTACTGTAGGCTGGACCGGGGGTACCGTAACAGGTGCTGTAACAGGTGCCCCGGTGGCTGGAGGAACAGGAATTACATTATTTACGGGAGCTGGCGGAACAGGATTTGCATATTCTGGTACTGTGTCGTCCAAATAGGACGAGAGAAAAATATCAGCTGCGGTCGGTTTGTGACGCAGCTTAATCGGAACTAATGGCGGCGGAAAATTACATGGTGCTTCCGGGGTTGCTTTTGGCAAGCCCTCGGCAAGAAGAGGATACATACCCTTAATAAGGGCATTTCTCTGTCTGTCTGACTGTTCGGCTTTAACTCATTCACCTATTTCTATTAATTCCCTTTCTTGGGCTCTTTCTGAGGATTCCCTACTTAATTCTGATTTTCTGATTTCTTTTTCGGTTCTTTTATGAGATTCTTTGCGCCATAACTCGATGGCATCTTTCTGGGACTGTCTGGCTTTCTTTTTCCATAATGCTTCTTCTACTCGCATGATGCACTCGGCATCCCACGTACCTGATACGGGCCATCTATATTTCTCTTCTAATTCCTTGGTGTACTCCACCCATAAGTCTAGATATAATATGGCACTTATGCCATGTTTATGATACATAAAATGACCTGGACTGTCCCTAGGCGGGACAGGAACTGCTTCCTCGAGCAGACCTTTTCTAGTTTTTAGCTGACGTAATTTCGAGAACAGAGGCATAACTTAGGCTGGAGTCTGGACACAATACAATACACGATAAACACAATAATAACTGAAAAACGAATCACTCATACCACGACATTGAAAACACATGAAATAACATTTAAAATAACAGTTCGGACAGAATATTACCTGGAATACTGAAAACAGAACACATGAATTTCTCGAGAACAGAACTTACTAGAACAGAAACTTTACTAGAATTACTGGATGCACTGCTAAAACAGTACGAAACTTACCGGTCCCATAAAGAGACACGTCAGGACCCGCGCCCACCTAGGTGAACACTTCGTGTTGGATCTGTGTACCCAAACCCACGGACCAGAGACAAATTAATTGACCCTGTCTAGATACTACCCCAGCAACGGTACTCACCGGGCAGCAAGAACGGAAGGCCTCGGACTGGACTGGACTGCTACGACGACGGACGGACGAACTTCGGACTTCAGTTACGGGTGGGCCTCCGGATACCTCGGACCTTGGACTCTCGGCTTGGGCTCTGGTCGGGACTCGCCGCGTTCCTCCACCGCCTCGTCTGGACGCTGGACCGCAACCTCCGTCTCCTCCGTGGGCCTGAGGGATACTTGAAGCAGAAATATCTGCACGTGCACGGTATGGTTCCGTCACGGCTGCAGAGGATCAGGGGGCCTGCGTGGCTTCTCCGGCGCGTGGGGAAAGGGCAAGTCCCTATTCGGGCGCCATTATGTGGTAAATAAATAAATTATTACCGGATCTATTTTTGACTATAATCAATAAACAGGTAGCTCAATAAATAAGAGTCAAGATTCGAGGTAGTTGGAGTTGACAGGCTTTAATCAAGCATAAAGGACAGTAACAGGACAGCCTGTACGGGAGTAGGATGGCAGGGCCCGACAGCTGTCGGGCAGGATCTGGGAATTGGCTAGCAAACTTTAATATCCGTGCACAATATATATATCAAAATAATTGCATTACATTCAATACAGTAGGCGTAGCAGTAGGCGGGGTTTGTAGCAGTCGTGAAAGATAAGGGCAAAACTGATGCAACAAGAAGGCGTGTACAGGGCGTATACATAGACATGTGATGTAAACGTAACAGAATATGTCATAAAAGGGGCGGAAACATGGAGGGGGCTACCTGAGCAGCTGGGACCTCTAACCTAGTGGTGCGCGCAAATGGGCAATGACGTGTTACCAGGGAGAACTGGGGGGCTATGACTTCTGTGCTAGAAGAGGAGACTAAAGTCTGGAGTGTCAGAGCGACATGTACCCAGGCATATCTAGTATCTGTTGTTTAGAGTACATGTTGATAGGATCCAAAAGTTATCAGGGCAAAGGCTAACAGACATTAAGACTAGTGCATACATTATTCTACATGTAGTGCGTGTGTGAGGAATATTCTATGAATATTAATACAGTATTTCTCTTACATGGAGACATAAAGGCTAGACTATGACGGAAACTATTGATGCGATTCAGTAGCTTAGGAATGCAGAGAAGGAGGGCTGGACTGATAACTAGAAACATAACATATTCTTGGCAGACTGGGAGGCAGAGCCAGGCCGAGCCGGGCACTGCGTGGCAAGAAGTAAGCTAAGGGTCAGGGATATAGGTGGGGGCTGTATCGCTCCTCGGAGAGTGTTCAGGAGACAGGAGCTGAATCTGAGTCCGGGCCCTTTTGAGGCCTAGAAACGGGGACAATTCAATGAATTAACGTGCACACTGTAAAATGTGGCAACGTAGGTTTACATGGGCCTAATATTCGTTGCTTTCACGAAGACTGGAAACTGGCATACTAGAGATGGACACAACTGTAATTGCGTCTTTAATCGATCAGAAGGGAATACATGCATATCGATCATACACATATAACATAAGATGGGGAACACGTAGGCACATACAACATGGCAAAATTTACTTTTCCACACCTGGGTGGGTGGTAAATGCTGTGAAGAGAGCATATCGGTTTGCCCTCACTGAAAATGTCGAGGCAGATGTTTTCCCAGGATGTTGGGGATGGTAGGGAGGTGGAATTGACTTTCAGAACAGAGAGGTTGTTCCTGTAGATGCATGCGATTCCACCACCTACTTTGCCTGATCTGTCGAGCCTGATAATGTGGTAGTTGGGCGGAACCAGAATGTCCATTATAGGTGTCGAGGATTCAGTTAGCCAGGTTTCAGTCAGGATGATTAGGTCAAGGTCCAACGATAAGACGAGATCAGCAATGGCGGCGGAATGTTTCGAGGCCGATCTGCAGTTGAGGAGAGTGCATTTGAGACGGGGTGAGTCGAGGGTGGTGGATGGTTCTAGAGAGAGAGGGACTTTTCTAAGGTTATTGGGGATGGAGAATCTGCTGTTTAGTGTGGGGGGTCTAAGGGGATTTGAGTGTATCGTGGGGATGGTGAGGTGAGGGGTGGTTGTGTGATTTTGGGGGGCTGGGTCATAGGAGCGGAGAAGGGTGAGTGTGTCGAGGTCAGAAGTAGGGTTGTGGGTGCGATGAGGGTGGTTGTTGCGATTGCAAGCTGGCATTGAGGTCAAGTTTGGGGGGAGTTGAGTGAGAGAGTTGGTCGGAGGGGTGGGGGACAGGTTGGGCGGGGAGGTGTAGTTGTGTGAGGGGTTGCAGGGGCGACGAGGGGGACAAGGGCAGTTGCTGCGTCTATGAGCAGGGATTGACGCCCGGTGTGGGGCGTGTTGATTGAGGGAGTCAGCCGGAGGGGTAGGGGACAAGTTGGGAGGGGTCACCCCAGGCGGGGAGGTGTAGTTGTGTGAGGGGTTGCAGTGGCGACGAGGGGGACGAGGGCAGTTGCTGCGTCTATGAGCAGGGATTGACGCCCGGTGTGGGGCATGATGATTGAGGGAGTCAGCCGGAGGGGTAGGGGACAAGTTGGGAGGGGAGGTGGATGAGGGGTGTATGGGGTGTGTGGAGAGTAGTTCTTTGATGATGTGTATGTCTTCTTTGATCTGAGTGAGGGTGGCCATGATGTTGTCCATCGTGGGGTAGGTGGTGGAGGTGGGGGTGGCAGTCAGAGGTGAGTGAATGACCAGGGAATTCGCGGGCAGGTGGGGGAGTGGGCTGGTGTTCGAGCAGGGCTGCGTTGTGTTAGTGTACGGGAAGGTGCTATGTAGGGGAGATGTTTTGGGCGGGAGGGGTGTGGATGAGGTAGGGAGGATGTTGGTGGTATGAGGGAGGGCATTAATGGTAGGCGGGGGGGTCAAGGTGTAGACTGGAAGACTGATAGTAGTGGTGGGGGTGCAGGACGGGTAATGGGGGCTGAGAGTAGGCGGGGAAATGGGATTGGAGATGGTCCTGTTGTGGGGAGGGGGGGATAAATTAAGAGAGGAGGTGTGTTCTGCGTGGTTGGTTAGAGGGTAGTGTGGACTGAGAATGGGGGACTAGGTTAGGTGTGTTGTGGGTGGGAGCTGTGCTGTCAGGGGTGAGCGGAGTGTTAATGCCAGCTGTAGGTGTGGGAGGAGAGTTGATGGTGTGTGTGGAGGTCCGAGGATTTGTAGAGGGGGTGGGGGTGTGAGTGGTGTATGAGGGGGAGCGATCTGTGTCTGTGTTTGAGGCGTGTGTGACAACTGCCTGGTGCTGAACTGGGATAGGGTGGTTGTGGGTGGGAGATGGGAGGTCAGGGGTGGTAGATGTGTCCCTGATTGGGGAGTATGTAGTAGCTAACTGGCAAAATAGGTTAGAAGTTTTGTGGGTGGTGGGAGCTGTGAGGTCATGGCTGGTGGGACTGGAGGAAATACGAGAGTTGGTCCGTGAATTGGCGAGGTGCTCTTTGAAAGTGGGGAACAAGTTGTCTAGTAGTTCCAGGTTCCTGTCTGTGGATTGAGATAGGACAATCCCGTTATTGTAAATAGTGATGGTGGCTCTGCCTGGAAAGAGTGGGGATGGTGTGATGGAGAGAGTTAGGCTATGAGCGGATTTCCTTGTGGAGGAGACGGTGAGTAAAGTGAGGAACGTTTTTCTCCATTGAGCTCTGCGTGTGGTGTGGAAGATGATATCAGTGTTCAGGGATCCATTGACCGGTGAGAAGTAGGTGTCCGCAAAGGGGGTTTCTGGGTGTGACCTAAGGAAGTTGTGTTTAAAGCGTTTAGCGGCTTTTTTGGTGAGTGTCGGTGGGTAGTTGATTTTATATGTGTGATTGCCGATAGGATCCATGTTGGGATGGTGGTTTAGGTGGGAATGGGTGACTGCACACTAGTGGTACACATGTGCAGAAAAACAAATCTATACAGTAAGCTACACAATACAAAAGCGGTACTAGTGATCAGCCAGCATATCCCAAACATAAGAGTGTGCAGAGAAACAAATACATACAGTAAGTTACACAGTGCAGAAGTGGCATTAGTGATCACCCAGCATAACCAAGATATAGGAGTGTGCAGTAGAGCAAATACATACACAGTAGAGCAAATACATACAGTAAATTACAAAGTACAAGAGTGAGGTATAATGCTTCACGCAGCAGTATAATACTGGGACAGGATACAGATGCAGATATCAGGTTTACATGGATCAAAAGTGACCCTAGGGGGGAGAAGTGACACTAGTGAGCAACCAGATATATATGAGGTAGCGAAGAGATTACAGTATACAGATGCAGCAGTGCCCAGCACCAGAGTGTGTGTGTGGCTGAGACCCCCACCACTGCCCACCAGTGCCCACTAGTGCCCAGCATCAGAGTGTGTGTGTGGACAACACCCCCACCACTGCCCACCAGTGCCCACCAGTGCCCAACATTGTATATTTTTGCCCAACTGAATTTACTAGAACACCTGTAGAAGGCTCCAAAAACTATGTATCCATGACAACCTGGTTGCATTTTGATCAGTACACTGTTCCCCTAGAAGTTGCCTATGTATTTATTCAAATACCCACACAAGTACGGTGACATTGCCGTTGCTTATGCAACCCATTCAATGGTGTAACGAGGCGTACACACGCACGTACCATTGGGGTACGCTTGGCTCGCGTATGGCTGAAATGCAATAGGTAAACGAGGCGTACACACGCACGTACCATTGGGGTACGCTTGGCTCGCGTATGGCTGAAATGCAATAGGGAAACGAGGCGAACACACGCACGTACCATTGGGGTACGCTTGGCTCGCGTATGGCTGAAATGCAATAGGGAAACGAGGCGAACACACGCACGTACCATTGGGGTACGCTTGACTCGCGTATGGCTGAAATGCAATAGGGAAACGAGGCGAACACACGCACGTACCATTGGGGTACGCTTGGCTCGCGTATGGCTGAAATGCAATAGGGAAACGAGGCGAACACACGCACGTACCATTGGGGTACGCTTGGCTCGCGTATGGCTGAAATGCAATAGGGAAACGAGGCGTACACACGCACGTACCATTGGGGTAGAGTGCGTCAGACATGCTCAAGTGAACGATTGTGTAGGCTGCGTCCCTGTCCTCTTCCATGTCACCATTGGGAGAGTGACTCCAGGAAATCACATAGCAGGGATGTAGTCTACACTCATGTCGAGGATGTGGATGCATACATCAGCATGGCATCCATACATCAGCATGCCCCAGGTGTGGCAGACATAGAAGAAGCACAGGGACTGTGACCTTGTGACTCAGTTGATGTGTGAAGAGCTGGCGAGACATGTCATCAACCATATTGCACATGTGCATCACATGCATTCAACACTTCATACCGGAGTAACGTCTGCAACATATTGTGATGCACATCAACACTGGAATGGCACACCATTCAGTACAGGGAACTGGCACATGATGACAGCAACATGCCCACTGTCACAGAGGTGTAATAGCCGCACAGCATGACCCTGTGTGACCACGTCATGTGTGTGCCATGTGCGACATTGTGTGCATGCTGTTAGCATATGAAATTTACAGGTCAGTATCATATTACTCACCTTTGAATATCCCCAAGTGTCATCCTGGATATGGCACTTTCCGCTCAGCAGTACACTTGTGTGTCGGTAGGCATGTCCTGCGGCTCAGCATGTGTTGTTGGCGTTGTGTGTGCCGTGATGACGTTGTCTGAGTACTCAGACGTCACCTCTGCGTGCACACGTCAGGTACTCTTTTTTCACAACACAAGCGCAGGTCCCGTATGAGTGTAAGCTTACTCATTTTTTCCCCAAAATCATAGTACGTTCACTTCTGACCAGTTCACTTGGATTGTCTGACTCCGGACGGTGCCAATATGGATGTCCGTTTCAAAGCCTGTGAGGAATGCAAACGACTCATGTTGGTGACTGACCCTCACCGTTGGTGTCTCCACTGTTTTCACGTCAAGCACAACAACAAGAGCTGCTCCGACTGCCGGGAACACACATATGAATCCAGGTGTGATTGGACCCACAAGCCGCTCAGACTCCAGCAGTTGGCCCTGCACCACTATAGCTCATGGTCTGGACGTAGGACGAGTGCCTGGGCATGGGTGTTGAGACATCAGAGCCCCTGAATTAGACATCAGTCCTCCAGGGCTGAGTCGTCAGATATCCCAAATAAGTCAAAGATATGTCATCGCACTTCCAAATCACCACAATGCACGTGCAATGCTGCATGGGATTCGGGTGACACCGCCCACGCGGCTCCGTCAGATTTGCAGCCGTCGTAGCCTGCATTACGACCTCCGGGCCCTGCCCTGCATGTGAGGCAGGAGGAGTAAGTGCACTTCCTCATGTCCATGATGTCCCTCACCCCACCAACGGCCTACGCGTTGGCTTCTGGCCCAGCGGACCCGTCTGGGGGCACGAGCGCGTCTGGTGAATTGCCCCTGACGCCATCACTCGCTTTGTCCCTGACGCAGGCGGCGCATACGTCCCGGAACCGCTGGGACAGACAGGATCTGAATGGTCATCCTGGTCCTCGCTGGTTCACCTCACAACCTCACTGGCAACTGTCCCCCAGGTGCCAGCCTTGGCGCCGTTCTCGGGTGGTGCTGTCCCCGATACCACACACTGTACGGCTCCAGCGTGGAAACTGTGCGGCAGAACACCGCTATTAAAGCTGCATGGGGAGTTAAACTTCAATGAGCCGGGCACAGCTCATTACAATGGGTGTTAATGAGTATTGGGAGGGTCATGAAGACCCACTGGCACGTGAGTGTCAGTCCCAAGATGACAGGACAGGTGGACTGGGGGATGCGAGTGGTCTGGACACCTAGCCAGACACTGGTGATATCTCTACTCCAAACGTGTTTTTGGATGAGCGGGCAACGTACAGTGTAGTGTTTACGTGGCCGGCCGGAGCCTTGCCCCTTCATCTCCCCGTTGCTGCCGTGAGGCCCAACCTCCTCACTGAGGTCCTTCAACTCCACTCACGCTCCGCTGAGCCTCTGCAGGCCTATCTTGAGGAATGTACTGTATCTATATTGGCCAGCATGTACAGGCACGCAGCATGTTTGGCTGTAGATAGGCACGTTGTCAGACGCCCACACCCTTCCCCGGACTGACCATGTTCCCTGTCCTCCCACCCCACCCCAGAGAGCATGGGCATCCAGGCCTCCAAATCACAGACCACATTCCCGTTAGCTCCGCTGTAGAGGGTATCCAAGAGGTATGAGCACTACGGAAACATGTCATCATCCTCCCTGAGTCTGGGAGTGGGGTCTTCCAACATCACATGCCTCTTTGTCCGCTACCCACACTCTCTGTGGGACATGGTTGTGTAACTGCTGGCAGAGTGTGCGTTGTAGGTACGGGCAATACTTGGCCACGCCCTTGTAGGAAGCCAATCAGCGACACTGTCTTTTTTCCGGTGTGGCCTGGATAGCCCCGACTCACTGGGCAGATCGATGTCATCCAGGGAGGCAAATTTGTCAAAAGCTTGTTATGTATTCAAAGTCGGGAATATGCTACTAACTACTGTTCCTCACGGATATTTTGTTACAAAAGGTAAGTAACTAGTCCATACAGTTCAGTACATCTGCTGTAGGAGCATCTATGTTGTGTCCTTGGTGTGATGACCTGGTTTCTAATGTACGCACACCATGCCACGTGTGTTAATTACCAGCTCATATGTGTGATGGCATCACAGACCATTTGTCACAAATCAAAGATTTATGCTGTATGATGATGGTCATGTAATAGTTAGGGAAAGTACACACCGCAACATGACTAAGGCAGAACTGTGCAAATGATGGCACATGTGGTGTGTGTGTATTGCTGTCAGCTGTCTGGATGTGCAGACAACCTCCTACTGACATTCACATGACGTATGTCACTGACATGATACATTGTCAATGCTCACTAAGACCTTTCCATCCGATCATTTGTATGCATGTCATATCCATTCCACACACCACAGGTCTTTTACTTTTCACGGAGGAGTGGCTGGGAGCTGGCACATGTTACATCAGTGTGTATCCCACGCCACACTCCAAATTGTCTAGATTATTTTAAGCAGTGTTGCTTGTGCCATGTACATTGTTATTGTCGTAGTCAGACAGTTGAAGACATTTTCGATAAATTGTGTATTGCAGGGCACCCCCTCTGGAAAGGCCGTTGCCTGACTTGGAAGCCATGAGGGAGCGCAATTGCATCCGTCGTTATCGCTTCAACAGACAGATGATCAAGGACCTGACGGACAGGCTGGAGGCTCACCTACAACCACGCCACAGGTATCCAACTGCGCTGACACCCAAGGTAAAGGTGATGGCAGCCCTCCATTTCTTTACCACAGGTACGTTCCAATTCACCATAGCTGATGTGGGAGGGATGTCTCAGACAATGTTTAGCCGGGTATTGGGTGATGTATTGGCAGCTATGTTGCTGCACATAGATGAATTAATTACATTCCCTACTCCAGAAGAGTTGACAGATGTCAAGGGGGAATTCTATGCCCTGGGCCGCATGCCACATGTAATTGGTGCAATTGATGGTACACATGTTACTCTGGTGCCACCACAGGCTCAGGAGCAAGCGTATCGCAACAGAAAACACTACCACTCGATAAATGCCCTGGTGGTGTGTCTTGCCAACATGATTATCTCACATGTTTGTGCACGTTTTCCAGGATCGTGCCACGATGCTTTCATCATGAGGCGTAGCAGGGTACCACAGATGATGCTGCAGCTGCACAACCACCGGGCATGTCTTGTTGGTGAGTATACCCTGTCAGCTATGTATGTCAGTATGTCACAACTTCATGATCTGCATCATATTACACACTCATTTCCATGATGTCAATTTGCAGGAGACGCTGGATATCCAAACATGCCGTGGTTAATGACTCCACTACGCAACCCCAGGACAGCTGCAGACCAGCGGTACAACAATGCTCATGGGAAGACCAGGCGGGTGATCGAGCGACCTTTTGGACTCCTGAAGAGCCGGTTCAGGTGCCTGGACAAGACAGGCGGAGCCCTCCAATACAGCCCACGCAAGGTGTGTGACATCTTCACCGTGTGCTGCATGCTACACAACATGGCAGTGGAGAAGGCTGTGCCACTCTACCTTGATCCTGAGGAGCTGGAACATCCGCCCGTTGAGGATGAAGGCCTTGCCCAGGATGCCAGCGACGAGGAGGGTGAAGATGATATCCGGAGTCACCTCATCCACAACTTCTTTTCATAATGGTGAGTCATAGCAGCTGTAATGTGAAACATGTACTATAGAGTTGCATGGGTAGCATGCTGTGTATGCAACAGACTGTATGCAAGGTCACTTGGATGTTTGTTGTGCAGTGTCACACAGGTGCAGATGTAATGCAACACACATACGTGCTATGTGTGTATTTTGAATGTACAGGTGTACTACAACATCTGGATATTCAACAGGACATTGTCAAAATGACATTATACAGAACTTGACCCCTTGTGTGCCACTCTCATCCACAGCTCGCCCTGCCTGTTGTCCGTTGGAGTCATCGTGGTCATCCTGCTATTGCTCATAATGATTGCAACGTCAGCCAAATGAACGGAGCATGCATGGACATGTGGAGAAGTCAATTTGGGTAAGGACTCATATGAGGCTGTTTAGCGTTGGTATGTTTTGAAACGTGTGGTACATGTTCATGTGCATGTAGTGAGACCATGCATACATGCAACCACATTATGTTACTTATTACATGTATGCCCACTCCCATGACAGGATAGTCACCCCATCTGACTGTCATCTGTTGTAGTTTGAGACTCTGGTGAATGCATCAATGTGTGTAGACATTGACACTGCAACATTGTATATTCCATGGCTTCACATTGTGTCAGAGGTCACAACCACGGACTCTGTGGGGGATTGCAGCCTCACTGTGTGCATTAGAATGTGAGTGGATCCTCACCTCCAGCTTGTGGGCCAGTCACGTTTGATTACCATCAAACCATGTGTTGTAGGTATGGCCCAGTCTATGTTCCACATGTTAAGATAACTGTCCTGTCATTCTGTTTACATGGATGCATTGCCCCTTGTTGCAGTATATCATGTCACTGTCATGTCGTTACGTCAGTGCAGGTTGAAAATACTGCTACGCCAGCCTTCACAGTGAGTAGCAGTTCTGTTTTGATTCACATGATGCCATGAATATTTAGCACGAGAAATGACAATGTTGGGATGATGCATATGTGATTTATTGTTTTGCACCAGTGGAGTGCGGTCATTCACATGAATCTCTAGTCCCGTGCAGCATTACTGTGCAATGCTAGGGTCTCATTATGTGGCTTGGATCAACATCACTTTCACTTTATATTTCTTCAACCTGCATATCATGTTTAGCATAGTAATGCAAACTTGACAGATCAAAAGACTGGCTACTGAGTGCCTTCATTGCATGTAGGTCATTAGCTTCCTCATCATATGTGATACTTACAGCTGTTGTGGGTAAAGTCAAGTTTGTGTACATGGCCCTTATGGGTACCCATATTCACATACAGACATTGCAGTTAGCGTAAATTGCATTGCCATGTTTCATTTGTTTGTAAGGTCCACCTCATCTGAGCCAGTGAATGAGTTTTAACAACATAGATCTCATTGCATGGTAGCTCACTTGTGAGCGTTACACATGACTCTAATGGATGACAGACTGTCCTAGGTTTTATGTGTCCGTGTCATAGCATCGGATCTCATATGATAGCATAATTACTCATCTAAAATTGTCTCCAGTCAGTACACTTCACAGGTGTGACTGGTACAGTGTAGCAAATGATGTTTTTGAAGTGTCAGTGACATGAGAATGTACTCCTAATGGTTAATTACCTTTGTTTCAGGTCTCCCTCCCAGCAGTTCCCATCCTCTCCTTCCCTCGCCTGATCACCCTTTTGTGTCTGTCATTTGTACTCAGACCAAGGGGCTATTTGGAGGTGGAACCCTTTGAGCATCACACCACTCTGATGAAGAAAGGTACGGCCAGTCCTTGACAGGCTTGTAGCCAATAGTACTGCTGTATTACAGGTGACATAATTAATAGTGTTATTTGGAGTTCTTGCCAATGCACATGTATGTTTGATAATGCTCTATGGGCTCACAATGTAAATAATCATGTTGTGCATGACGTCTGACTTCTACAGAATATTGTGCCGCCTTGATGTCAACGCACATGTCCTTCTAATGTGCATGTATACTATTTGGCATGAAGTTAGCTTATGCTTGTTATGTGTTTACCTGTAAAGTGACCACACGCATGGTGTTGGGGAAGGCTAGAATACTATGTTGTGTGTGAGGTAGATGGCTTTGTAGCTGCTGTTTAGCCTTGAACACACTAGCTGTAGTCTATAACTGCTGACGCTGTGTGTCCTGTGCCCCACTTGTCCGTAAGGGCCCTGATCCAGTGACTGTGATCTTTGGTGATTACTGTGTCATTTTATTTGCAGTGACCCTGAGTGAGGCAGACACTCCTGCCTTCACATACACATGTCACTTTGCGGCTTGCTAATGCCCTTGTGGTATGTGATTGTTTTGCAAGTTGTCACACCCCTCCTGCCGTCATGTCTTCACTCATTGCTGCTGCTGCATACACAGCCACCATGCAACGCACACTATCCAGGAACACAGAGACCTACAGTATGACCCTCCTTCCATCCATTTATAGAGCATGCTCCTGCCACCCTACACACAGACAACACCAGACATTCACCCTCCTGCTATCACAATGCTTCAAACTCAGCCATTGCAGCTGCTATGCCTGTGTGTTCAACACATACTGGCACGACTATGGCAGATTCACATGACATTGGGTCTATGTACCACCAGGTCATGTGCCGTGTACAGCACACACACACCTTCCATAGGCACAATATTGTACAGTGTTACCTTGTCAACACCACAACAGCACAAAACTGCTTGCTTACAGTCACGTGGCAGTACACAACCTGCTCACACCACTTCAACATAGCTGTCACAGTCAGTCAAGTAGCCACATGGGACACACACCATGACCACGTCTCTTGGGTGTGGTGTGATTTCCCCGTTCTGGGGTAGGTATTTGTCAGACGTGTGTAGTTGTTATTTATGCGTTGCTACCATAACAGTAGTATAGTACTTGTAGCTACATAGGGGTAGGTCACCTAATCAGGTGTGCTTGTGTAGAGTGCTACAACCCATTGCCCACAGTCTGTCCTGCCACCCTTGTCCTGTGCGCCACTCATCACATCCACAGTACTGCATCATGCTGATGATAGCTCACATACCTGAGGACACAGTTGTAGGTACTCCCTACGTGGACTACTAGTTTTGTCACACTGATCTGTACACCTCTAAGTGACTCTCCTGGGCCTGCCTGTGGTAGCAGTTTTGGGATCCAAACCCCCCTCCAGCATTTACTATCCAACACAGGTGTGTCTTTCCATCCATGTATATAGTTGTTAGGAATTTCTGACCGATGTGTGTCCTCGCTCAGATTCTGATCCAAGTGTGTGGATGGCTGCTGTTTGTTGGACACCCTTGCATTTTATACATTTGCACACACATATCAATTTATGCTGTGGTTCAAAGATAACTCACCAAATGCGTATGAGGTGTAGAATATTTATTGGGTGATCTTGTGCAGGAAACGTGAATAGGTGCTGTACAGAAAGGGGTGGAATCCAAAGTTCACTGCTGGAGATGATATGCCTTACAGTTTCAGTCAACAGAGTTCAGGCCACAGTGCTTGGCATCATTGGGCAGACTGTGACCACCAAGTCCATGTGGGAGAGTCTCATAGGGGATGCTGTTGCAGCCAGGGGCAATATGCCAGGTCCAGTGTCCTGGGAGATGTGCATGGCCCACTGCCCCTCAACGTCTTAGCCGTGGACGACCCACCTTCCTTGGGGGACCCTCAGATGCAGGCCTGGACGATGCATGGGATGCTACGTCAGAGAGATCCTCCTCCTCCTCCTCCCTCCCTGTGGCTGCTGTCGCACTTTGCCGTGATGTTGCTGGCCTTGTGACACAGGGAGGGGGCTGCATGTTGGCAGCTATCTGACGTAGCGTATGGCAAATATCCCGATGCACCATCAAGAGCTGAGCCTGACTTGCCTCCACCCGTCCATAATGTAGATCTTGCCTGGCTATTTGCTCTGCCTGCTATTCTTTCACCTGGCTGAGGGCCTCCGCAAGCTGGCTTACCTCCCTGGTGTCCCGCCGGTATGCCTCCAGGATGTTAGCGAGTTCAGGCATACCGGGTGCTGCAGCTGACTGGCCAGAATCTCGCCTCCGCCTTCCGCCACTCCCACCACCCTGACCCACACGAACAGGGCCTGCGCTTGTGAGCACATCCGATCGACGGGCCCCCCCGAGTGCTGCCAGGGTGGAGGTCGTCAGCAACCTCAGGGGCGCCCGACAAAGGGTGTCCCTCATTTTCAGACTGGCTCTCTTGTGGATCATGGGCAGGGCTCTGACCTGTATGCTGGGATGTGGTGGGAATGGGTCCGGTGGTTGGCTGAGATGTAGCTGGTACAGTTGCTGCAGGGGTTTGGGAACCAGAGGAGCCAGGTTGGTTGGGGTCATTCACAGTGTGTTGAGGGGCGGCGCTGTCTGTGGGGTCTGGGTCCTGCTGAGCCTGGGACTGGGATCCTTCTCCCCCCTGGTTGGGGGGGCTCCGCACGTTCCCCTGTGTGTGGGAGAGACAGACACCGTTAAGGCACTTTCAAGTGACATCTTGTTTAGTTATCCATTATGAGCATCACAGTTCCACAAGCTTTACATTGTTGACATTGTTCAGTTGTGTATGTAGTGGTAGTAAATTGACATGTACTCTGGGGTATTTTCATTCTTCCATTCTCTTGACAATGACTGACACAGCCATTGCTGTGTCTTGTCTTGCCGGCACAACACGTGTGAAGCATTGCTCAGGTTCACGCAACATCCAGGATACGGTGTAAATCCTTATGTCTGCATCAAGCATGCACAGAGTTCAGATGCAGCATGTTGATGTAAGACACAGAGCATCATTGATTTGCATGTCATCTACTACTTTGGATGTTTTTTTCTGTTCCGTGATGGCCAAACAATGCCAACACCCCTGGACCTGTACACACACAGTTATAGATCATGCTTTTTTAAGTTGGCACTTCTCAGAGACGCATCACCTTGTCAATACCCATGTCCATGTTGGTACTTAAGTGCATCCACAACGTTCATGAGATGGGGCATGTGCATTGTTTGAGAGGCACAATGGACTGGAGCATCTGCAATGTGCATGTATGAGTTGTATGCGTATTCATATGAGTGAGTGTTTTGTTGTGGTACATGACAATTGGGACAGTGTTGCACTCCAATGCCTGTCCCCAGGGGATGAGTTTCTGTAAGGGGGGTGTATGACAGGCCATGCTAGTAGTTTGCGTGTGAATTGCAAGCGTCCATCGTTCATGATTTGGCTGCCCCCTGATGTAGCATGCTGGCATATTCGTG
The DNA here is from genome assembly GCF_964261635.1 of Lissotriton helveticus. Classification (NCBI taxonomy): domain Eukaryota; kingdom Metazoa; phylum Chordata; class Amphibia; order Caudata; family Salamandridae; genus Lissotriton; species Lissotriton helveticus. Next base: position 424,261,193 of record NC_136061.1, on the reverse strand, counting down.
GTTTTGTGTTCAGGCACAGGATGTGTGACCTTGTCCTGGTGTTTGTGTTTGCAGTGATCACAGGAGGGACTTGTGCTGCCTACACCTGTGCCCATTGTGTACTACAGAGCTTTCCGAGATGTGTGTCCTGACACAGTACAGTGTTGACTGCAAATGGTGGGTGTGTTGCAGGTACTTAGTAGATGACTGATGGTACTTAGGAGACATCCCTAAACTTCTGCTCTATGGTGTTTGTTAGGCCTGTGCAGTGCTTGTGTGCAACTGTGTGTGTGCCCAGGGAGCTGCGTTGAGGTGACAGAGGGAGGAACACTGAGGGATGGATACAGAGGGAGGCAGGCAGACAGAGGGAGAGAGGGCGAATGTGGGAGAGGGCGACTGTGGGAGAGGGCAACAGTGGGAGAGGGCGACAGTGGGAGAGTGCGACAGTGGGAGAGGGCGACAGTGGGAGAGGGTGACAGAGGGAGAGGGCGACTGTGGGAGAGGGCGACTGTGGGAGAGGGCGACAGTGGGAAAGGGCGACAGAGGGAGAGGGCGACTGTGGGAGAGGGCGATAGTGGGAGAGGGCGACAGTGGCAGAGTGCGGCAGTGGGAGAGGGCGACAGTGGGAGAGGGCGACAGAGGGAGAGGGCGACTGTGGGAGGGGCCACAGTGGGAGAGGGCGACAGAGGGAGAGGGCGACTGTGGGAGAGGGCGACAGTGGGAGAGGGCGACAGAGGGAGAGTGCGACAATGGGAGAGGGCGACAGTGGGAGAGGGCGACAGAGGGAGAGGGCGACTGTGGGAGAGGGCGACTGTGGGAGAGGGCGACAGTGGGAGAGGGCGACAGAGGGAGAGGGCGACTGTGGGAGAGGGCGACTGTGGGAGAGGGAGAGGGCGACTGTGGGAGAGGGCGGCAGTGGGAGAGTGCGACAGTGGGAGAGGGCGACAGTGGGAGAGGGCGACAGTGGGAGAGGGCGACAGAGGGAGAGGGCGACTGTGGGAGAGGGCGACAGAGGGAGAGGGCGACTGTGGGAGAGGGCGACTGTGGGAGAGGGCGACAGTGGGAGAGGGCGACAGAGGGAGAGTGTGACAGTGGGAGAGGGCGACAGAGGGAGAGTGCGACAGTGGGAGAGGGCGACAGTGGGAGAGGGCGACAGAGGGAGAGGGCGACTGTGGGAGAGGGCGACAGTGGGAGAGGGCGACTGTGGGAGAGGGCGACAGAGGGAGAGGGCGACAGAGGGAGAGGGCGACTGTGGGAGAGGGCGACAGTGGGAGAGGGCGACAGGGATGGAGACAGGTTGTTTGTGCTTGCTCGCTTGCTACACTGCCTTACTGTGTCACAAAATATAGCATCTCTGGAAGGTGTGTCCGCAACATGAAATTGTTTAGGAGCTGTGGTCTACTATCTTGTCTGATATTTCCCTATTCCTGTACATTGGGCATGGTGCCTGGGTGACGCCCTGGGACATATGGGATGAGAGCAGCCTCCTACCCTCCACCTTCCACCCTTTGTGGCTCCCACTTGCAACAAACCACTTTTAGTTGTGTCCTGCTAGGACTCATGGCCACCCACCCCATGCTGCTGGGCACTGTTGTAAGTCCACCCATGTAACATGTATTTTTTGTACACTCACCAGACTCAACGGCTCCTTCTATTCCATGTACTCCCACCGGTGGCAGCAGGGCCATGACTCTCTCCTCCCAGGGATGGTATACAGGAGGTCTGCGGGGACCACCACCTCCAGTGTGGTGTGCAGAGGCGTAGTCCTGGTCCATTTTCTTCTTGACCATCCTCCGCAGCTCATACCACCTGGACTGGCATTCCCCCCTGGGGTGCCTGATGGGTGCAACAGCATTGACCCGGTCTACGATCCTCTACCACAGGCGTGTTTTTTCGGCCAGGCTGGTCTGTCTGACCAATGCGCCAAACAGCTGTGGCTCGACTCTGATGACTTCATCTGTAAGTATCTCATTCTCCGGGTTAGTGAACTTTGGATTCTTGGGTGTGGTCATGGTGTGGGGTGTATGTGATTGAGGGGATGATGGTATGTATGGATGAGGGTGTGTGGTTGTGATTGCCAAGTGGGTGGTGTGGGTGTAGATGTGATAGGGTGTATGTGTGAAGGTATGTGGCTGGAATTATTGGTGTGCTCTCTGTTTCTTCGCAAGAATGGGTATGTTGCAAAGGATGATGGGTTGTATGTGTGGACCCTTTTATTGGTCAAATAGTGGGTGTGGCTTATTTTGAATTGGTTGTGTGTGTGTTATATGGGGTGGGTGTTAGTGTTGACCTCTGTTTGGCTGTGACCATGACATTGATTCTCTATGGTGTGTAGACAGGAGACATGTTCAGTGTTGTTGTGCGACTTGTTTGCAAAGTCCTTGTGCTGGTTAGGGTGTTGGCGTTATGTGTGCGTGTCGTACTTGTGCGTGCGATTGACTGGTACGGGCCGTTGGTGGGTGAGGGTGTTCGCGTAGGGGGGTGTGCGTGTCGTACTTGTGCGTGCGATTGACTGGTACGGGCCGTTGGCGGGTGGGGGTGTTCACGTGGGCTTGTTGGGGGGGTGTGCGTGTCGTACTTGTGCGTGCAATTGACTGGTACGGGCCGTTGGCGGGTGGGGGTGTTCGCGTGGGCTTGTTGGGGGGGTGTGCGTGTCGTACTTGTGCGTGCGATTGACTGGTACGGGCCGTTGGCAGGTGGGGGTGTTCGCGTAGGGGGGTGTGCGTGTCGTACTTGTGAGTTAGATTGACTGGTACGGGCCATTGGCAGGTGGGGGTGTTCGCGTGGGCTTGTTGGGGGGTTGTGCGTGTCGTACTTGTGCGTGCGATTGACTGGTACGGGCCGTTGGCGGGTGGGGGTGTTCGCGTGGGCTTGTTGGGGGGGAGTGCGTGTCGTACTTGTGCGTGCGATTGACTGGTACGGGCCGTTGGCGGGTGGGGGTGTTCGCGTAGGGGGGTGTGCGTGTCGTACTTGTGCGTGCGATTGACTGGTACGAGCCGTTGTCGGGTGGGGGTGTTCACGTAGGGGGGGAGTGCGTGTCGTACTTGTGCGTGCGATTGACTGGTACGGGCCGTTGGCGGGTGGGGGTGTTCGCGTAAGGGGGTGTGCGTGTCGTACTTCTGCGTGCGATTGACTGGTACGAGCCGTTGACGGGTGGGGGTGTTCGCGTGGGCTTGTTGGGGGGGTGTGCGTGTCGTACTTGTGCGTGCGATTGACTGGTACGGGCCGTTGGCGGGTGGGGGTGTTCGCGTAGGGGGGTGTGCGTGTCGTACTTTTGCGTGCGATTGACTGGTACAGGCCGTTGGCGGGTGGGGGTGTTCGCGTAGGGGGGTGTGCGTGTCGTACTTGTGCGTGAGCAAGGGGTACGCGTGTGGTATGTGTTGACGCTGCTTGATGCGAGCCGAATATTGCCGTACGAATCATTATTCAAGTGCGATAACTTTGTTCCGTACGAATCGCTGTCAGGCTTCTTGTACAGGATCGTACTTGTGTGTTTGTACGGGCTGGTTACGAATCGTACGGCAGGATTCCCGATGCATGTTCGTACGGATCATCGACTGTGATTCGGACGGTTCGATGATATTCGTACGGAAATCGACGGGAACGGATCGGAATTCGCAGGTCGGACGTAAAGTTCCCATTCGTACGGATTCAGATACAAATGCGATTCGTACGGCGGAATATTTTACCGGATCGGAATCGACGCCTAAGTGTCAATCTTTTTCAAATTGATTTCTTTTCATATGAAATAAAAAATAATTTTTTAACCCTCAATTTAATCAGTAGTAATAAATGGCGACCATTTTGATATTATTAACCAGAGTATTAGGCAAATGTTCTAGAATAAATACTTTTCTAAAAATTGATATCAACTATCATTGTAGTCAAAATGTTAATTTACTTTTTATTTAAGGTATAGCAGTAAGATCTCAGTCATCAGCCTCAACTGAGCTGGCCGGAGGCAAGAAGGCCACAAGCCTTTAATAGGAGCAGAACTCTTGTTGATGAGGATGATCTTTAAGATCAGCCTGGCCCATTAGGTTGTTTGACCAGTACCCAACATCTCTAATTTTCCCTAGGAATACAGGATGCCTACATTAAGGAAGGTCCTTTCCCCATTATGTACATCAGTGCCCCCACAAACCCCCTGTAGCCACACACACCTAACAACTGTGACCATCACTGTCCTGACTGCTATCACAACCACACACATAACATCTGCTGTGCAGCCAGGACATCCTAAATCTGTGTACTGCTGTTCAAGGTCACAGAGTGGTTTAGAAAGGGTTGGGAGAGGACCTGCTGTGGGGAGAAAGGCTTGATGTATGGTCACCAAAGTAAACACCATGAGTTGAGACCAGATGGGTGAATCTGCATGGAGGGAGCATTAGCTGGACCAGATTATTGAACTTCTAACGGCCCAGAATGAGATCCAGAGTGCCCCACAATGATCTCTTGAATTGTCACCAGAGTGTTCACACTTTTCCTTCTGGGGTGGTGCAGGATGGCTTCAAACAATTATCTGCAGCATTGCCTCCCTAAGCTGCTGCTTTCCATTGTCAAGTACCATCAGCTGCCAAGTCAGTACCAGAAACATCCACAGTTCGCAGCTCCATAGAAAGTGCTGCACAGTGAGCCACCTGCCACCACACCCACTGTTGACACTTGGACAACTTTGGTGCCCTTATTTATTTATATTTATAAATCTTATAGAGCGCACTGTCGCCTTGCAGGCATCCTGGCACTGAGTGGGTCCTTTGTCTGGCACAGTTGAGGACGGTACCCAAGAACCTACTACCAAGAGTCCCAAAAAGTTATATATTAATGTGAGTGTCTGGACTATTCACCTTAGCCACCTTATGTCTGTACATGTCCTAACCGCTCATGGACTGTTGTCTGGTAAAGGACTCTAAGCAACAGTTAGTTCATCATTTATTCCTCATCCAACCTACAGGGTAACTTATTTTCAGAGAATCTGAAATTAATATTTTATTTTTTCATTCTACATCAATAAAATAATGAATACAAATAATTTGTGTAAAAAGATTTTAGACATATTGATTTTACAGTAACGTGTTTTCAACACATATATATATATATATATATATATATATATATATATATATATATATATATATATATATATATATATATACCAATAACATAAAATCTAATTAGAAAACCAAATTAAATTTCCAACTCCAGTCAGGGCAACAGTAGGGAAAGTGTCTGATAGCAGAGGGTTACAAATTACGATTCCCAATCCAGTCAGTGCAACAATAGGGAAAGTGTTGGATAGCGGTGGGATGGGGGTTAAAATTGACTAGTCCCACTCTAGTGAGTGCAACAGCATGCTACAGGCCCATTTCCCTCCTGGATTCCCTTGGTAAAGTTGCAGGTCGCTTGATCCTGGAGAGATTGCGGGTCTGGTCTGAAGATAACAACATCATGACAGACCTGCAATATGGTTTCCGGGAGGGACTGGGTACTGTGGAGCAAGCTTTGAATCTCTCCCTTCTAATTGGGAAATACGTCCAGGCGAAGAAAGGCAATCTTCACCTGGTTTACGTGGATTTGACCGCAGCCTTTGATTGTGTATCACACTCTAGGCTGTGGTCAATCCTTGCGGAGATGGTAGTGGACCCCCATATAATATCCTTCTTACGTGAGCTGTATTCAGGAGCATCGGCAAGGGTGAGATTTGGGGTGAATGGGGAGCTCACCCATTCATTCGCAGTAACTAAGGGAGTCAGACAAGGGTGTGTCCTGGCTCCTTTTCTATTTAATATGTATACAAATGGCCTTGAGAAGGCCTTGCTAGAAGGGAGTCAGGACCTCCCAACAATTGCCCGTCGTCCGATTCCCGCGTTACTTTATGCGGACGACGCGGTAATTATGGCTCAAACCCCAGTACAACTCCAGAACCAACTAAACTCATATTGTAAATTTATGGCTTCACTAGACTTAATGGTCAATAATAAGAAAACTCTAGTCATGCATTTAGGCAAAAAGAGATCCAAGAAAAAAACGATATGCATAGAAAAAGCTAAGTTGGATTACACTAGGACATACCCTTATTTAGGTATATTATTTGACAATACCTCCTCCTGGAAATCGGCCATTGATAGTAGATATCTTTTATTTTTAAGAGCCTCCTCTGCATTGATTGCTTTTTCTCGCAAAATAGGAAAACTACCCCCAAAAGAACTCTTGCAAATATACTACGCTAAGTGCCACAGCGTAGCTGTATATGGCGCTGGGATGTGGGGCTATGTATCTGTGGTCACTTTGCAAAGGGCAGAGAACAATTTTATCCGCTATCTTCTGGCCGTTCCTCAGTGCTCTCCAACTTTCGCTTGTCATATAGAATTAGGCATGGATTATATTGCTGACCATATAAAAATCCAGCCAATATTGTTGTGGCCCGCATCTGGACGACGGAGCAGTGTAGCTTAACCCGTGCATTAATTGCAGATTGCCTGCTCCTAGACAATTGGACCGATGTCCCATGGTTGTTATATGTACATAATTTTTTTACTGATCTGGGACTTTCCAAATATTTCAAAGAACCGTCAGTCTTAAACACCATTACTAGAAAGGCCCTGCGATCGCTTTGTTTATCTCACCTGGGAGAACTTCGTATGGCTCAAGAAATCCATAAAGTCACAAATCGCCATATTTTAACTATCCAATGTACTTTGGGCATTCAGCCGTATCTTACTTTTTGTTTGTCTACCTATGAAAAATATTTGCTAACTCGGTTAAGACTTAATTTGTTTTTCCGCTTGGTCACATTCCCAGGGAGACAGGATTGGTCAAACTCCATCATTCAGTGCCCTTGTGAGGGTACCTCTGAACAGTCAAATATCCACGTATTCCGTAAATATTATGACGTACCACGCAAACGATGGATTATCCCAATCCTATTGTCCCTGGGACTGAGAAGATGCCGTCCAGCTTTTACGGCGTTACGACTTTTAGATACAGTATCAAATGCCAAATGCATAGCTATGTTTCTTAAGACCTGCTTGAAAATCCAAGCTACTCATGGAGATCCATAGTGACTTAAAAATAGATCACTCTTAATTGTTATGCTTGATTTTGCACAGAATACAAAACTTCTTTTTATATGATCCATTGTATGGTTGAAAAGCTTTACCACATGTATATATATATACATTGTTTAATACTATTTTTATTGTGTTTTTTTTTTTTTATATATCTTTATTGTTTTCACACAAAAAAAAGAGAAACACAAACTGTGCATCATTCTGTAACTTACGTTAAAACAATGTATGGCAGCTCCACAGGGTCATTTCATGAAATACAGCGTTACATCACATTTGGTGTAGCACCAGGTTCATGGCGCATGCAATCGGTCTGTAATGGTATACGCGTAATCCCAATAGTTATGCAACGTGTGAGGTATTGTGGCCCCTGCTCCCGGTGTCCGTCACTAGGTCGCGGTTATTGGGGGGGGAACTGTCTGGTATCGCATACCTCGATGTTAGTGGTGCAGTTGGTGCGATATTGCTGCAGCAGTTGCTGGGCCGGGATATGGGACTGTCGTGCCATGCTCATGTGTCGGGGCGAGCAGTAGAACCTGCCGTCACCGCAGGGTGGTCCTAAACCAGGTTGTCAGTGGCGATCAACGCCATGCCAGATGTGATAGTGTGTCTCCCCCGCTCCGGTGATTCAGTGCCTTTCCATCTCCGTGTAGGAGCGGTCGGTAGTGTCAGCCGCCTCATAGACAGTTGTAGCCCATGGTAGTCTGTCGGTGCGGTCAAGAGATCGGCTAGGAGATGAGGGGGAAATTCGTGACCGTGACAGGAGTAGTGAAGAAGGCGGGAGAATCAAGGAGAAGGGTAAGTCGGGATGCAGTTGGGGAAGGAAGAGGAAACTGGGGGGGGATATAGAGGGGGGATGGGGTAGTCAACTAGGAGGTGTGTATTGTGTGTTATGGTGAGAGCGTGTCAAGGTGGTGGGAGCTAGGAGGTACCGTCTCATGTCGTTCATGATTGCTTGTCCGTTGCTGGGAGGGAAGTATGCCGGTCAGCGGGAGGGCCATGGTATGGGTGAGGGACGCTTCCTCGCAGGCTAGGCCTAAGCGCTGCCATCAGGGCAAGGGGTGTCTCAATTTGGAAGTTCATGCATGTTTACGATGGGGCCGTTGGGGCTGTGGCTCGCGGGGGCTGTGGCTCGCGGCGTCTGCCCTGTCGGTTATGTCGCGTGTGTGTCAGGGGGGTTAGTGTTCGAGGGGATTTCCTGTGCTTGGCATTCTCGATGGAAGGAGCCCAGCGTCTCGTCCCATAGAGTCGCAATTGGGAATTTGCGCAGTCCTGCGGTCTCCTCATTATGGAGGGTTATGCTCTCCGCTCTCGCCCAGTTGTCCAGGGAGGTGCGCCAGTATTCAGCCTGTGGTGGTTCTGTGTGCTTCCAATGTTTAGTGAGGAGCCTCTTGGCTGTGAGCAGGCCTAAGTCCCAGAAGCGGGAGGGGACTCTGTTAAGTTTAGTTCTCTTGTATAGGCCGAGTAGACATGCCTCCCATGTGTGTGGTATTGGCATGGCCGTGCTACGCTCAAGTAAGGGCAGCACCGTCCGCCAGTACATCTGGATTCTCGGACAGTGCCACAACATGTGCAGCAGGTCCGCTCCTGGCAACATGCATCTTGGGCATTTCGCTGAGGCACCCGGGAAGTAGTGGTTGATTCTGTCTGGCGAGAGGTATGCTCTGTGCAATATGTAAAATTGTATTAGCTTAAAGTGTGCGTTGCGTGGGATGCATCTGGGGCTCGCAATTACCATCGCCCATTCCTTATCTGACCATTCTTTCCCCCTATCTACCGCCCACTTGTCACGTAATGGCTGCAGAGTAAGTTGCGTGTGCGATAACAGTGCCTGCGTTAACCAATGTACCACGTGCGTGCCCTTTCCCATGACATGTAGGTATTGTATTAGTTGGTGTGTGGGCAGTTCATCTGCAATGGTCCCCCACCGCTGTGTGTATGCTCGGATTATGGAAGCATGTTGTAGGAACTGTCCAGCCGGCAGTCCCGTGTCGTCAGCGAGGGTCGGGAAAGGTATCAGGGCGCCATCGGCGTACAGGTCCGCCATGGTATCCACTCCCGATCGTGTCCAGTGCTCCATCATTGCTTCGGTTACCACGCCTGTGGTCCTGGGGGTGCCTAGGAGTGGGAGTGCTGGTGCATATGGCTTAATCGCTTTCGTGAGCCATTTTGCTGCTACTGTTACGTGTAGTTGTACCTGTCTCCTCATTTTTGTCAGTGGATGGAACAACGTGTGGATCTGTAGAAGGGACATCGTGTCTGTGTCGGTGGCCGTATCTTCCAGATTCCTGCCATCGAGCCAGGGCGCCACCCATTGTAGCTGCGCCGCCAGATAATAAAGCTCCAGATTCGGCACCGCGAGACCCCTGCCGTCGACAGGCGTATATAATTTTCTCAGTGCAACTCTGGGCCTTCCAGTGTTCCATATCAGTTCTCTGACCATGGTTTCCAGCTCCCTGAACGTGCAGGCTGGGACGTATACTGGAATGTTGGCATAGTAATATAGTAGCCTAGGTAGCACAATCATTTTCGCCAGCGTCACTCTGCCTGGCACGTTGAGTGGGAGGGTTTTCCAAAAGGTGACCTGTGATCGTATGGACGTGATGGCTCGCGTCAGGTTGCCATCTAATATGTCTGGGGAGGTCCTATATATGTAGATTCCGAAATATTTGAACGTGGTGGGGTACCATGGTAGCCTTGCGCCACTGATCCTGATATCCGGCTCTGGGGTGTCAGGGTCGAATGAATACACCCCTGATTTGGCCCAATTTACCTTTAGGCCTGACATAGCCTCGAAAGTGCTGAAGATGTCCGACAGCTCCGGTGGTATTTGAGTTAGGTCTCTAACGTACAGGAGCAGGTCGTCTGCGTACAGCGAGACTGTGTGTATGCCATCCGCTAACAGGATACCCCAGTTTGCGCCACTACTTCGCAGTATCTCCGCGAGGGGCTCAATCGCCAGCGAGAAAAGTAAAGGGGACAGCGGGCATCCCTGTCTGGTGCCCCGTCTGACTTTAATGGCCTCAGATAGCAATTTGCCCGTGCGGACTCGCACTTCGGGGCTTTTGTAAAGTAGACCGACCATCTTGATGAAGTCGTCCCCCAGATCGAGTTTATGCAATACTGTCAGCAGATAGGGCCATTCTACCGAGTCGAAGGCCTTTTCAAGGTCTAAGACCAGGCATCCCGATTGTGGCCATCGTCGCATTGCGTATTCCTGCACTCTGAACAACCTCCTGATGTTGTGGGAGGTGCACCTGGTGGGCACAAAGCCGTGCTGATCCCTGTGTACTAAGGCGGGCACCAAGGTCGCCAGCCGTCGGGCCAGGGTCGACGCTAGGATTTTGTAGTCCATATTCAAGAGTGCCAGGGGCCGGTATGAGCCGAGGAGTGTGCCATCCCTGCCTGGCTTGAGAAGAGACACTAAGGTCGCTTCGTTCATTGACGTGGGTAAGGACGAGTCCTCCAGCGCCACAGAGTATAGCCGGAGGAGCTCCGGGATCAGGATGTCAGAACATGCCTTGTAGTACTCGGCTGGCAGCCCGTCCGGGCCAAGAGCTTTGCCATTTGAGAGGGCAAAAATGGTGTCGCGTAGTTCGTCCGACGCAAGCGGCAGCCCCAAGTCTTCCCGTTGGTCGTCAGTCAGAGCAGGCAGTGTGACCTCATCGAGATATGCGGTAATGCCCGGCTGGGGTACCTGTAGTCTCGACTCGTATAACGCCCGATAGTGTTTGACGAAGGCCTCATGTATCTTCTCCTGTGTGTACACCACTGGGCCGTCAGCGGGGCGTATCGCCGTTACAGGTGACGATCGATCCTCACAACTTATCAACCAGGCTAGTAATTTGCCAGGTCTATCTCCTGCATGATGTGTGCGGGCCGAGTGTGCCATGTAGTTTATGTGTCGCAGCCTATCTAGTAATGTGTCATGTTCCGCTCGCGCCGCCAGTAACCCAGCGTTAGTGCCCTCGGCCGCCTCCTGCTCCGCCTGTAGTAGGCCCGATTCCAAACGCTGCAGATCTTTTTCTATCTGTCGCCGGGAGTGTACCTGTGTCCCCTGAGGACCACTTTAAACGCGTCCCATTCCAATTGTGGATTGGACGCCGTGCCCGTGTTGTCCTCGAAATATTGCACTGTATGTGCGCATATGGAGTTTCTGAATGGACCGTCCAGAAGCAGATCTGGTTGTAGTCTCCATGTAGGCACCGGGGGTCTCGGCTGGTCCCACGTCAGGTCCATGAAGTGTGGGTTGTGGTCCGAGTGCGTGCGGCCCATGTAACAGGTGTCTGTCACGTGTGGGAGCAGTTCACTGGTGATCATGAACCTGTCTAGACGTACGTATGAATATACCCTGGTGTGGGGATTTCGACTGCGCCATGCATCTTGCAAGTCCCATTGCGTGGACCAGGCCTGTAAGGTTTTTGCAGCGTTTTGTGCTTGTGTGCCTGGTGGCGGGGGATGAGATTTATTGTGTATTTATGATGCATATGAACTTGTATATAATGACTGTTGCTTTCATGATTTTATATTGTTCTAAAATCGAATATAGCTTTTCTACTACAGAGTGCAACAGTAGGGAAAGTGTTGGATAGCGGAGGGATAACATTTACTATTCCCACTATAATAAGAGTAACAGTAGAGAAAGTGTTGGATAGCGGACGGGTAAAAATTACTTATCCCCCTCCAATGAGTGCAACAGTAGGGATAGTGTTGGATAGCAGAGGGGTAAAAATTACTATTCCCACTCCATTCAATGCAACAGTAGGGAAAGTGTTGGATTAAGGAGGGGTAAAAATTACTATTCCCACTCCAATAATTGTAACAGTAGGGAAAGTGTTGGATAACGGAGGGGTAAACATTACTATTCCCACTCCAATTAGTGCAACGGTAGAGAAAGCATTGGATAGAGGAGGGGTAAAAATGACTATTCCCACTCCAATAATTGTAACAGTAAGGGAAAGTGTTGGATAGCGGAGGGGTAAAAATTACTATTTCCACTCCAATAATTGCAATAGTAGGGAAAGTGTTGGATAGCGGAGGGGTAAACATTACTATTCCCACTCAAATGAGTGCAACAGGAGGGAAAGTGTTGGATAAAATGTACTATTTATACTCCAATCAGTGCAAGAGTAGGGAAAGTGTTGCGGAGGGGTAACAAGTAATATTCGAACTCCTGACAGTTCAAAATTAAAAACAAATAAAATATTAACAACAAAAATATGTAAAAATATATATATATATGTTAAAAATTAAAAGAAAAATATATTTAATATTAAAAAACATATTATAATGTTAAATACAAATGATGAATACCTACAAATAGTATATTAAATGAAAAAGAAATAATTTTTTTAAAACATCTTTTTATTTAGAAATTATTTAGAAACAAAAACATTAATTATCACATAAATTTACTTTTTTTATTTTGTACCCTATATTACCACACAATTCACAACTCACGTCGAAATTTAAAAAAAATGTACTTCCATAATTAACATGATTAATTACCAATTAAAGAAATATTATTAATTAAAAAACTAATTAAAACTCACAAAATGAATTAACTTCCCACACTTCCCCCATAATCACCACAACCCACAGCTAAAAAGATACTGTAAAAAATTTAATTACACAGTTAAAACTTATTTTCAATTAAAAAAACTAGTAGTATTTAACAACTAATTGTAAAGTTAGTAAAATGAGTTTACTCCCCACCCCAATAAAAGTAAAACCCACACACAAAATAAACCATTACCCTAATTAAATATCAATTAGTTAATTAATATTAATGATGAACTAATTATTAATGAATTAAACATAAATTACTTCCCACCCTTTACCCCATGAACCCCACAACCCACACCTAAAATGAATTACCCAATTTCCATGATTAATTTACAATCAATTAATTAATATAAATTACTTCCCAACCTTTACCCCTATAAACCCCTAAACCTGCACGTAATTTTAACTTCACTATTTCTATAGTTAATTTTTAATCAATTAATTAATATAAATTAACAACCAATTATGTATTAATCAAAAAGAAATTACCTCCCATCCAATACCCCTATAAACCCCTGATAAAACCCACAACCTGCATTCAAAGTTAATTACACAATTACCATATTTAATATTCAATTAATTCATTAATATTAATTGTCAACTTATTATCAATTAATTAAAAATAAATTACTTCCCACCCTTTACAATCTGCACCTAAAAGACATTATACAATTACCATAATTCATTATTAATTAATTAATTAATATTAACAACCTATTAATTATAAATAAATTACTTCCCACAATTAACAATATAAAATCATTAAAAAATGTATATATAAAAAAGAATCATTAATTTATTATATTTAAATTACTTCCCACCCTATTCCCCTATAAACCCACAATTAGCTACAGAACTAAAAAACGCTAAATGTAATTAAAATTAAATTGATAACTACTAAAAAGTTAACAAACATATTAAAAATCATAACCAATACTTATACAAAAAACACACATCAGATACATTTAAAATATAAACTAAAACACATAACACTAATTAAAAAATCGATATTTTAAACAACTATATATTTGAAAACGATATTAATTACTTCTATATTTTTTAAAACGATATTTCTTACCTTAAATTCGATATTCTTGAACACGATACTTTTGCTATCGATATTTGTGTCACGATATTTCCAACTCGATATTTGTGTAAGTCAACATTTACAACTCGATATTCTGTCTGAATACCATTCAAACACTTGTCTACATACAAACTATGCAGAGAAGACACAATATTTTGAAGAACATATTCAAGTCAAAAAAGTAGTATGAGGCATAATGACAAACAAAATGTGGCTTTGACAATGCAAAGTATGTAATGATGCCCCTTATGTGAATATATAAAGTCAGAGGTACATTTTGTTACCAACTAGACCTCCAAATACATTAGCAACACAAATGCTTGTCATCAGTCACACATTGGGCTGTCCTCATGTTTTACACAGTCATGAACTGCAGTAAATTTCAACAGATATGGTACAACTGACACCATCAGGTCTGAGTGATAAACTTTGACACACACGCAACATGTGTCAAATACGTTATTTGAAAATCAGCTTCATAGGCATAACTCCATGACTGAGAGGAAGTGGAAAAAGAATGTGAAATGTAATTAGAAGATTAATAGAATGGATTCTTAATGAGGAAATGTTCATCCCGAATAAAAAACAAATTACATTTTCATTACAGTCAGTAACCATCAGACAAATATGTTCTTTCTAGGTTCATGGCTGAGGTCAGTGCCTTCATCTCCATTAATGTCAACTCGGATGATTGGAATGTTTCTCCATAGAGCAAACTTGTGAAGCATACAACATGAGACAACAATCTTGTAGACCTTGCTAGAAGAGTAGAGGACGGCCCTCTCGTCTTCTCCAGACACCTGAATAGGGCCTTCAAAAGCGCAAATGGCAGAGGCACTAGACCCCTTATTCTCACATGGGCCTCATTGAAGCGGACTGGCAGTGTTAGGTTTCTTAGAGGTGTTATAAGCTATGCACAGCATGGATACGGTCAGTCCCCTGAAAAATATAATACAAATACAAACGTATGTATAATTATGTTTAGAAGGGCACAACTTTCCAACACCAATTGAGATTAACATAATGTTTGATACTTACCACCAAGCCAGGACATCCTTGGTGCAAGATCTGTTGTGTAGCATCAGTGAGTCATGGGTGGAATCTGGAAATCTTGCAAAGATACTGGTGATGTAGAGGTTTGCTATGCAAACCACCTGCACACTGATGGAGGGAAAATGTCTCCTTACATGATACACTTCCTCTCAGTCACAGATGGTATTCCTCCCAAAAAGACACAATGAAATACCCTGGTCTAAACAAAGCAGCTAAAGGTTTTCAATCAATTTATCAATCAGTCAGGGGCTTTGTACAGTGACTACTCACCCATGAGGGTCTCAAGGCGCTGGGGATGGAAGGGCTGCTAGTCCTTCATGGTGTGGAGGATCATTCCAAAAGCCAGGTCTTGAGGTCCTTCTTGAATTGGGTCAGCAATGCAGATTGCCTGTGGTGGAGGGGCAGGGTGTTCCCGGTCTTAGTGGTGAGGTAGGAGAAGGATCTTCGTCCGGTTCTGGTCTTGTGGATCCTGGGGACCGAGGCTAATGCACGATGGGCAGAACAAAGTTGTCTGGCAGGTACGTGGAATGAGAGGCAGTGGTTCAGGTATGCTGGTCTTATGTTGTGGAGAGCTTTGTAGGCATGAGTGAGGACCTTGAAGGTGATTCTCTTGTTGACCGGGAGCCAGTGGAGTTGTCGGAGGTGTTAAGTGATGTGGCTGCGACGGGAGAAGTCGAGGTCCAGTCTGGAGGCGGCATTTTGAACATTCAGTAGTTTCTTGAATTGTTTCTGGGTGACTCCGGAGTAAAGTGCGTTGCTGTAGTCGAGTCTGCTGGTGATGAAT
Organism: Lissotriton helveticus; assembly: GCF_964261635.1. Lineage (NCBI taxonomy): Eukaryota > Metazoa > Chordata > Amphibia > Caudata > Salamandridae > Lissotriton > Lissotriton helveticus. Next base: position 424,245,658 of record NC_136061.1, on the reverse strand, counting down.
GCGTGGGTGATGGTCTTTCTGGATTCTGTGGGGATCCATCTGAATGTCTTTCAAAGCAGGCGGAGTGTGTAGAAGCAGCTGATTTGCCGGTTCATTGAGAGCGATGATTCCAGTATGATGCCACAGTTGTGTACGTGGTCCGTAGGAGTGGGAGGAGTTCCCAAATAGGCTGGCCTCCAGGAGTCATCCCAGGCTGAAGGAGTGGGACCCAGGATGAGCACTTTGGTCTTGTGGAGTTTGACGCAGATGTCTTTCATCCAAGCGGCGACACTCTTCATTCCACTGCTGAAGTTATTTCTGGCGGTTGTCGGTTCGTTGGTGAGGCAGAGGATCAGCTGGGTGTCGTTGGCATAGGAAAGGATGTTGAGTCTGTGGCTTTTGACGATGTCTGCGAGGGGGCCATGTAGATGTTGAAGAGGGTAGAGCTCAGGGAGGAACCTGGGGGCACTCTGCAGCTGAGCTTTGTGGCTTCTGAGAGGATCGGGGGTAGTCTGACTCACTATGCCCGACAGGTGAGGAAGGAGGGGATCCAGTCCAGTGCCTTATCACGGATACCAGCATCGTGGAGTCTCATGATTAGGAGGACCGTGCGGTGGTTGAGGGGGCGACCTACCTGGTGACAGGGTCAAGAGTCGCTCCCTTTACCACTGCGCGGCCTCCATATGAGGGGAAGAGGGAGGGAGGAGCAGCTGGGAGGCGGGAGCGGGGCGGCGAATGGGGGACCAGGGTGGCGGGGCCACAAGGGAGGCAGCGGCGGGAGAGAGCGAGGGAGGAGCGGGAGGGTGGCACAGAAGGCAAAAGGGTACAAAATACAGGCACAAAATACGGCGTGGCAGGCAGAGAGACAGGCAGCAACAATGGGCACACAGTAAACAAATTAAAAAATTTAATTAAATAAACGCGGAGGAAACCAAAGGACGAACCGGGGCACAGCGAGTGGCAGCAGCAGGGGTAGCTTCACACAGGAGGACCGTGCGGTGGTGGAGGGGGCGACCTACCTGGTGACAAGGTCAAGGGTCGCTCCCTTTACCACTGCGCGGCCTCCATATGAGGGGAAGAGGGAGGGAGGAGCAGCTGTGAGGCGGGAGTGGGGCGGCGAATGGGGGACCAGCGGGGCGGGGCCGCAGGGGACGCAGCGGCGGGAGAGAGCAAGGGGGGAGTGGGAGGGTGGCACAGAAGGCAAAAGGGCACAAAATATGGGCACAAAATACGGTGGGGCAAACAGGGAGACAGGCAGAAACAATGGGCACACAGTAAACAAATGGACAAAAATGAAATAATCGCGGAGGAAACCAAGGGACGAACCGGGGCACAGCAAGTGGCAGCAGCAGGGGTAGCGTCACACGGGAGGACTGCACAGTGGCTGAGGGGGCGACCTACCTGGTGACAGGGTCAAGGGAAGGGGAGGAGGGAGGTGGGTCTGAAGTTCTTCAGGTCTGTCGGGTCTGAGTACGGTTTCTTCAGCAGGGGTTGATCTTGGCGTGTTTCCAGTCGTCTGGGAAGGCGGTGGTTTCAATGGAGCAGTTGATGGTGTGGAATATGTGGTACGGGCAAGGATCCGACCAGGGCTCCTGAGTGGATGCTCTTCATGGGCTTGAGCGTGTTCTCTGTTGTGAGCGGGGTCCAGCTGAGCATGGTCTGTTGGGGTGCATCGTGGTTGCATGTGGTGGTGGCGGGCATGGTGGCAGGGTCTAGGGAATCGTAACTGTGGTAGATCTGCCCGATCTTGAGTATAACCTAAGATGTAAAGCGATATTTCTTTTTCAGGAAAAGAATTCTCACCCACCAATAGTGGCATACTTCATCATGGGGCTCCTCCTCACACCACAATAAGAAGTTGTGGTGTGGGCTATGACTCCTAAACTAATTAGGAGGAGCTCTTCGGATGTTTTGAAGTAATCATATGTGTCAGTAGTATGGGTGAGTAATTCATAGTGTAAAAGAACTGAAATGTGGTTACGGTGATCAAGAAAAAATTTGATTTAAAACTGACTCTATAACAGAAGTTAGGCGTTACTGTTGTCTGTCAGAGGGAGCTAGCTCTCTCGTTTTTAACCTATCTATTTCTTTTGGAGTTTAGTCATGCTCGGTTTGATTGGGTTTATTAGAGCATGCGACATTTTAACCCAAATATTTGTTGCAGGGTGACTTAAAAATGAAGAAAAAGACAGACTCTTCTTGGCAATGTAAAAACAGCTCTTAACTGTCATGGCTTACTAATCTCTAAAATAGGCCACATTCAGCTAGAGTCGATCATACCCTGCAACTGGTCAGACCATCACATCATCACCTTCACCATTAAGGAAAAGGTGAAAAGGAGCTCAGCCCAACCTACGAGACCAAAAGTGTGGAAAAGAGACCTAAAAACACTGAAGCCCAACACCTTACCGTCCTCCGGTACCAACCTATTGCTGTCTCCCGCAGGATTTACTACAGTACACGAGCTCACCAACCACTACCTCTCGACCATGACATCAATAATAGACGAGGTAGCACCTCTGCAACTAAAAAGAGTCTCTCTGAAAGACTCTAAACCTTGGTATAACGGTATACTTAACGAAGATAGGCGCTCCCTCAGAACTGCAGAATGGGTCTGGAGGTCAACACCATCTACCAACCACATTAGGTCAAAGAGAAACGCATATTTTCGCAAGATCAAGCGCACCAAAGCCGATTATTTCAGCCTCCAACTTGACCAGGCAAGAAACCGTCCCAAAAAACTATTTGAGCTGATCAAAACTCAATCTAAGGAGGCACCTCATTGCCCACAAGATACTGAATGCTCGCAGCCAAACTGTGAAGAATTCTCCACCATCTTCTCCCTGAAGACCGACACTATCAAGAAAGACCTCCTAAAGGACCTAATCTTATATGCGAGACCGAATACACTAACCTCTTCTATTCCCAGTTCCACGCCATGCCAATCCCCATCAAAGTCTATTCCTAAAAATAATGCAAGCTGGTCATCATTTTCCTCCTACTCCGAAGTTGCCCTAGGCAAAATTCTCAGTGCATTGAACCCAGTCAACCACTCCGCTGACCCACTTCCGGCAAACGCAGTCAAAGACCTTACTCCTCTGCTTCTACCTCTCTGGTCTAAGATCATAAACAGTTCCCTCCAACAAGGATGCATCCCAGACACCCTCAAAGTAGGCCAGGTTTCACCCATTCTAAAGAAGCCCACGGCAGACCCCACGGACCTAAACAACTATCACCCAATCTCTAATATCCCCACCCTAGCCAAATTGCTGGAAAATGTGTACATCTACAGCTAACTAAACATATTGATCATTTTGACCTACTCAACCAACACCAATCAGGTTTCCGTGCTGGCCACGGCACAGAATCAGCTATGACACACATCATTGATGATGCGCTGCAAATACTTGACCAAAATGGATCCTGTTTACTCATCCTACTTGACCTATCTTCAGCCTTTGATACGGTTAAACACGAGAACCTGTTAGACCTCCTGAAACACAGAATGGGTTTATCTGGGGCAGTCCTAAGTTGGTCCACCTCATTTCTCCAAAATTGGACACAACAATTCAAAATCAAGAACACCCTGTCCAAGCCCGTCCCAGTGACCCTGGGGGTACCGCAAGGATCAGCACTATCTCCAACACTGTTTAATCTCTTCCTGGAACCTCTAACAGAAATTCTACAAACCTCTAACGTACAATACCACATGTATGCAGATGATACACAGCTATACCTCAAGATACACTCCTTAGAGGATATCAAACTACTCAACACAGCTCTTAGGAACACCCAAACTTGGCTGGCAGAAAATCATCTTAAACTGAACGCCCTAAAGACTGAATTTCTTCTAATAGCCCCACCAGCTCAAATCCCGAAATTGCAAGATTGCATCAAACATATTACGGCGTTCAACGTACAACCGACCATTGTGGATTCAGCGAAGTCACTTGGAATAACTTTAGACAGTAACCTCAACATGCAAAAACATATCAGCAACGCTACAAAGGGAGCCAACCTTCAGATAAACACATTGAGGAAACTAAAACCCTTCCTACCACACAATGACTTTAAGCACGCAGTACAAGCTCTGGTTATACCCAGAGTGGAATACGGTTGCGTCACCCTTTGTGGCCTGCCCAAAGCATCAACGGCACCCCGTAGAGCTTCAATCAACGCTGCAGCAAGACTCATAACTGGTTCTAAACGTAGCTCCCACATCTCCCCGGACCTCCAATCCCTGAACTGGCTACCCCTTGATGCGAGAATTCAACTGAAAAATGCGTGCATGACGCACAGAGCCTTACATCAAAAGACCCCCAGCTACCTGGCACAGAAACTGACGATCGCTGGTGGTACCAGATCCCAAACCTATAACAGATCCTTCTCTGGGGTGGCACCTAGAATTTGGAATGCCTTACCCCCTGAAATCAGACTTAACCCTTCCACTACTGCTTTTAAAAAGGGAGTTAAATCCATCCTCTTGGCTAAATACGCATGAGTATGGTCTGCTGAATCAATGTGGTGAAAGGCAGCTAAGCTCTCAACCACAAGACACTTATTGATGCCAAATATAACGATATTGTTTTTCTTTATCATTTTCTCTGTACTTCTGTGTGGATCTACTCTTATTGCCTGTATATGTAACATTTACTGTTTGTATAGCGCTCTGATATCCGCTAGGATCTTGTTCGCTCTTTATAAAACTTTTCAAATAAATAAATAAATAAATGGTAGGGAGAGCAACTGTCTTCACACAATTAAACATCAGGTCTCAATTTGCTGCTTCACAGGCAGCTATTTTTATACACAGGCAAATAATGATAGTTACAAAAGTTAAAACAATGAATTACTAGGCTGTTACACATTGGCACACATTAGTTATGGAAAAATAATGAGGTCACCCGTGAACCTAGACTTTAAACTAATTCTCTACACATCTTTAATGAAGTTCTAAGAATGCTTACCAAACTAAGTATCCTTCTACTTTTGAATGCATGCGTATTTGGGTCAAATGCATATTTATTTGTGAATGTGCTCTATCATTGTGCTCCTAAGACCTCTTATCAGATTCCATGTGTTCTTGGTTAATTCCCTCTCCTGCTCCCATTGTCTATTCATGTTTCAATCTATTGAAAACACAGAAGTGTGTCTGTGTGCTAAGGTCATAAATATCTATCTTCAAGCTTGTCAAAAGCGGGTTTTCCTTTAACTATGACCTTACTGGTCATGTACTCTGTTCTCAAATAAACCCGTCTGCGTGACACTCTCTGCTGTTGTCTGCTGTTGTGCCGTGTTTTCATATTTATTTCTTACATTACATATAGTAAACTTCACATCCACCATATGAAGAAAAATCAGAACGCTATGAGCAGGCAATTTGTGCTTTATGCATCAGCTACTGCAAAATAAAAAAATGTATGTACCTTATGATCTAAAATGTGAGTTTGATTATTTAACATATGTGTTACTGAAGACTATGAAAAGGCATCGCCTGACCAAAAATGCACACATATATATTTTAACTTAATAAATATCTGCCTGGGACATTAGTCAAGGTCTGGTTGGTATTTTTTTAAGTCTAGTTTGTAGGCATTTTGTACATAATGTACTCCACCCACATTAATAATGTTGACGAAGTGATTAGCACCCATGATTCCACTAAGTATGTCATTTTTCCCTTTGCATGCTCTTCTAATGTTATAAGTGAGTTAGGATATGACACTATCTGAGCCACAGGATGCCCTGGCTTTGGAAGTTACTTATTCTATTTCCAAGCCAATGGAGGCATTTGAACATTTTGCTACTGACTTAACTGGAAGGATGACATTGATATTTCGTTTTGTCAACAGGGTGCTCCCTGACATTAGGAATGGAGTACCTTAAACATAAAACATAAAGGCCCTGAAATTCTTTTTGCCAGAGTGGCTACTCTATCACAACGTGATACATAATTCCAATATATGTCCATCACTCTTTAATGCACGTTTAAAAAGGAAGATGCTCCATTCTTAACATTGTCATGGAGTGGTTTGTCTAAAAATGAACAAATGTGGGCCAGGGAATGGTCCTTAATGGTGTCACACAACACTGAGTGATGGCCAAAGTGAAGTGAAAATACACTTTTCACAACAAAATAAAAATACAACAATATTCAGGATAAGTAATCTGTTTGACCTGCGATTCGGAAACAATGTAATGGGTGTCCCATCCAATTTATTGCAAGCTACATAGCATAACGTGCACTTGTAAGAAGATTGACAGTATATCCCCCACATTTTTGAAGCATTAACACTTCAAACAAAAAACACAATTGGCCCCAGTGTAGGTGAAATAAAAAGCTAATTATTTATACATATGTCTGTTTGAAAAAAATAAATGTTTATACCAAAACATGAAAATCAATATATATTTTTATGTTTTCTTATCTTCTTGTGTGTAGGTTAGCCCCCACAATAAAAAGATCTGGTGAGCCATTGCCATATAAGAGCTGGAGGCCTTCAAGTGCTGCAGCATCTACTGCAGGAAACATTGGGAGGACCCTCACTGGTGTACGTGCCTCATCGCACTAACAAACGTTGGAAGTTCTTCCCAGCAAAAAGAAGCGGATACAGTGGTCACTGACCAGGGCCAGACTGACTGTATCGTGCACCAGGCATTTTACCGGTGGGCTGGAAGGGTGGGGTCCGATTTTTGACCAGGGGGCGGTTTTGTAACTGGGGGGCCGGTTTTGCAGCTGTGCTGCAATATCGGCCTCCTTTAACAAAATTGCCAGCGGTGCTTTACACTAGCCGGAGCTTCTCAGTAGCACGCCCCTGCCACCCTTCCAGGCTATTCGAACTTAATTGACAGGGCTGGTTTAAATTCCCAGTTCAGCCATGTCGCTGACCTCATAACATAATGAATTTCAGCAGTGGTCTACATCGACTTGGATAGGGTGGATGGTAGAGGACATGTAGAAGTGACAATGGGGTAAGTTTATGTAAGCTAAAAAATATGTATGTTTTTCTTAACCCTCTGTACAGTTTTCACGATGCAATATAATGTCAGAAGATTCACAAATATCAGAAAGTTCCAATCACAAGTGGCATAGGATATAATAATGTTGGCCCTGACTTTAAGTATGGCGGGCAGCTACTAAGTCACAATTGTTATGGATATCCTGTTCACCTTATTAAAAGTGCTGTTGGATACAATGTACTTGTAATAAGGCAGACAGGATATCTGTCAATAAGGGTGCTACAAAAACACAGCTGTCAAACTATAAATCAAGCCCAATGGGAATAATGTTTGTGCAACTTTGCAGATGAGATCTGTGATAGTACTGTCAGAGTATTCCCTCCCAAAAAGTTGCAACTTGTCACTTTATCAAGTGGTTCATGAAAGTTACATTCTTGTGGCACACGCAAAACGTTTTGGACATTCTCACATCTATATTAAGCATGCTGTGTTGCTAATATTGTGCTATTAAGACTATTATATGCCATGGATAGGATCCTTTGGCGATTACTACAGGCTTTATTTTGAATTGCACACACACACAATCAATCAATCAATCAATCGGGGAATTTTGAACTGTGCTACTAACGTCACTGGGCAAGGGGAGCAGCTCCGGTCAGTCGAAGAGCCAGGTCTTTAGGGTCTTCCTGAAGATGTGCAGAGTGGGGGTGCATCTGATGTCGATCGGGAGCTCGTTCTAGGTTTTGACCGCGATGTAGGAGAAAGTTCTTCCGCCCGCTCTTGCTCTGCGGATGCACAGGGTTTCGGCGAGTGCGAGGTCGGCGGATCTGAGGTTTCTCTTGGGTACGTGGAAGGAGATTCGTTCATTGAGATATTGGGTCCGATGTTATGGAGGCATTTGTAGGTGTGGGTGAGTATCTTGAAAGTTACTCTCGTCTCGACGGGGAGCCAGTGGAGGTTTCGCAGGTGTTGGGTGATGTGTTTGTGTCGAGGGCTGCCGAGTACGAGTCTGACTGCGGTGTTGTGTAGGGTTTGAAGTTGGCGTAGTAGAGACTTGTTGATCTCAGCATAGAGGGAGTTACCATAGTCCAGTCTGCTGGTTCTGAGAGTGTGGGTGACGTTCTTTCTTGATTCCGGGGGATCCATTTGAAGGTCTTCCGAAGAATGCGGAGGGTGTTGAAACAGGTGGAGGCGACGGTGTTGATCTTTCAGGTCAGGGAGAGGGAGGAGTCAAGTATGATGCAGAGGTTCCGGGCATGGCTCTTGGGGGTGGAGGGGCTGCTGAGGGTGGTGGGCCACCAGGTGTTGTCCCATGCAGATGAGGAGGGTCCGAGCATGAGGACCTCTGTCTTCTCCCAGTTCAGCTTTAGGCAGCTTTAGACAGCTGCTGTTCAACTAGGATGCAAGCCTGGTGGTGATGGGGTCCTTAGTGTGGGAGCAGATGAGCTGGGTGTTGTCGGTGTAGGATACTATGCTGAATCAGTGCTGTCTGATGATGGTGGCAAAGGGGGCCATGTAGATGTTGAGTGGCCATGTAGATGTTGACGAGCGTAGGGCTGAGCGATGATCCTTGGGGTACTCCGAAGTTGATCTCTGTGGGTTTGGAGAGGAAGAGTGTAAGTCTGATTTGGGTTCTGCCGATGAGGAAGGAGCGGAGCCAGTTGAGGGCGGTTCCCTGTATACCGGCGTTGTGGAGTCTGGCGGTGCGTGTGTGCTGGGAGACGGTGTCGTAGGCTGCAGAGAGGGCAAGTAGGATTAGGGTCACGGTGTGTCCTTGGTCGAGGAGTGTGCGGATGTTGTCTGTAGCAGTGAGTAGTGCAGTCTCGATGCTGTGGTTGCTGGGGAATCCGGATTGGGAGGAGTCGAGATTGAATTGTCTTCGATGAATTTCGTTAGTTTGAAGTTGAAGGTTTTCTCTGTGACTTTGAACGCGAAGGGGAGGTGGGAGATGGGTTGGTAGTTTTTAAGGTTCATTGGGTCTGCTGAGGGTTTCTTGAGTAGGGGCTTGACTTCTGCGCCTTTCCAGTCATCAGGGAAAGTGCCGGTTTCAAAGGTGGCATTAATGGTGTATCGTAGTTCAGGTGCGATGGCGGCAGCGGCTCTCTGGAATATGTGAGGGGGGAATGGATCTGTGGGGGCTCCTGAGTGGATGCTTTTCATGGTTGATGCGGTGTCTTGGGTGGTGAATGGGTTCCAGGAGGAGATGGTGGGCTGGCTGGCCTTACTGGAGGAGGGAGTGGTTTTGGCATCCAGTGTCTGTAGTTGAAGTTGTTGTAGAGGGACTCGATTTTCAGAATGAAGTAGGAGCCGAGCATGTTGCAGAGGTCCTGGGAGGGGGGTGACGTCTGTGGTTTCGCTGGTGGGTTTGGGGAATCCCTGGATTATGACACGCACACGCACAAACACACACATGCATAGTTAGTTTACCACACACACAGGTTTATTTTACATTTAGGCCTGTATTGTCATGCAAGTTTGATAGCAGGCATGTTCAAGTGTGAATGCAGGGCATGGGCTACAAGTATACATCATGCACTGAACTTTGCTGACAACAATATTTCAAAGTACAAAGATAACAATATGTGTCTGAGTTTGATTCTGGGAGATGTTATGGTCCTTAAAACATGTCTGAACAGATATACACCATTTCCAAGTGTATTGATGTATATCTAACTTGCAATGTGCTGGTTATCATACATGTCACATTTATGACAGTGTCCCCTACATCAAACTTCACGGATGTGACACACTGTATAAGACTAGGATGGTGGTTATCCGACTGTGTCAACCCCCTGTGTCTCTCTCCCCTCACTGGATACATAAGTATTATTCTTTGCGTATATCTTTATGCATCCTCATATCCTGCGATGTTATGCAATCCTTCTTTTCCTTTGTGTATGTAAAGCACTCTGGTACCTACTGGTCTAGCTAGAGCTATATAAAACGTTATAAATAAAATAAATAAAGACTGGATAATAATTGTGCATATTTATGAAATTTTTGATTTACTTAAAATTAGTTCATTAAAACAATTTGCATGTTATTGAGATTTGCACAGGGGAAGTCTATCACAAAAGTAACAGATATCTCATCCGCTTACAAGTGCTACAAAATATAATGTGCTTGTAATAAGGCAGACATATTATTCATGACATTTGTGATAGAGCAAAATCAGGCCCTTTATGATGGCATAGTTTATGCCCTTCATTGATATTTGTATGCGACTAGTTCAAATTTTGGAACCCTTTTATAAGCGCACATTTTGTTATTGACCTCTGTAGTATGGTTCTGGTGTGTGCATATGTCTGCTTTAAGCCTCCTCCCATAGAACCAAGAGAGATGCTGGTCAGACTTCAATAGACCAGTGGAGAGCCACTGGGAGTAAGAAGGCGAAGCCATCAACACAGGGGAACCTAGTGGCATTGAGGGGGGTGTGGCTGGCCAGGAGGCCACTAGTACATGTGATTCTGAGGCCAGCCACTCATGGCCACAGCCAAAACAACACAGGTCACAGAATCTGTTCCTGTGGATGCCACCACCGCTACCATCGGTACCACCTCACTCCTGTTCCCTTGTTACAAAGCCAGAGGCCTTCACCCGGGCACCTCCACCATGCCCCTTACTGTCAGCACTGGTGTCAGAAAAGGCAATGAAGATTCTAAAGGATTTCTCTGTGGGGCAGACAGTATTATTGGCTTCAGTTAGAAACTCTTACAAGTTATGAAAATCATAGATGATGTTCGCTTTACCCTGTCAGCTTGACACTGCCTTTCTGTCATCACTTATACATCAGTTTTCTCCTGCTTCCTCTCTTCCTTTTATTGGTCCTGCAATCAGTTCATGATTTCGAGTCCCTCTCCATCGTTAGCACTAGTTTTGCTTACAGTGAGTCCCTAAACTAGCATCCTATGAACCTTACTTCTCGCTTGACCCCACTACGAAGATATCATGACTGTGCCGTTCTAGCTACTCCATAAGGTCCGGTATTCCATCCATTGGTAATTACTGAGTCACTGGTTGAGGTCAGCTACTCACGCTTCTCTGTCCTGATAGAAGTGAAGGAGGATACTGATGGGCTCCCCTTCAAAATCTGACAAAGGACTTGTAACAAAGGACTGCTAATTAATTATTTATTAGTGCTGCCTTTTGGTAGGTGTTAGGACTGAAGGCTGGGACTGACATTTCAGTTGTTGAAGATGAGGACGTTTCTAGGCAGGGTCTATCCTTTTGCATCTCTCTGTTCACTCAATGGGCCTTATTTGGGATCCTCCTGCTTGGAGCCAGCATCATTGCTACCTGCCTTGAGAAAAATCAATTTACACCTAGGTGAAGGCTCTCACACTCCCTGGCTGTTCCCATTGCTGAAAATCAGTGAGATATAAGATTTGAAAGAGAATCAACCCAAACCAGTTCTGAAACCTTAAACAGTGGATTCACATCCCATGGCTGGAAAATGCACATAAAAGTGGGATCCCACCTACCCCTTACTCTTCCAGTTCCACATTCTTCATGATCAAGGAAGAGAGGGCTACACAGAATACTATAAGGACTTCTGTTTGACCAGGAATGGCATCTGCATGACAGCTGGTTTCCCGGAGGTGAGGGGACATCAACTGTAGTCTGTACATTCTAGCGAAGGAGCTGAGGATCTGCCTAGTGCCTAGTCAACTGCCTGTATGCCTGCTGAGAGAAGGAAAGAGTGAGTCTGGCCTTTCAGGAGGAGACAGTGTCCAGAAGGAGAATCCCAGTGTGTTCCCAGCATGGGGAACTACCAGAGAAAGTGAGTTACTATGAGGGAGCAAATCCAGAAGCACCCTGTGTATAAAGGGGTCCTCCAGTCTTCAAGAGCAGGTCTTGTGATGAACTACAGCAAGACATCTAAGAAGCACCAATGAAGAACGGGCACTTCCACCTTTGTGGTTGTGTTTGTTATATGTGGTGTACATGTTTTGTATTTTGTGTATAATGCAATTTGTCTTTATTGTATTGTCTTGGATATGTAGGATGCACTCATGTCCATTTGTAGGTTAGTGGCCTATCGTTTAGTTTTGTTTGTTCATGTTCACTCTGTTTTCAGGGCTCCTATGTTTGTAATGAATGTATATATGAATTTTTCTATTTATTATGTGTTTACACTTTTGTATCTTATATAACTTTAAAAATATATATTTTTCTAAAAAAGCAATGAACTTTGAAAATAACATGAATAAATAAGCATATTGTGGGTAACATTTGTATATTTGGAGGTAACACCCATCTTTAATATTTACAGTGGGGGTCTTCCCTTATGTTTTTCATTGTAATTTCCCTGGATTGGGCTGTCCCCCCGAACTAGTTTTTTCAGGGTCCCTCTTTTGTGTTGTTGTTTTTTTGCCAAGGAAGGGAGTGCTCCACAGAATACTTCAAGGACTTCTGTTTGACCAAGAATGGCTTCTGGAAGTGAGGGAACATCAACTGCAGTCTGTACATTCTAGTGTAGGAGCTGTGGATCTGCCTAGAGCCTGGTCACCTGCCCGTATGCCT